>NW_027478167.1:1818181-2121212 GCF_051020975.1 Osmia lignaria lignaria | reverse complement strand
CTAGTGCGAGCCGCAAATGCCACTTCCAGCTTTGCTGTGCAGAAGAAGAACAACAAGAAGAAGAAATATCCCGAAATATGTCCGTCAGGACCCTTCCCTTGAGATAAATCTGCAAATATTTCGGAAACGAAGCGAGCTATGGCAAAATGTTAAGAGACCTGTTTTGTAGAGAATTATGTTTCCTACAATTTATGTTCTATGATATTTTTTGATCAGACGCGTAGTTTTCGAGATATATCGGGATATTTAAAAGTTCCGAAGCCGCACCAACATAATAGAGATACAGAAACACCGTGGCCCCTTTCTTTGAGATAACTCTGCACTATTGCGAGCTGCAAATGCCACTTCCAGCTTAGCTGTGCAGAAGAAGAACAACAAGAAGAAGAAATATCTCGAAATATGTCCGTCAGGCCCCTTCCCTTGAGATAAATCTGCAAATATCTCGGAAATGAAGCGAGCTATGGCAAAATGTTAAGAGACCTTTTTTGTAGAGAATTATGTTTCCTATAATTTATGTTCTATGATATTTTTTGATCAGAAGCGTAGTTTTCGAGATATATCGAGATATTTAAAAGTTCCGAAGCCGCACCAACATAATAGAGATACAGAAACACCGTGGCCCCTTTCTTTGAGATAACTCTGCACTATTGCGAGCTGTAAATGCCACTTCCAGCTTAGCTGTGCAGAAGAAGAACAACAAGAAGAAGAAATATCTCGAAATATGTCCGTCAGGACCCTTCCGTTGAGATAAATCTGCAAATATCTCGGAAACGAAGCGAGCTATGGCAAAACGTTAAGAGACCTTTTTTGTAGAGAATTATGTTTCCTACAATTTATGTTCTATGTTATTTTTTGATCAGAAGCGTAGTTTTCGAGATATATCGAGATATTTAAAAGTTCCGAAGCCGCACCAACATAATAGAGATACAGAAACACCGTGGCCCCTTTCTTTGAGATAACTCTGCACTATTGCGAGCTGCAAATGCCACTTCCAGCTTAGCTGTGCAGAAGAAGAACAACAAGAAGAAGAAATATCTCGAAATATGTCCGTCAGGCCCCTTCCCTTGAGATAAATCTGCAAATATCTCGGAAACGAGGCGAGCTATGGCAAAATGTTAAGAGACCTTATTTGTAGAGAATTAAGTTTCCTACTTTTTATGTTGTATGATATTATTTGATCAGATGAGGAGTTCTCGAGATATATCAAGATATTTAAAAGTTCCGAAGCCGCACCAACATAATAGAGATACAGAAACACTATGGCCCCTTTCTTTGAGATAACTCTGCACTATTGCGAGCAGCAAATGCCTTTTCCAGCTAAGCTGTGCAGAAGAAGAACAACAAGAAGAAGAAATATCTCGAAATATGTCCGTCAGGCCCCTTCCCTTGAGATAAATCTGCAAATATCTCGGAAACGAAGCGAGCTATGGCAAAATGTTAAGAGACGATTTTTGTAGAGAATTATGTTTCCTACAATTTATGTTCTATGATATTTTTTGATCAGAAGCGTAGTTTTCGAGATATATCGAGATATTTAAAAGATCCCAAGCCGCACCAACATAATAGAGATACAGAAACACCGTGGCCCCTTTCTTTGAGATAACTCTGCACTAGTGCGAGCCGCAAATGCCACTTCCAGCTTTGCTGTGCAGAAGAAGAACAACAAGAAGAAGAAATATCCCGAAATATGTCCGTCAGGACCCTTCCCTTGAGATAAATCTGCAAATATTTCGGAAACGAAGCGAGCTATGGCAAAATGTTAAGAGACCTGTTTTGTAGAGAATTATGTTTCCTACAATTTATGTTCTATGATATTTTTTGATCAGACGCGTAGTTTTCGAGATATATCGGGATATTTAAAAGTTCCGAAGCCGCACCAACATAATAGAGATACAGAAACACCGTGGCCCCTTTCTTTGAGATAACTCTGCACTATTGCGAGCTGCAAATGCCACTTCCAGCTTAGCTGTGCAGAAGAAGAACAACAAGAAGAAGAAATATCTCGAAATATGTCCGTCAGGCCCCTTCCCTTGAGATAAATCTGCAAATATCTCGGAAACGAGGCGAGCTATGGCAAAATGTTAAGAGACCTTATTTGTAGAGAATTAAGTTTCCTACTTTTTATGTTGTATGATATTATTTGATCAGATGAGGAGTTCTCGAGATATATCAAGATATTTAAAAGTTCCGAAGCCGCACCAACATAATAGAGATACAGAAACACTATGGCCCCTTTCTTTGAGATAACTCTGCACTATTGCGAGCAGCAAATGCCTTTTCCAGCTAAGCTGTGCAGAAGAAGAACAACAAGAAGAAGAAATATCTCGAAATATGTCCGTCAGGCCCCTTCCCTTGAGATAAATCTGCAAATATCTCGGAAACGAAGCGAGCTATGGCAAAATGTTAAGAGACCTTTTTTGTAGAGAATTAAGTTTCCTACTTTTTATGTTCTATGATATTTTTTGATCAGATGCGTAGTTCACGAGATATATCCAGATACTTAAAAGTTCCGAAGCCGCACCAACATAATAGAGATACAGAAACACCGTGGCCCCTTTCTTTGAGATAACTCTGCACTATTGCGAGATGGAAATGCCACTTCCAGTTTAGCTGTGCAGAAGAAGAACAACAAGAAGAAGAAATATCCCGAAATATGTCCGTCAGGACCCTTCCCTTGAGATAAATCTGCAAATATTTCGGAAACGAAGCGAGCTATGGCAAAATGTTAAGAGACCTTTTTTGTAGAGAATTATGTTTCCTACAATTTATGTTCTATGATATTTTTTGATCAGACGCGTAGTTTTCGAGATATATCGAGATATTTAAAAGTTCCGAAGCCGCACCAACATAATAGAGATACAGAAACACCGTGGCCCCTTTCTTTGGGATAACTCTGCACTATTGCGAGCTGGAAATGCCACTTCCAGTTTAGCTGTGCAGAAGAAGAACAACAAGAAGAAGAAATATCTCGAAATATGTCCGTCAGGACCCTTCCGTTGAGATAAATCTGCAAATATCTCGGAAACGAAGCGAGCTATGGCAAAACGTTAAGAGACCTTTTTTGTAGAGAATTATGTTTCCTACAATTTATGTTCTATGATATTTTTTGATCAGAAGCGTAGTTTTCGAGATATATCGAGATATTTAAAAGTTCCGAAGCCGCACCAACATAATAGAGATACAGAAACACCGTGGCCCCTTTCTTTGAGATAACTCTGCACTATTGCGAGCTGCAAATGCCACTTCCAGCTTAGCTGTGCAGAAGAAGAACAACAAGAAGAAGAAATATCTCGAAATATGTCCGTCAGGCCCCTTCCCTTGAGATAAATCTGCAAATATCTCGGAAACGAAGCGAGCTATGGCAAAACGTTAAGAGACCTTTTTTGTAGAGAATTATGTTTCCTACAATTTATGTTCTATGTTATTTTTTGATCAGAAGCGTAGTTTTCGAGATATATCGAGATATTTAAAAGTTCCGAAGCCGCACCAACATAATAGAGATACAGAAACACCGTGGCCCCTTTCTTTGAGATAACTCTGCACTATTGCGAGCTGCAAATGCCACTTCCAGCTTAGCTGTGCAGAAGAAGAACAACAAGAAGAAGAAATATCTCGAAATATGTCCGTCAGGCCCCTTCCCTTGAGATAAATCTGCAAATATCTCGGAAACGAAGCGAGCTATGGCAAAACGTTAAGAGACCTTTTTTGTAGAGAATTATGTTTCCTACAATTTATGTTCTATGATATTTTTTGATCAGAAGCGTAGTTTTCGAGATATATCGAGATATTTAAAAGTTCCGAAGCCGCACCAACATAATAGAGATACAGAAACACCGTGGCCCCTTTCTTTGAGATAACTCTGCACTATTGCGAGCTGCAAATGCCACTTCCAGCTTAGCTGTGCAGAAGAAGAACAACAAGAAGAAGAAATATCTCGAAATATGTCCGTCAGGCCCCTTCCCTTGAGATGAATCTGCAAATATCTCGGAAACGAAGCGAGCTATGGCAAAATGTTGAGAGACCTTTTTTGTAGAGAATTAAGTTTCCTACTTTTTATGTTCTATGATATTTTTTGATCAGATGCGTAGTTCTCGAGATATATCAAGATATTTAAAAGTTCCGAAGCCGCATCAACATAATAGAGATACAGAAACACCGTGGCCCCTTTCTTTGAGATAACTCTGCACTAGTGCGAGCTGCAAATGCCACTTCCAGCTTAGCTGTGCAGAAGAAGAACAACAAGAAGAAGAAATATCTGGAAATATGTCCGTCAGGCCCCTTCCCTTGAGATAAATCTGCAAATATCTCGGAAATGAAGCGAGCTATGGCAAAATGTTAAGAGACCTTTTTTGTAGAGAATTAAGTTTCCTACTTTTTATGTTCCATGATATTTTTTGATCAGATGCGTAGTTCTCGAGATATATCAAGATATTTAAAAGTTCCGAAGCCGCACCAACATAATAGAGATACAGAAACACCGTGGCCCCTTTCTTTGAGATAACTCTGCACTAGTGCGAGCCGCAAATGCCACTTCCAGCTTAGCTGTGCAGAAGAAGAATAACAAGAAGAAGAAATATCTCGAAATATGTCCGTCAGGCCCGTTCCTTTGAGCTGAATCTGCAAATATCTCGGAAACGAAGCGAGCTATGGCAAAATGTTAAGAGACGATTTTTGTAGAGAATTATGTTTCCTACAATTTATGTTCTATGATATTTTTTGATCAGACGCGTAGTTTTCGAGATATATCGGGATATTTAAAAGTTCCGAAGCCGCACCAACATAATAGAGATACAGAAACACCGTGGCCCCTTTCTTTGAGATAACTCTGCACTATTGCGAGCTGCAAATGCCACTTCCAGCTTAGCTGTGCAGAAGAAGAACAACAAGAAGAAGAAATATCTCGAAATATGTCCGTCAGGCCCCTTCCCTTGAGATAAATCTGCAAATATCTCGGAAATGAAGCGAGCTATGGCAAAATGTTAAGAGACCTTTTTTGTAGAGAATTATGTTTCCTATAATTTATGTTCTATGATATTTTTTGATCAGAAGCGTAGTTTTCGAGATATATCGAGATATTTAAAAGTTCCGAAGCCGCACCAACATAATAGAGATACAGAAACACCGTGGCCCCTTTCTTTGAGATAACTCTGCACTATTGCGAGCTGTAAATGCCACTTCCAGCTTAGCTGTGCAGAAGAAGAACAACAAGAAGAAGAAATATCTCGAAATATGTCCGTCAGGACCCTTCCGTTGAGATAAATCTGCAAATATCTCGGAAACGAAGCGAGCTATGGCAAAACGTTAAGAGACCTTTTTTGTAGAGAATTATGTTTCCTACAATTTATGTTCTATGTTATTTTTTGATCAGAAGCGTAGTTTTCGAGATATATCGAGATATTTAAAAGTTCCGAAGCCGCACCAACATAATAGAGATACAGAAACACCGTGGCCCCTTTCTTTGAGATAACTCTGCACTATTGCGAGCTGCAAATGCCACTTCCAGCTTAGCTGTGCAGAAGAAGAACAACAAGAAGAAGAAATATCTCGAAATATGTCCGTCAGGCCCCTTCCCTTGAGATAAATCTGCAAATATCTCGGAAACGAGGCGAGCTATGGCAAAATGTTAAGAGACCTTATTTGTAGAGAATTAAGTTTCCTACTTTTTATGTTGTATGATATTATTTGATCAGATGAGGAGTTCTCGAGATATATCAAGATATTTAAAAGTTCCGAAGCCGCACCAACATAATAGAGATACAGAAACACTATGGCCCCTTTCTTTGAGATAACTCTGCACTATTGCGAGCAGCAAATGCCTTTTCCAGCTAAGCTGTGCAGAAGAAGAACAACAAGAAGAAGAAATATCTCGAAATATGTCCGTCAGGCCCCTTCCCTTGAGATAAATCTGCAAATATCTCGGAAACGAAGCGAGCTATGGCAAAATGTTAAGAGACGATTTTTGTAGAGAATTATGTTTCCTACAATTTATGTTCTATGATATTTTTTGATCAGAAGCGTAGTTTTCGAGATATATCGAGATATTTAAAAGATCCCAAGCCGCACCAACATAATAGAGATACAGAAACACCGTGGCCCCTTTCTTTGAGATAACTCTGCACTAGTGCGAGCCGCAAATGCCACTTCCAGCTTTGCTGTGCAGAAGAAGAACAACAAGAAGAAGAAATATCCCGAAATATGTCCGTCAGGACCCTTCCCTTGAGATAAATCTGCAAATATTTCGGAAACGAAGCGAGCTATGGCAAAATGTTAAGAGACCTGTTTTGTAGAGAATTATGTTTCCTACAATTTATGTTCTATGATATTTTTTGATCAGACGCGTAGTTTTCGAGATATATCGGGATATTTAAAAGTTCCGAAGCCGCACCAACATAATAGAGATACAGAAACACCGTGGCCCCTTTCTTTGAGATAACTCTGCACTATTGCGAGCTGCAAATGCCACTTCCAGCTTAGCTGTGCAGAAGAAGAACAACAAGAAGAAGAAATATCTCGAAATATGTCCGTCAGGCCCCTTCCCTTGAGATAAATCTGCAAATATCTCGGAAACGAGGCGAGCTATGGCAAAATGTTAAGAGACCTTATTTGTAGAGAATTAAGTTTCCTACTTTTTATGTTGTATGATATTATTTGATCAGATGAGGAGTTCTCGAGATATATCAAGATATTTAAAAGTTCCGAAGCCGCACCAACATAATAGAGATACAGAAACACTATGGCCCCTTTCTTTGAGATAACTCTGCACTATTGCGAGCAGCAAATGCCTTTTCCAGCTAAGCTGTGCAGAAGAAGAACAACAAGAAGAAGAAATATCTCGAAATATGTCCGTCAGGCCCCTTCCCTTGAGATAAATCTGCAAATATCTCGGAAACGAAGCGAGCTATGGCAAAATGTTAAGAGACCTTTTTTGTAGAGAATTAAGTTTCCTACTTTTTATGTTCTATGATATTTTTTGATCAGATGCGTAGTTCACGAGATATATCCAGATACTTAAAAGTTCCGAAGCCGCACCAACATAATAGAGATACAGAAACACCGTGGCCCCTTTCTTTGAGATAACTCTGCACTATTGCGAGATGGAAATGCCACTTCCAGTTTAGCTGTGCAGAAGAAGAACAACAAGAAGAAGAAATATCCCGAAATATGTCCGTCAGGACCCTTCCCTTGAGATAAATCTGCAAATATTTCGGAAACGAAGCGAGCTATGGCAAAATGTTAAGAGACCTTTTTTGTAGAGAATTATGTTTCCTACAATTTATGTTCTATGATATTTTTTGATCAGACGCGTAGTTTTCGAGATATATCGAGATATTTAAAAGTTCCGAAGCCGCACCAACATAATAGAGATACAGAAACACCGTGGCCCCTTTCTTTGGGATAACTCTGCACTATTGCGAGCTGGAAATGCCACTTCCAGTTTAGCTGTGCAGAAGAAGAACAACAAGAAGAAGAAATATCTCGAAATATGTCCGTCAGGACCCTTCCGTTGAGATAAATCTGCAAATATCTCGGAAACGAAGCGAGCTATGGCAAAACGTGTAGAGACCTTTTTTGTAGAGAATTATGTTTCCTACAATTTATGTTCTATGATATTTTTTGATCAGAAGCGTAGTTTTCGAGATATATCGAGATATTTAAAAGTTCCGAAGCCGCACCAACATAATAGAGATACAGAAACACCGTGGCCCCTTTCTTTGAGATAACTCTGCACTATTGCGAGCTGCAAATGCCACTTCCAGCTTAGCTGTGCAGAAGAAGAACAACAAGAAGAAGAAATATCTCGAAATATGTCCGTCAGGCCCCTTCCCTTGAGATAAATCTGCAAATATCTCGGAAACGAAGCGAGCTATGGCAAAATGTTGAGAGACCTTTTTTGTAGAGAATTAAGTTTCCTACTTTTTATGTTCTATGATATTTTTTGATCAGATGCGTAGTTCTCGAGATATATCAAGATATTTAAAAGTTCCGAAGCCGCACCAACATAATAGAGATACAGAAACACTGTGGCCCCTTTCTTTGAGATAACTCTGCACTAGTGCGAGCTGCAAATGCCACTTCCAGCTTAGCTGTGCAGGAGAAGAACAACAAGAAGAAGAAATATCTCGAAATATGTCCGTCAGGCCCCTTCCCTTGAGATAAATCTGCAAATATCTCGGAAACGAAGCGAGCTATGGCAAAACGTTAAGAGACCTTTTTTGTAGAGAATTATGTTTCCTACAATTTATGTTCTATGATATTTTTTGATCAGAAGCGTAGTTTTCGAGATATATCGAGATATTTAAAAGTTCCGAAGCCGCACCAACATAATAGAGATACAGAAACACCGTGGCCCCTTTCTTTGAGATAACTCTGCACTATTGCGAGCTGCAAATGCCACTTCCAGCTTAGCTGTGCAGAAGAAGAACAACAAGAAGAAGAAATATCTCGAAATATGTCCGTCAGGCCCCTTCCCTTGAGATGAATCTGCAAATATCTCGGAAACGAAGCGAGCTATGGCAAAATGTTGAGAGACCTTTTTTGTAGAGAATTAAGTTTCCTACTTTTTATGTTCTATGATATTTTTTGATCAGATGCGTAGTTCTCGAGATATATCAAGATATTTAAAAGTTCCGAAGCCGCATCAACATAATAGAGATACAGAAACACCGTGGCCCCTTTCTTTGAGATAACTCTGCACTAGTGCGAGCTGCAAATGCCACTTCCAGCTTAGCTGTGCAGAAGAAGAACAACAAGAAGAAGAAATATCTGGAAATATGTCCGTCAGGCCCCTTCCCTTGAGATAAATCTGCAAATATCTCGGAAATGAAGCGAGCTATGGCAAAATGTTAAGAGACCTTTTTTGTAGAGAATTAAGTTTCCTACTTTTTATGTTCCATGATATTTTTTGATCAGATGCGTAGTTCTCGAGATATATCAAGATATTTAAAAGTTCCGAAGCCGCACCAACATAATAGAGATACAGAAACACCGTGGCCCCTTTCTTTGAGATAACTCTGCACTAGTGCGAGCCGCAAATGCCACTTCCAGCTTAGCTGTGCAGAAGAAGAATAACAAGAAGAAGAAATATCTCGAAATATGTCCGTCAGGCCCGTTCCTTTGAGCTGAATCTGCAAATATCTCGGAAACGAAGCGAGCTATGGCAAAATGTTAAGAGACGATTTTTGTAGAGAATTATGTTTCCTACAATTTATGTTCTATGATATTTTTTGATCAGACGCGTAGTTTTCGAGATATATCGGGATATTTAAAAGTTCCGAAGCCGCACCAACATAATAGAGATACAGAAACACCGTGGCCCCTTTCTTTGAGATAACTCTGCACTATTGCGAGCTGCAAATGCCACTTCCAGCTTAGCTGTGCAGAAGAAGAACAACAAGAAGAAGAAATATCTCGAAATATGTCCGTCAGGCCCCTTCCCTTGAGATAAATCTGCAAATATCTCGGAAACGAAGCGAGCTATGGCAAAATGTTAAGAGACCTTATTTGTAGAGAATTAAGTTTCCTACTTTTTATGTTCTATGATATTATTTGATCAGATGCGTAGTTCTCGAGATATATCAAGATATTTAAAAGTTCCGAAGCCGCACCAACATAATAGAGATACAGAAACACCGTGGCCCCTTTCTTTGAGATAACTCTGCACTATTGCGAGCTGCAAATGCCACTTCCAGCTTAGCTGTGCAGAAGAAGAACAACAAGAAGAAGAAATATCTCGAAATATGTCCGTCAGGCCCCTTCCCTTGAGATAAATCTGCAAATATCTCGGAAACGAAGCGAGCTATGGCAAAATGTTAAGAGACCTTTTTTGTAGAGAATTAAGTTTCCTACTTTTTATGTTCTATGATATTTTTTGATCAGATGCGTAGTTCTCGAGATATATGAAGATATTTAAAAGTTCCGAAGCCGCACCAACATAATAGAGATACAGAAACACCGTGGCCCATTTCTTTGAGATAACTCTGCACTATTGCGAGCTGTAAATGCCACGTCCAGCTTAGCTGTGCAGAAGAAGAACAACAAGAAGAAGAAATATCTCGAAATATGTCCGTCAGGCCCCTTCCCTTGAAATAAATCTGCAAATATCTCGGAAACGAAGCGAGCTATGGCAAAATGTTAAGAGACCTTTTTTGTAGAGAATTAAGTTTCCTACTTTTTATGTTCTATGATATTTTTTGATCAGATGCGTAGTTCTCGAGACATATCAAGATATTTAAAAGTTCCGAAGCCGCACCAACATAATAGAGATACAGAAACACCGTGGCCCCTTTCTTTGAGATAACTCTGCGCTATTGCGAGCTGGAAATGCCACTTCCAGTTTAGCTGTGCAGAAGAAGAATAACAAGAAGAAGAAATATCCCGAAATATGTCCGTCAGGACCCTTCCCTTGAGATAAATCTGCAAATATCTCGGAAACGAAGCGAGCTATGGCAAAATGTTAAGTGACCTTTTTTGTAGAGAATTATGTTTCCTACAATTTATGTTCTATGATATTTTTTGATCAGAACCGTAGTTTTCGAGATATATCGAGATATTTAAAAGTTCCGAAGCCGCACCAACATAATAGAGATACAGAAACACCGTGGCCCCTTTCTTTGAGATAACTCTGCACTACTGCGAGCTGCAAATGCCACTTCCAGCTTAGCTGTGCAGAAGAAGAACAACAAGAAGAAGAAATATCTCGAAATTAGTCCGTCAGTCCCCTTCCCTTGCGATAAATCTGCAAATATCTCGGAAACGAAGCGAGCTATGGCAAAATGTTAAGAGACCTTTTTTGTAGAGAATTAAGTTTCCTACTTTTTATGTTGTAAGATGTTTTTCGATCAGATTCGTAGTTCTCGAGATATATCAAGATATTTAAAAGTTCCGAAGCCGCACCAACATAATAGAGATACAGAAACACCGTAGCCCCTTTCTTTGAGATAACTCTGCACTATTGCGAGCTGGAAATGCCACTTCCAGTTTAGCTGTGCAGAACAAGAACAACAAGAAGAAGAAATATCCCGAAATATGTCCGTCAGGACCCTTCCCTTGAGATAAATCTGCAAATATCTCGGAAACGAAGCGAGCTATGGCAAAATGTTAAGAGACATTTTTTGTAGAGAATTATGTTTCCTATAATTTATGTTCTATGATATTTTTTGATCAGAAGCGTAGTTTTCGAGATATATCGAGATATTTAAAAGTTCCGAAGCCGCACCAACATAATAGAGATACAGAAACACCGTGGCCCCTTTCTTTGAGATAACTCTGCACTATTGCGAGCTGCAAATGCCACTTCCAGCTTAGCTGTGCAGAAGAAGAACAACAAGAAGAAGAAATATCTCGAAATATGTCCGTCAGGCCCCTTCCCTTGAGATAAATCTGCAAATATCTCGGAAACGAAGCGAGCTATGGCAAAATGTTAAGAGACCTTTTTTGTAGAGAATTAAGTTTCCTACTTTTTACGTCGTATGACATTTTTTGATCAGATGCGTAGTTCTCGAGATATATCAAGATATTTAAAGGTTCCGAAGCCGCACCAACATAATAGAGATACAGAAACACCGTGGCCCCTTCCTTTGAGATAACTCTGCACTATTGCGTGCTGTAAATGCCACTTCCAGCTTAGCTGTGCAGAAGAAGAACAACAAGAAGAAGAAATATCTCGAAATATGTCCGTCAGGCCCCTTCCCTTGAGATAAATCTGCAAATATCTTGGAAACGAAGCGAGCTATGGCAAAATGTTAAGAGACCTTTTTTGTAGAGAATTATGTTTCCTATAATTTATGTTCTATGATATTTTTTGATCAGAAGCGTAGTTTTCGAGATATATCGAGATATTTAAAAGTTCCGAAGCCGCACCAACATAATAGAGATACAGAAACACCGTGGCCCCTTTCTTTGAGATAACTCTGCACTATTGCGAGCTGCAAATGCCACTTCCAGCTTAGCTGTGCAGAAGAAGAACAACAAGAAGAAGAAATATCTCGAAATTTGTCCGTCAGGCCCCTTCCCTTGAGATAAATCTGCAAATATCTCGGAAACGAAGCGAGCTATGGCAAAATGTTAAGAGACCTTTTTTGTAGAGAATTATGTTTCCTACAATTTATGTTCTATGATATTTTTTGATCAGAAGCGTAGTTTTCGAGATATATCGAGATATTTAAAAGTTCCGAAGCCGCACCAACATAATAGAGATACAGAAACACCGTGGCCCCTTTCTTTGAGATAACTCTGCACTATTGCGAGCTGCAAATGCCACTTCCAGCTTAGCTGTGCAGAAGAAGAACAACAAGAAGAAGAAATATCTCGAAATTTGTCCGTCAGGCCCCTTCCCTTGAGATAAATCTGCAAATATCTCGGAAACGAAGCGAGCTATGGCAAAATGTTAAGAGACCTTTTTTGTAGAGAATTATGTTTCCTACAATTTATGTTCTATGATATTTTTTGATCAGAAGCGTAGTTTTCGAGATATATCGAGATATTTAAAAGTTCCGAAGCCGCACCAACATAATAGAGATACAGAAACACCGTGGCCCCTTTCTTTGAGATAACTCTGCACTATTGCGAGCTGCAAATGCCACTTCCAGCTTAGCTGTGCAGAAGAAGTACAACAAGAAGAAGAAATATCTCGAAATATGTCCGTCAGGCCCCTTCCCTTGAGATAAATCTGCAAATATCTCGGAAACGAAGCGAGCTATGGCAAAATGTTAAGAGACCTTTTTTGTAGAGAATTAAGTTTCCTAGTTTTTATGTTCTATGATATTTTTTGATCAGATGCGTAGTTCTCGAGATATATCAAGATATTTAAAAGTTCCGAAGCCGCACCAACATAATAGAGATACAGAAACACCGTGGCCCCTTCCTTTGAGATAACTCTGCACTATTGCGAGCTGTAAATGCCACTTCCAGCTTAGCTGTGCAGAAGAAGAACAACAAGAAGAAGAAATATCTCGAAATATGTCCGTCAGGCCCCTTCCCTGGAGATAAATCTGCAAATATCTCGGAAACGAAGCGAGCTATGGCAAAATGTTGAGAGACCTTTTTTGTAGAGAATTAAGTTTCCTACTTTTTATGTTCTATGATATTTTTTGATCAGATGCGTAGTTCTCAAGATATATCAAGATATTTAAAAGTTCCGAAGCCGCACCAACATAATAGAGATACAGAAACACCGTGGCCCCTTTCTTTGAGATAACTCTGCACTATTGCGACCTGCAAATGCCACTTCCAGCTTAGCTGTGCAGAAGAAGAACAACAAGAAGAAGAAATATCTCGAAATATGTCCGTCAGGCCCCTTCCCTTGAGATAAATCTGCAAATATCTCGGAAACGAAGCGAGCTACGGCAAAATGTTACGAGACCTTTTTTGTAGAAAATTATGTTTCCTACTTTTTATGTTCTATGATATTTTTTGATCAGATGCGTAGTTCTCGAGATATATCAAGATATTTAAAAGTTCCGAAGCTGCACCAACATAATAGAGGTACAGAAACAACGTGGCCTCTTTCTTTGAGATAACTCTGCACTTTTGCGAGCTGCAAATGCCACTTCCAGCTTAGCTGTGCAGAAGAGGAACAACAAGAAGAAGAAATATCTCGGAATATGTCCGTCAGGCCCCTTCCCTTGAGCTAAATCTGCAAATATCTCGGAAACGATGCCAGCTATGGGAAAATGTTCAGAGACCTTTTTTGTAGAGAATTATGTTTCCTACAATTTACCTTCTATGATATTTTTTGATCAGAAGCGTAGTTTTCGAGATATATCGAGATATTTAAAAGTTCCGAAGCCGCACCAACATAATAGAGATACAGAAACACCGTGGCCCCTTTCTTTGAGATAACTCTGCACTATTGCGACCTGCAAATGCCGCTTCCAGCTTAGCTGTGCAGAAGAAGGACAACAAGAAGAAGAAATATCTCGAAATATGTCCGTCAGGCCCCTTCCCTTGAGATAAATCTGCAAATATCTCGGAAACGAAGCGAGCTATGGCAAAATGTTAAGAGACCTTTTTTGTAGAGAATTATGTTTCCTATAATTTATGTTCTATGATATTTTTTGATCAGAAGCGTAGTTTTCGAGATATATCGAGATATTTAAAGGTTCCGAAGCCGCACCAACATAATAGAGATACAGAAACACCGTGGCCCCTTTCTTTGAGATAACTCTGCACTATTGCGACCTGCAAATGCCACTTCCAGCTTAGCTGTGCCGAAGAAGAACAACAAGAAGAAGAAATATCTCGAAATATGTCCGTCAGGCCCCTTCCCTTGATGCAAATCTGCAAATATCTCGGAAACGAAGCGAGCTATGGCAAAATGTTAAGAGACCTTTTTTGTAGAGAATTAAGTTTCCTACTTTTTATGTTCTATGACATTTTTTGATCAGATGCGTAGTTCTCGAGATATATCAAGATATCTAAAAGTTCCGAAGCCGCACCAACATAATAGAGATACAGAAACACCGTGGCCCCTTTCTTTGAGATAACTCTGCACTATTGCGAGCTGCAAATGCCACTTCGAGCTTAGCTGTGCAGAAGAAGAACAACAAGAAGAAGAAATATCTCGAAATATGTCCGTCAGGCCCCTTCCCTTGAGATAAATCTGCAAATATCTCGGAAACGAAGCGAGCTATGGCAAAATGTTAAGAGACATTTTTTGTAGAGAATTAAGTTTCCTACTTTTTATGTTCTATGATATTTTTTGATCAGATGCGTAGTTCTCGAGATATATCAAGATATTTAAAAGTTCCGTGGCCGCACCAACATAATAGAGATACAGAAACACCGTGGCCCCTTTCTTTGAGATAACTCTGCACTATTGCGAGCTGCAAATGCCACTTCCAGCTTAGGTGTGCAGAAGAAGAACAATAAGAAGAAGAAATATCTCGAAATATGTCCGTCAGGCCCGTTCCTTTGAGCTGAATCTGCAAATATCTCGGAAACGAAGCGAGCTATGGCAAAATGTTAAGAGACGTTTTTTGTAGAGAATTATGTTTCCTACAATTTATGTTCTATGATATTATTTGATCAGAAGCGTAGTTTTCGAGATATATCGAGATATTTAAAAGTTCCGAAGCCGCACCAACATAATAGAGATTCAGAAACACCGTGGCCCCTTTCTTTGAGATAACTCTGCACTAGTGCGAGCCGCAAATGCCACGTCCAGCTTAGCTGTGCAGAAGAAGAACAACAAGAAGAAGAAATATCTCGAAATATGTCCGTCAGG
Source organism: Osmia lignaria lignaria (assembly GCF_051020975.1). Classification (NCBI taxonomy): domain Eukaryota; kingdom Metazoa; phylum Arthropoda; class Insecta; order Hymenoptera; family Megachilidae; genus Osmia; species Osmia lignaria. The sequence continues at coordinate 2,105,989 of NW_027478167.1, read as the reverse complement.
CCCCTTCCCTTGAGATAAATCTGCAAATATCTCGGAAACGAATCGAGCTATGGCAAAATGTTAAGAGACCTTTTTTGTAGAGAATTAAGTTTCCTACTTTTTATGTTCTATGATATTTTTTGATCAGATGCGTAGTTCTCGAGATATATCAAGATATTTAAAAGTTCCGAAGCCGCACCAACATAATAGAGATACAGAAACACCGTGGCCCCTTTCTTTGAGATTACTCTGCACTATTGCGAGCTGCAAATGCCACTTCCAGCTTAGCTGTGCAGAAGAAGAACAACAAGAAGAAGAAATATCTCGAAATATGTCCGTCAGGCCCCTTCCCTTGAGATAAATCTGCAAATATCTCGGAAACGAAGCGAGCTATGACAAAATGTTGAGAGACCTTTTTTGTAGAGAATTAAGTTTCCTACTTTTTATGTTCTATGATATTTTTTGATCAGATGCGTAGTTCTCGAGATATATCAAGATATTTAAAAGTTCCGAAGCCACACCAACATAATAGAGATACAGAAACACCGTGGCCCCTTTCTTTGAGATAACTCTGCACTATTGCGAGCTGCAAATGCCACTTCCAGCTTAGCTGTGCAGAAGAAGAACAACAAGAAGAAGAAATATCTCGAAATATGTCCGTCAGGCCCGTTCCATTGAGCTGAATCTGCAAATATCTCGGAAACGAAGCGAGCTATGGCAAAATGTTAAGAGACGTTTTTTGTAGAGAATTATGTTTCCTACTTTTTATGTTCTATGATATTTTTTGATCAGATGCGTAGTTCTCGAGATATATCAAGATATTTAAAAGTTCCGAAGCCACACCAACATAATAGAGATACAGAAACACCGTGGCCCCTTTCTTTGAGATAACTCTGCACTATTGCGAGCTGCAAATGCCACTTCCAGCTTAGCTGTGCAGAAGAAGAACAACAAGAAGAAGAGATATCTCGAAATATGTCCGTCAGGCCCCTTCCCTTGAGATAAATCTGCAAATATCTCGGAAACGAAGCGAGCTATGGCAAAATGTTAAGAGACTTTATTTGTAGAGAATTAAGTTTCCTACAATTTATGTTCTATGATATTTTTTGATGAGAAGCGTAGTTTTCGAGATATATCGAGATATTTAAAAGTTCCGAAGCCGCACCAACATAATAGAGATTCAGAAACACCGTGGCCCCTTTCTTTGAGATAACTCTGCACTAGTGCGAGCCGCAAATGCCACTTCCAGCTTAGCTGTGCTGAAGAAGAACAACAAGAAGAAGAAATATCTCGAAATATGTCCGTCAGGCCCCTTCCCTTGAGATAAATCTGCAAATATCTCGGAAACGAAGCGAGCTATGGCAAAATGTTCAGAGACATTTTTTGTAGAGAATTAAGTTTCCTACTTTTTATGTTCTATGATATTTTTTGATCAGATGCGTAGTTCTCGAGATATATCAAGATATTTAAAAGTTCCGAAGCCGCACCAACATAATAGAGATACAGAAACACCGTGGCCCCTTTCTTTGAGATAACTCTGCACTATTGCGAGCTGCAAATGCCACTTCCAGCTTAGCTGTGCAGAATAAGAACAACAAGAAGAAGAAATATCTCGAAATATGTCCGTCAGGCCCGTTCCTTTGAGCTGAATCTGCAAATATCTCGGAAACGAAGCGAGCTATGGCAAAACGTTAAGAGACCTTTTTTGTAGAGAATTATGTTTCCTACAATTTATGTTCTATGATATTTTTTGATCAGAAGCGTAGTTTTCGAGATATATCGAGATATTTAAAAGTTCCGAAGCCACACCAACATAATAGAGATACAGAAACACCGCGGCCCCTTTCTTTGAGATAACTCTGCACTATTGCGAGCTGCAAATGCCACTTCCAGCTTAGCTGTGCAGAAGAAGAACAACAAGAAGAAGAAATATCTCGAAATATGTCCGTCAGGGCCCTTCCCTTGAGATAAATCTGCAAATATCTCGGAAACGAAGCGAGCTATGACAAAATGTTGAGAGACCTTTTTTGTAGAGAATTAAGTTTCCTACTTTTTATGTTCTATGATATTTTTTGATCAGATGCGTAGTTCTCGAGATATATCAAGATATTTAAAAGTTCCGAAGCCACACCAACATAATAGCGATACAGAAACACCGTGGCCCCTTTCTTTGAGATAACTCTGCACTATTGCGAGCTGCAAATGCCACTTCCAGCTTAGCTGTGCAGAAGAAGAACAACAAGAAGAAGAAATATCTCGAAATATGTCCGTCAGGCCCGTTCCATTGAGCTGAATCTGCATATATCTCGGAAACGAAGCGAGCTATGGCAAAATGTTAAGAGACGTTTTTTGTAGAGAATTATGTTTCCTATAATTTACGTTCTATGATATTTTTTGATCAGAAGCGTAGTTTTCGAGATATATCGAGATATTTAAAAGTTCCGAAGCCGCACCAACATAATAGAGATTCAGAAACACCGTGGCCCCTTTCTTTGAGATAACTCTGCACTCGTGCGAGCCGCAAATGCCACTTCCAGCTTAGCTGTGCAGAAGAAGAACAACAAGAAGAAGAAATATCTCGAAATATGTCCGTCAGGCCCCTTCCCTTGAGATAAATCTGCAAATATCTCGGAAACGAAGCGGGCTATGGCAAAATGTTAAGAGACCTTTTTTGTAGAGAATTAAGTTTCCTACTTTTTATGTTCTATGATATTTTTTGATCAGATGCGTAGTTCTCGAGATATATCAAGATATTTAAAAGTTCCGAAGCCACACCAACATAATAGAGATACAGAAACACCGTGGCCCCTTTCTTTGAGATAACTCTGCACTATTGCGAGCTGCAAATGCCACTTCCAGCTTAGCTGTGCAGAAGAAGAACAACAAGAAGGAGAAATATCTCGAAATATGTCCGTCAGGCCCCTTCCCTTGAGATAAATCTGCAAATATCTCGGAAACGAAGCGAGCTATGGCAAAATGTTAAGAGACCTTTTTTGTAGAGAATTAAGTTTCCTACTTTTTATGTTCTATGATATTTTTTGATCAGATGCGTAGTTCTCGAGATATATCAAGATATTTAAAAGTTCCGAAGCCGCACCAACATAATAGAGATACAGAAACACCGTGGCCCCTTTCTTTGAGATAACTCTGCACTATTGCGAGCTGCAAATGCCACTTCCAGCTTAGCTGTGCAGAATAAGAAGAACAAGAAGAAGAAATATCTCGAAATATGTCCGTCAGGCCCCTTCCCTTGAGATAAATCTGCAAATATCTCGGGAACGAACCGAGCTATGGCAAAATGTTAAGAGACCTTATTTGTAGAGAATTAAGTTTCCTACTTTTTATGTTCTATGATATTTTTCGATCAGATGCGTAGTTCTCGAGATATATCAAGATATTTAAAAGTACCGAAGCCGCACCAACAGAATAGAGATACAGAAACACGGTGGCCCCTTTCTTTGAGATAACTCTGCACTATTGCGAGCTGCAAATGCCACTTCCAGCTTAGCTGTGCAGAAGAAGAACAACAAGAAGAAGAAATATCTCGAAATATGTCCGTCAGGACCCTTCCCTTGAGATAAATCTGCAAATATCTCGGAAACGAAGCGAGCTATGGCAAAACGTTTAGAGACCTTTTTTGTAGGGAATTATGTTTCCTACAATTTATGTTCTATGATATTTTTTGATCAGAAGCGTAGTTTTCGAGATATATCGAGATATTTAAAAGTTCCAAAGCCGCACCAACATAATAGAGATACAGAAACACCGTGGCCCCTTTCTTTGAGATAACTCTGCACTATTGCGAGCTGGAAATGCCACTTCCAGTTTAGCTGTGCAGAAGAAGAACACCAAGAAGAAGAAATATCTCGAAATATGTCCGTCAGGCCCCTTCCCTTGAGATAAATCTGCAAATATCTCGGAAACGAAGCGAGCTATGGCAAAATGTTGAGAGACCTTTTTTGTAGAGAATTAAGTTTCCTACTTTTTATGTTCTATGATATTTTTTGATCAGATGCGTAGTTCTCGAGATATATCAAGATATTTAAAAGTTCCGAAGCCACACCAACATAATAGAGATACAGAAACACCGTGGCCCCTTTCTTTGAGATAACTCTGCACTATTGCGAGCTGCAAATGCCACTTCCAGCTTAGCTGTGCAGAAGAAGAACAAGAAGAAGAAGAAATATCTCGAAATATGTCCGTCAGGCCCGTTCCATTGAGCTGAATCTGCAAATATCTCGGAAACGAAGCGAGCTATGGCAAAATGTTAAGAGACGTTTTTTGTAGAGAATTACGTTTCCTACTTTTTATGTTCTATGATATTTTTTGATCAGATGCGTAGTTCTCGAGATATATCAAGATATTTAAAAGTTCCGAAGCCACACCAACATAATAGAGATACAGAAACACCGTGGCCCCTTTCTTTGAGATAACTCTGCACTATTGCGAGCTGCAAATGCCACTTCCAGCTTAGCTGTGCAGAAGAAGAACAACAAGAAGGAGAAATATCTCGAAATATGTCCGTCAGGCCCCTTCCCTTGAGATAAATCTGCAAATATCTCGGAAACGAAGCGAGCTATGGCAAAATGTTAAGAGACCTTTTTTGTAGAGAATTAAGTTTCCTACTTTTTATGTTCTATGATATTTTTTGATCAGATGCGTAGTTCTCGAGATATATCAAGATATTTAAAAGTTCCGAAGCCGCACCAACATAATAGAGATACAGAAACACCGTGGCCCCTTTCTTTGAGATAACTCTGCACTATTGCGAGCTGCAAATGCCACTTCCAGCTTAGCTGTGCAGAAGAAGAACAACAAGAAGAAGAAATATCTCGAAATATGTCCGTCAGGCCCCTTCCCTTGAGATAAATCTGCAAATATCTCGGAAACGAAGCGAGCTATGGCAAAATGTTAAGAGACTTTATTTGTAGAGAATTAAGTTTCCTACAATTTATGTTCTATGATATTTTTTGATGAGAAGCGTAGTTTTCGAGATATATCGAGATATTTAAAAGTTCCGAAGCCGCACCAACATAATAGAGATTCAGAAACACCGTGGCCCCTTTCTTTGAGATAACTCTGCACTAGTGCGAGCCGCAAATGCCACTTCCAGCTTAGCTGTGCTGAAGAAGAACAACAAGAAGAAGAAATATCTCGAAATATGTCCGTCAGGCCCCTTCCCTTGAGATAAATCTGCAAATATCTCGGAAACGAAGCGAGCTATGGCAAAATGTTCAGAGACATTTTTTGTAGAGAATTAAGTTTCCTACTTTTTATGTTCTATGATATTTTTTGATCAGATGCGTAGTTCTCGAGATATATCAAGATATTTAAAAGTTCCGAAGCCGCACCAACATAATAGAGATACAGAAACACCGTGGCCCCTTTCTTTGAGATAACTCTGCACTATTGCGAGCTGCAAATGCCACTTCCAGCTTAGCTGTGCAGAATAAGAACAACAAGAAGAAGAAATATCTCGAAATATGTCCGTCAGGCCCGTTCCTTTGAGCTGAATCTGCAAATATCTCGGAAACGAAGCGAGCTATGGCAAAACGTTAAGAGACCTTTTTTGTAGAGAATTATGTTTCCTACAATTTATGTTCTATGATATTTTTTGATCAGAAGCGTAGTTTTCGAGATATATCGAGATATTTAAAAGTTCCGAAGCCACACCAACATAATAGAGATACAGAAACACCGCGGCCCCTTTCTTTGAGATAACTCTGCACTATTGCGAGCTGCAAATGCCACTTCCAGCTTAGCTGTGCAGAAGAAGAACAACAAGAAGAAGAAATATCTCGAAATATGTCCGTCAGGGCCCTTCCCTTGAGATAAATCTGCAAATATCTCGGAAACGAAGCGAGCTATGACAAAATGTTGAGAGACCTTTTTTGTAGAGAATTAAGTTTCCTACTTTTTATGTTCTATGATATTTTTTGATCAGATGCGTAGTTCTCGAGATATATCAAGATATTTAAAAGTTCCGAAGCCACACCAACATAATAGCGATACAGAAACACCGTGGCCCCTTTCTTTGAGATAACTCTGCACTATTGCGAGCTGCAAATGCCACTTCCAGCTTAGCTGTGCAGAAGAAGAACAACAAGAAGAAGAAATATCTCGAAATATGTCCGTCAGGCCCGTTCCATTGAGCTGAATCTGCATATATCTCGGAAACGAAGCGAGCTATGGCAAAATGTTAAGAGACGTTTTTTGTAGAGAATTATGTTTCCTATAATTTACGTTCTATGATATTTTTTGATCAGAAGCGTAGTTTTCGAGATATATCGAGATATTTAAAAGTTCCGAAGCCGCACCAACATAATAGAGATTCAGAAACACCGTGGCCCCTTTCTTTGAGATAACTCTGCACTCGTGCGAGCCGCAAATGCCACTTCCAGCTTAGCTGTGCAGAAGAAGAACAACAAGAAGAAGAAATATCTCGAAATATGTCCGTCAGGCCCCTTCCCTTGAGATAAATCTGCAAATATCTCGGAAACGAAGCGAGCTATGGCAAAATGTTAAGAGACCTTTTTTGTAGAGAATTAAGTTTCCTACTTTTTATGTTCTATGATATTTTTTGATCAGATGCGTAGTTCTCGAGATATATCAAGATATTTAAAAGTTCCGAAGCCGCACCAACATAATAGAGATACAGAAACACCGTGGCCCCTTTCTTTGAGATAACTCTGCACTATTGCGAGCTGGAAATGCCACTTCCAGTTTAGCTGTGCAGAAGAAGAACACCAAGAAGAAGAAATATCTCGAAATATGTCCGTCAGGCCCCTTCCCTTGAGATAAATCTGCAAATATCTCGGAAACGAAGCGAGCTATGGCAAAATGTTAAGAGACCTTTTTTGTAGAGAATTAAGTTTCCTACTTTTTATGTTCTATGATATTTTTTGATCAGATGCGTAGTTCTCGAGATATATCAAGATATTTAAAAGTTCCGAAGCCGCACCAACATAATAGAGATACAGAAACACCGTGGCCCCTTTCTTTGAGATAACTCTGCACTATTGCGAGCTGCAAATGCCACTTCCAGCTTAGCTGTGCAGAATAAGAAGAACAAGAAGAAGAAATATCTCGAAATATGTCCGTCAGGCCCCTTCCCTTGAGATAAATCTGCAAATATCTCGGGAACGAACCAAGCTATGGCAAAATGTTAAGAGACCTTATTTGTAGAGAATTAAGTTTCCTACTTTTTATGTTCTATGATATTTTTCGATCAGATGCGTAGTTCTCGAGATATATCAAGATATTTAAAAGTACCGAAGCCGCACCAACAGAATAGAGATACAGAAACACGGTGGCCCCTTTCTTTGAGATAACTCTGCACTATTGCGAGCTGCAAATGCCACTTCCAGCTTAGCTGTGCAGAAGAAGAACAACAAGAAGAAGAAATATCTCGAAATATGTCCGTCAGGACCCTTCCCTTGAGATAAATCTGCAAATATCTCGGAAACGAAGCGAGCTATGGCAAAACGTTTAGAGACCTTTTTTGTAGGGAATTATGTTTCCTACAATTTATGTTCTATGATATTTTTTGATCAGAAGCGTAGTTTTCGAGATATATCGAGATATTTAAAAGTTCCAAAGCCGCACCAACATAATAGAGATACAGAAACACCGTGGCCCCTTTCTTTGAGATAACTCTGCACTATTGCGAGCTGGAAATGCCACTTCCAGTTTAGCTGTGCAGAAGAAGAACACCAAGAAGAAGAAATATCTCGAAATATGTCCGTCAGGCCCCTTCCCTTGAGATAAATCTGCAAATATCTCGGAAACGAAGCGAGCTATGGCAAAATGTTAAGAGACCTTTTTTGTAGAGAATTAAGTTTCCTACTTTTTATGTTCTATGATATTTTTTGATCAGAAGCGTAGTTCTCGAGATATATCAAGATATTTAAAAGTTCCGAAGCCGCACCAACATAATAGAGATACAGAAACACCGTGGCCCCTTTCTTTGAGATAACTCTGCACTATTGCGAGCTGTAAACGTCACTTCCAGCTTAGCTGTGCAGAAGAAGAACAACACGAAGAAGAAATATCTCGAAATATGTCCGTCAGGCTCCTTCCCTTGAGATAAATCTGCAAATATTTCGGAAACGAAGCGAGCTATGGCAAAATGTTAAGAGACCTTTTTTGTAGAGAATTACGTTTCCTACTTTTTATGTTCTATGATATTTTTTGATCAGATGCGTAGTTCTCGAGATATATCAAGATATTTAAAAGTGCCGAAGCCACACCAACATAATAGAGATACAGAAACACCGTGGCCCCTCTCTTTGAGATAACTCTGCACTATTGCGAGCCGCAAATGCCACTTCCAGCTTAGCTGTGCTGAAGAAGAACAACAAGAAGAAGAAATATCTCGAAATATGTCCGTCAGGCCCCTTCCCTTGAGATAAATCTGCAAATATCTCGGAAACGAAGCGAGCTATGGCAAAATGTTAAGAGACATTTTTTGTAGAGAATTAAGTTTCCTACTTTTTATGTTCTATGATATTTTTTGATCAGATGCGTAGTTCTCGAGATATATCAAGATATTTAAAAGTTCCGAAGCCGCACCAACATAATAGAGATACAGAAACACCGTGGCCCCTTTCTTTGAGATAACTCTGCACTATTGCGAGCTGGAAATGCCACTTCCAGTTTAGCTGTGCAGAAGAAGAACACCAAGAAGAAGAAATATCTCGAAATATGTCCGTCAGGCCCCTTCCCTTGAGATAAATCTGCAAATATCTCGGAAACGAAGCGAGCTATGGCAAAATGTTAAGAGACCTTTTTTGTAGAGAATTAAGTTTCCTACTTTTTATGTTCTATGATATTTTTTGATCAGATGCGTAGTTCTCGAGATATATCAAGATATTTAAAAGTTCCGAAGCCGCACCAACATAATAGAGATACAGAAACACCGTGGCCCCTTTCTTTGAGATAACTCTGCACTATTGCGAGCTGCAAATGCCACTTCCAGCTTAGCTGTGCAGAATAAGAAGAACAAGAAGAAGAAATATCTCGAAATATGTCCGTCAGGCCCCTTCCCTTGAGATAAATCTGCAAATATCTCGGGAACGAACCGAGCTATGGCAAAATGTTAAGAGACCTTATTTGTAGAGAATTAAGTTTCCTACTTTTTATGTTCTATGATATTTTTCGATCAGATGCGTAGTTCTCGAGATATATCAAGATATTTAAAAGTACCGAAGCCGCACCAACAGAATAGAGATACAGAAACACGGTGGCCCCTTTCTTTGAGATAACTCTGCACTATTGCGAGCTGCAAATGCCACTTCCAGCTTAGCTGTGCAGAAGAAGAACAACAAGAAGAAGAAATATCTCGAAATATGTCCGTCAGGACCCTTCCCTTGAGATAAATCTGCAAATATCTCGGAAACGAAGCGAGCTATGGCAAAACGTTTAGAGACCTTTTTTGTAGGGAATTATGTTTCCTACAATTTATGTTCTATGATATTTTTTGATCAGAAGCGTAGTTTTCGAGATATATCGAGATATTTAAAAGTTCCAAAGCCGCACCAACATAATAGAGATACAGAAACACCGTGGCCCCTTTCTTTGAGATAACTCTGCACTATTGCGAGCTGGAAATGCCACTTCCAGTTTAGCTGTGCAGAAGAAGAACACCAAGAAGAAGAAATATCTCGAAATATGTCCGTCAGGCCCCTTCCCTTGAGATAAATCTGCAAATATCTCGGAAACGAAGCGAGCTATGGCAAAATGTTAAGAGACCTTTTTTGTAGAGAATTACGTTTCCTACTTTTTATGTTCTATGATATTTTTTGATCAGATGCGTAGTTCTCGAGATATATCAAGATATTTAAAAGTGCCGAAGCCACACCAACATAATAGAGATACAGAAACACCGTGGCCCCTCTCTTTGAGATAACTCTGCACTATTGCGAGCTGCAAATGCCACTTCCAGCTTAGCTGTGCAGAAGAAGAACAACAAGAAGAAGAAGTATCTCGAAATATGTCCGTCAGGCCCCTTCCCATGAGATAAATCTGCAAATATCTCGGAAACGAAGCGAGCTATGGCAAAATGTTTAGAGACCTTTCTTGTAGAGAATTAAGTTTGCTACTTTTTATGTTCTATGATATTTTTTGATCAGATGCGTAGTTCTCGAGATATATCAAGATATTTAAAAGTTCCGAAGCCGCACCAACATAATAGAGATACAGAAACACCGTGGCCCCTTTCTTTGAGATTACTCTGCACTATTGCGTGCTGCAAATGCCACTTCCAGCTTAGCTGTGCAGAAGAAGAACAACAAGAAGAAGAAATATCTCGAAATATGTCCGTCAGGCCCCTTCCCTTGAGATAAATCTGCAAATATCTCGGAAAAGAAGCGAGCTATGGCAAAATGTTAAGAGACTTTATTTGTAGAGAATTAAGTTTCCTACAATTTATGTTCTATGATATTTTTTGATGAGAAGCGTAGTTTTCGAGATATATCGAGATATTTAAAAGTTCCGAAGCCGCACCAACATAATAGAGATTCAGAAACACCGTGGCCCCTTTCTTTGAGATAACTCTGCACTAGTGCGAGCCGCAAATGCCACTTCCAGCTTAGCTGTGCTGAAGAAGAACAACAAGAAGAAGAAATATCTCGAAATATGTCCGTCAGGCCCCTTCCCTTGAGATAAATCTGCAAATATCTCGGAAACGAAGCGAGCTATGGCAAAATGTTAAGAGACATTTTTTGTAGAGAATTAAGTTTCCTACTTTTTATGTTCTATGATATTTTTTGATCAGATGCGTAGTTCTCGAGATATATCAAGATATTTAAAAGTTCCGAAGCCGCACCAACATAATAGAGATACAGAAACACCGTGGCCCCTTTCTTTGAGATAACTCTGCACTATTGCGAGCTGCAAATGCCACTTCCAGCTTAGCTGTGCAGAATAAGAAGAACAAGAAGAAGAAATATCTCGAAATATGTCCGTCAGGCCCCTTCCCTTGAGATAAATCTGCAAATATCTCGGGAACGAACCGAGCTATGGCAAAATGTTAAGAGACCTTATTTGTAGAGAATTAAGTTTCCTACTTTTTATGTTCTATGATATTTTTCGATCAGATGCGTAGTTCTCGAGATATATCAAGATATTTAAAAGTACCGAAGCCGCACCAACAGAATAGAGATACAGAAACACGGTGGCCCCTTTCTTTGAGATAACTCTGCACTATTGCGAGCTGCAAATGCCACTTCCAGCTTAGCTGTGCAGAAGAAGAACAACAAGAAGAAGAAATATCTCGAAATATGTCCGTCAGGACCCTTCCCTTGAGATAAATCTGCAAATATCTCGGAAACGAAGCGAGCTATGGCAAAACGTTTAGAGACCTTTTTTGTAGGGAATTATGTTTCCTACAATTTATGTTCTATGATATTTTTTGATCAGAAGCGTAGTTTTCGAGATATATCGAGATATTTAAAAGTGCCGAAGCCGCACCAACATAATAGAGATACAGAAACACCGTGGCCCCTTTCTTTGGGATAACTCTGCACTATTGCGAGCTGGAAATGCCACTTCCAGTTTAGCTGTGCAGAAGAAGAACAACAAGAAGAAGAAATATCTCGAAATATGTCCGTCAGGACCATTCCCTTGAGATAAATCTGCAAATATCTCGGAAACGAAGCGAGCTATTGCAAAACGTTAAGAGACCTTTTTTGTAGAGAATTAAGTTTCCTACTTTTTATGTTGTATGATATTTTTTGATCAGATGCGTAGTTCTCGAGATATATCAAGATATTTAAAAGCTCCGAAGCTGCACCAACATAATAGAGGTACAGAAACACCGTGGCCCCTTTCTTTGAGATAACTCTGCACTATTGCGAGCTGCAAATGCCACTTCGAGCTTAGCTGTGCAGAAGAAGAACAACAAGAAGAAGAAATATCTCGAAATATGTCCGTCAGGCCCCTTCCCTTGAGATAAATCTGCAAATATCTCGGAAACGAAGAGAGCTATGGCAAAATGTTAAGAGACCTTTTTTGTAGAGAATTAAGTTTCCTACTTTTCATGTTCTATGATATTTTTTGATCAGATGCGTAGTTCTCGAGATATATCAAGATATTTAAAAGTTCCGAAGCCGCACCAACATAATAGAGATACAGAAACACCGTGGCCCCTTTCTTTGAGATAACTCTGCACTAGTGCGAGCCGCAAATGCCACTTCCAGCTTAGCTGTGCAGAAGAAGAACAACAAGAAGAAGAAATATCTCGAAATATGTCCGTCAGGCCCCTTCCCTTGAGATAAATCTGCAAATATCTCGGAAACGAAGCGAGCTATGGCAAAATGTTAAGAGACCTTTTTTGTAGAGAATTAAGTTTCCTACTTTTTATGTTGTATGATATTTTTTGATCAGATGCGTAGTTCTCGAGATATATCAAGATATTTAAAAGTTCCGAAGCCGCACCAACATAATAGAGATACAGAAACACCGTGGCCCCTCTCTTTGAGATAACTCTGCACTATTGCGAGCTGGAAATGCCACTTCCAGTTTAGCTGTGCAGAAGAAGAACAACAAGAAGCAAAAATATCTCGAAATATGTCCGTTAGGCCCCTTCCCTTGAGATAAATCTGCAAATATCTCGGAAACGAAGCGAGCTATGGCAAAATGTTCAGAGACCTTATTTGTAGAGAATTAAGTTTCCTACCTTTTACGTTCTATGATATTTTTTGATCAGATGCGTAGTTCTCGAGATATATCAAGATATTTAAAAGTTCCGAAGCCGCACCAACATAATAGAGATACAGAAACACCGTGGCCCCTTTCTTTGAGATAACTCTGCACTATTGCGAGCTGCAAATGCCACTTCCAGCTTAGCTGTGCAGAAGAAGAACAACAAGAAGAAGAAATATCTCGAAATATGTCCGTTAGGCCCCTTCCCTTGAGATAAATCTGCAAATATCTCGGAAACGAAGCGAGCTATGGCAAAATGATAAGAGACCTTTTTTGTAGAGAATTAAGTTTCCTACTTTTTATGTTCTATGATATTTTTTGATCAGATGCGTAGTTCTCGAGATATATCAAGATATTTAAAAGTTCCGAAGCCGCACCAACATAATAGAGATACAGAAACACCGTGGCCCCTTTCTTTGAGATAACTCTGCACTATTGCGAGCTGCAAATGCCACTTCCAGCTTAGCTGTGCAGAGGAAGAACAACAAGAAGAAGAAATATCTCGAAATATGTCCGTCAGGCCAGTTCCTTTGAGCTGAATCTGCAAATATCTCGGAAACGAAGCGAGCTATGGCAAAATGTTAAGAGACGTTTTTTGTAGAGAATTATGTTTCCTACAATTTATGTTCTATGATATTTTTTGATCAGAAGCGTAGTTTTCGAGATATATCGAGATATTTAAAAGTTCCGAAGCCGCACCAACATAATAAAGATACAGAAACACCGTGGCCCCTTTCTTTGAGATAACTGTGCACTAGTGCGAGCCGCAAATGCCACTTCCAGCTTAGCTGTGCAGAAGAAGAACAACAAGAAGAAGAAATATCTCGAAATATGTCCGTCAGGCCCCTTCCCTTGAGATAAATCTGCAAATATCTCGGAAACGAAGCGAGCTATTGCAAAACGTTAAGAGACCTTTTTTGTAGAGAATTAAGTTTCCTACTTTTTATGTTGTATGATATTTTTTGATCAGATGCGTAGTTCTCGAGATATATCAAGATATTTAAAAGCTCCGAAGCTGCACCAACATAATAGAGGTACAGAAACACCGTGGCCCCTTTCTTTGAGATAACTCTGCACTATTGCGAGCTGCAAATGCCACTTCCAGCTTAGCTGTGCAGAAGAAGAACAACAAGAAGAAGAAATATCTCGAAATATGTCCGTCAGGCCCCTTCCCTTGAGATAAATCTGCAAATATCTCGGAAACGAAGAGAGCTATGGCAAAATGTTAAGAGACCTTTTTTGTAGAGAATTAAGTTTCCTACTTTTCATGTTCTATGATATTTTTTGATCAGATGCGTAGTTCTCGAGATATATCAAGATATTTAAAAGTTCCGAAGCCGCACCAACATAATAGAGATACAGAAACACCGTGGCCCCTTTCTTTGAGATAACTCTGCACTAGTGCGAGCCGCAAATGCCACTTCCAGCTTAGCTGTGCAGAAGAAGAACAACAAGAAGAAGAAATATCTCGAAATATGTCCGTCAGGCCCCTTCCCTTGAGATAAATCTGCAAATATCTCGGAAACGAAGCGAGCTATGGCAAAATGTTAAGAGACCTTTTTTGTAGAGAATTAAGTTTCCTACTTTTTATGTTCTATGATATTTTTTGATCAGATGCGTAGTTCTCGAGATATATCAAGATATTTAAAAGTTCCGAAGCCGCACCAACATAATAGAGATACAGAAACACCGTGGCCCCTCTCTTTGAGATAACTCTGCACTATTGCGAGCTGGAAATGCCACTTCCAGTTTAGCTGTGCAGAAGAAGAACAACAAGAAGCAAAAATATCTCGAAATATGTCCGTTAGGCCCCTTCCCTTGAGATAAATCTGCAAATATCTCGGAAACGAAGCGAGCTATGGCAAAATGTTAAGAGACCTTATTTGTAGAGAATTAAGTTTCCTACCTTTTACGTTCTATGATATTTTTTGATCAGATGCGTAGTTCTCGAGATATATCAAGATATTTAAAAGTTCCGAAGCCGCACCAACATAATAGAGATACAGAAACACCGTGGCCCCTTTCTTTGAGATAACTCTGCACTATTGCGAGCTGCAAATGCCACTTCCAGCTTAGCTGTGCAGAAGAAGAACAACAAGAAGAAGAAATATCTCGAAATATGTCCGTCAGGCCCCTTCCCTTGAGATAAATCTGCAAATATCTCGGAAACGAAGCGAGCTATGGCAAAATGTTAAGAGACCTTTTTTGTAGAGAATTAAGTTTCCTACTTTTTATGTTCTATGATATTTTTTGATCAGATGCGTAGTTCTCGAGATATATCAAGATATTTAAAAGTTCCGAAGCCGCACCAACATAATAGAGATACAGAAACACCGTGGCCCCTCTCTTTGAGATAACTCTGCACTATTGCGAGCTGGAAATGCCACTTCCAGTTTAGCTGTGCAGAAGAAGAACAACAAGAAGCAAAAATATCTCGAAATATGTCCGTTAGGCCCCTTCCCTTGAGATAAATCTGCAAATATCTCGGAAACGAAGCGAGCTATGGCAAAATGTTAAGAGACCTTATTTGTAGAGAATTAAGTTTCCTACCTTTTACGTTCTATGATATTTTTTGATCAGATGCGTAGTTCTCGACATATATCAAGATATTTAAAAGTTCCGAAGCCGCACCAACATAATAGAGATACAGAAACACCGTGGCCCCTTTCTTTGAGATAACTCTGCACTATTGCGAGCTGCAAATGCCACTTCCAGCTTAGCTGTGCAGAAGAAGAACAACAAGAAGAAGAAATATCTCGAAATATGTCCGTTAGGCCCCTTCCCTTGAGATAAATCTGCAAATATCTCGGAAACGAAGCGAGCTATGGCAAAATGATAAGAGACCTTTTTTGTAGAGAATTAAGTTTCCTACTTTTTATGTTCTATGATATTTTTTGATCAGATGCGTAGTTCTCGAGATATATCAAGATATTTAAAAGTTCCGAAGCCGCACCAACATAATAGAGATACAGAAACACCGTGGCCCCTTTCTTTGAGATAACTCTGCACTATTGCGAGCTGCAAATGCCACTTCCAGCTTAGCTGTGCAGAGGAAGAACAACAAGAAGAAGAAATATCTCGAAATATGTCCGTCAGGCCAGTTCCTTTGAGCTGAATCTGCAAATATCTCGGAAACGAAGCGAGCTATGGCAAAATGTTAAGAGACGTTTTTTGTAGAGAATTATGTTTCCTACAATTTATGTTCTATGATATTTTTTGATCAGAAGCGTAGTTTTCGAGATATATCGAGATATTTAAAAGTTCCGAAGCCGCACCAACATAATAGAGATACAGAAACACCGTGGCCCCTTTCTTTGAGATATCTCTGCACTATTGCGAGCTGCAAATGCCACTTCCAGCTTAGCTGTGCAGAAGAAGAACAACAAGAAGAAGAAATATCTCGAAATATATCCGTCAGGCCCCTTCCCTTGACATAAATCTGCAAATATCTCGGAAACGAAGCGAGCTATGGCAAAATGTTAAGAGACCTTATTTGTAGAGAATTAAGTTTCCTACTTTTTACGTTCTATGATATTTTTTGATCAGATGCGTAGTTCTCGAGATATATCAAGATATTTAAAAGTTCCGAAGCCGCACCAACATAATAGAGATACAGAAACACCGTGGCCCCTTTGTTTGAGATAACTCTGCACTATTGCGAGCTGTAAATGCCACTTCCAGCTTAGCGGTGCAGAAGAAGAACAACAAGAAGAAGAAATATCTCGAAATATGTCCGTCAGGCCCCTTCCCTTGAGATATATCTGCAAATATCTCGGAAACGAAGCGAGCTATGGCAAAATGTTCAGAGACCTTTTTTGTAGAGAATTATGTTTCCTACAATTTATGTTCTATGATATTTTTTGATCAGAAGCGTAGTTTTCGAGATATATCGAGATATTTAAAAGTTCCGAAGCCGCACCAACATAATAGAGATACAGAAACACCGTGGCCCCTTTCTTTGAGATAACTCTGCACTAGTGCGAGCCGCAAATGCCACTTCCAGCTTAGCTGTGCAGAAGAAGAACAACAAGAAGAAGAAATATCTCGAAATATGTCCGTCAGGCCCCTTCCCTTGAGATAAATATGCAAATATCTCGGAAACGAAGCAAGCTATGGCAAAATGTTAAGAGACCTTTTTTGTAGAGAATTAAGTTTCCTACTTTTTATGTTCTATGATATTTTTTGATCAGACTCGTAGTTCTCGAGATATATCAAGATATTTAGAAGTTCCGAAGCCGCACCAACATAATAGAGATACAGAAACACCGTGGCCCCTTTCTTTGAGATAACTGTGCACTAGTGCGAGCCGCAAATGCCACTTCCAGCTTAGCTGTGCAGAAGAAGAACAACAAGAAGCAAAAATATCTCGAAATATGTCCGTTAGGCCCCTTCCCTTGAGATAAATCTGCAAATATCTCGGAAACGAAGCGAGCTATGGCAAAATGTTAAGAGACCTTATTTGTAGAGAATTAAGTTTCCTACCTTTTACGTTCTATGATATTTTTTGATCAGATGCGTAGTTCTCGAGATATATCAAGATATTTAAAAGTTCCGAAGCCGCACCAACATAATAGAGATACAGAAACACCGTGGCCCCTTTCTTTGAGATAACTCTGCACTATTGCGAGCTGTAAATGCCACTTCCAGCTTAGCGGTGCAGAAGAAGAACAACAAGAAGAAGAAATATCTCGAAATATGTCCGTCAGGCCCCTTCCCTTGAGATAAATCCGCAAATATCTCGGAAACGAAGCGAGCTATGGCAAAATGTTAAGAGACCTTTTTTGTAGAGAATTAAGTTTCCTACTTTTTATGTTCTATGATATTTTTTGATCAGATGCGTAGTTCTCGAGATATATCAAGATATTTAAAAGTTCCGAAGCCGCACCAACATAATAGAGATACAGAAACACCGTGGCCCCTTTCTTCAGGTAACTATGCACTATTGCGAGCTGCAAATGCCACTTCCAGCTTAGCTGTGCAGAAGAACAACAAGAAGAAGAAATATCTCGAAATATGTCCGTCAGGCCCCTTCCCTTGAGATAAATCTGCAAATATCTCGGAAACGAAGAGAGCTATGGCAAAATGTTAAGAGACTTTTTTTGTAGAGAATTGAGTTTCCTACTTTTTATGTTCTATGATATTTTTTGATCTGATGCGTAGTTCTCGAGATATATCAAGATATTTAAAAGTTCCGAAGCCGCACCAACATAATAGAGATACAGAACCACCGTGGCCCCTTTCTTTGAGATAACTCTGCACTATTGCGAGCTGGAAATGCCACTTCCAGCTTAGCTGTGCAGAAGAAGAACAACAAGAAGAAGAAATATCTCGAAATATGTCCGTCAGGCCCCTTCCCTTGAGATATATCAGCTAATATCTCGGAAACGAAGCGAGCTATGGCAAAATGTTAAGAGACCTTTTTTGTAGAGAATTATGTTTCCTACAATTTATGTTCTATGATATTTTTTGATCAGAAGCGTAGTTTTCGAGATACATCGAGATATTTAAAAGTTCCGAAGCCGCACCAACATAATAGAGATACAGAAACACCGTGGCCCCTTTCTTTGAGATAACTCTGCACTAGTGCGAGCCGCAAATGCCACTTCCAGCTTAGCTGTGCAGAAGAAGAACAACAAGAAGAAGAAATATCTCGAAATATGTCCGTCAGGCCCCTTCCCTTGAGATAAATCTGCAAATATCTCGGAAACGAAGCGAGCTATGGCAAAATGTTAAGAGACCTTTTTTGTAGGGAATTAAGTTTCCTACTTTTTATGTTCTATGATATTTTTTGATCAGATGCGTAGTTCTCGAGATATATAAAGATATTTAAAAGTTCCGAAGCCGCACCAACATAATAGAGATACAGAAACACCGTGGCCCCTTTCTTTGAGATAACTCTGCACTATTGCGAGCTGCAAATGCCACTTCCAGCTTAGCTGTGCAGAGGAAGAACAACAAGAAGAAGAAATATCTCGAAATATGTCCGTCAGGCCAGTTCCTTTGAGCTGAATCTGCAAATATCTCGGGAACGAAGCGAGCTATGGCAAAATGTTAAGAGACGTTTTTTATAGAGAATTATGTTTCCTACAATTTATGTTCTATGATATTTTTTGATCAGAAGCGTAGTTTTCGAGATATATCGAGATATTTAAAAGTTCCGAAGCCGCACCAACATAATAGGGATACAGAAACACCGTGGCCCCTTTCTTTGAGATAACTCTGCACTAGTGCGAGCCGCAAATGCCACTTCCAGCTTAGCTGTGCAGAAGAAGAACAACAAGAAGAAGAAATATCTCGAAATATGTCCGTCAGGCCCCTTCCCTTGAGATAAATCTGCAAATATCTCGGAAACGAAGCGAGCTATGGCAAAATGTTAAGAGACCTTTTTTGTAGAGAATTAAGTTTCCTACTTTTTATGTTCTATGATATTTTTTGATCAGATGCATAGTTCTCGAGGTATATCAAGATATTTAAAAGTTCCGAAGCCGCACCAACATAATAGAGATACAGAAACACCGTGGCCCCTTTCTTTGAGATAACTCTGCACTATTGCGAGCTGCAAATGCCACTTCCAGCTTAGCTGTGCGGAAGAAGAACAACAAGAAGAAGAAATATCTCGAAATATGTCCGTCAGGCCAGTTCCTTTGAGCTGAATCTGCAAATATCTCGGGAACGAAGCGAGCTATGGCAAAATGTTAAGAGACGTTTTTTATAGAGAATTATGTTTCCTACAATTTATGTTCTATGATATTTTTTGATCAGAAGCGTAGTTTTCGAGATATATCGAGATATTTAAAAGTTCCGAAGCCACACCAACATAATAGGGATACAGAAACACCGTGGCCCCTTTCTTTGAGATAACTCTGCACTAGTGCGAGCCGCAAATGCCACTTCCAGCTTAGCTGTGCAGAAGAAGAACAACAAGAAGAAGAAATATCTCGAAATATGTCCGTCAGGCCCCTTCCCTTGAGATAAATCTGCAAATATCTCGGAAACGAAGCGAGCTATGGCAAAATGTTAAGAGACCTTTTTTGTAGAGAATTAAGTTTCCTACTTTTTATGTTCTATGATATTTTTTGATCAGATGCATAGTTCTCGAGGTATATCAAGATATTTAAAAGTTCCGAAGCCGCACCAACATAATAGAGATACAGAAACACCGTGGCCCCTTTCTTTGAGATAACTCTGCACTATTGCGAGCTGTAAATGCCACTTCCAGCTTAGCTGTGCAGAAGAAGAACAACAAGAAGAAGAAATATCTCGAAATATGTCCGTCAGGCCCCTTCCCTTGAAATATATCTGCAAATATCTCGGAAACGAAGCGAGCTATGGCAAAATGTTAAGAGACCTTTTTTGTAGAGAATTATGTTTCCTACAATTTATGTTCTATGATATTTTTTGATCAGAAGCGTAGTTTTCGAGATACATCGAGATATTTAAAAGTTCCGAAGCCGCACCAACATAATAGAGATACAGAAACACCGTGGCCCCTTTCTTTGAGATAACTCTGCACTAGTGCGAGCCGCAAATGCCACTTCCAGCTTAGCTGTGCAGAAGAAGAACAACAAGAAGAAGAAATATCTCGAAATATGTCCGTCAGGCCCCTTCCCTTGAGATAAATCTGCAAATATCTCGGAAACGAAGCGAGCTATGGCAAAATGTTAAGAGACCTTTTTTGTAGAGAATTAAGTTTCCTACTTTTTATGTTCTATGATATTTTTTGATCAGATGCGTAGTTCTCGAGATATATCAAGATATTTAAAAGTTCCGAAGCCGCACCAACATAATAGAGATACAGAAACACCGTGGCCCCTTTCTTTGAGATAACTCTGCACTATTGCGAGCTGCAAATGCCACTTCCAGCTTAGCTGTGCAGAGGAAGAACAACAAGAAGAAGAAATATCTCGAAATATGTCCGTCAGGCCAGTTCCTTTGAGCTGAATCTGCAAATATCTCGGGAACGAAGCGAGCTATGGCAAAATGTTAAGAGACGTTTTTTATAGAGAATTATGTTTCCTACAATTTATGTTCTATGATATTTTTTGATCAGAAGCGTAGTTTTCGAGATATATCGAGATATTTAAAAGTTCCGAAGCCGCACCAACATAATAGGGATACAGAAACACCGTGGCCCCTTTCTTTGAGATAACTCTGCACTAGTGCGAGCCGCAAATGCCACTTCCAGCTTAGCTGTGCAGAAGAAGAACAACAAGAAGAAGAAATATCTCGAAATATGTCCGTCAGGCCCCTTCCCTTGAGATAAATCTGCAAATATCTCGGAAACGAAGCGAGCTATGGCAAAATGTTAAGAGACCTTTTTTGTAGAGAATTAAGTTTCCTACTTTTTATGTTCTATGATATTTTTTGATCAGATGCATAGTTCTCGAGGTATATCAAGATATTTAAAAGTTCCGAAGCCGCACCAACATAATAGAGATACAGAAACACCGTGGCCCCTTTCTTTGAGATAACTCTGCACTATTGCGAGCTGCAAATGCCACTTCCAGCTTAGCTGTGCGGAAGAAGAACAACAAGAAGAAGAAATATCTCGAAATATGTCCGTCAGGCCAGTTCCTTTGAGCTGAATCTGCAAATATCTCGGGAACGAAGCGAGCTATGGCAAAATGTTAAGAGACGTTTTTTATAGAGAATTATGTTTCCTACAATTTATGTTCTATGATATTTTTTGATCAGAAGCGTAGTTTTCGAGATATATCGAGATATTTAAAAGTTCCGAAGCCACACCAACATAATAGGGATACAGAAACACCGTGGCCCCTTTCTTTGAGATAACTCTGCACTAGTGCGAGCCGCAAATGCCACTTCCAGCTTAGCTGTGCAGAAGAAGAACAACAAGAAGAAGAAATATCTCGAAATATGTCCGTCAGGCCCCTTCCCTTGAGATAAATCTGCAAATATCTCGGAAACGACGCGAGCTATGGCAAAATGTTAAGAGACCTTTTTTGTAGAGAATTAAGTTTCCTACTTTTTATGTTCTATGATATTTTTTGATCAGATGCATAGTTCTCGAGGTATATCAAGATATTTAAAAGTTCCGAAGCCGCACCAACATAATAGAGATACAGAAACACCGTGGCCCCTTTCTTTGAGATAACTCTGCACTATTGCGAGCTGTAAATGCCACTTCCAGCTTAGCTGTGCAGAAGAAGAACAACAAGAAGAAGAAATATCTCGAAATATGTCCGTCAGGCCCCTTCCCTTGAAATATATCTGCAAATATCTCGGAAACGAAGCGAGCTATGGCAAAATGTTAAGAGACCTTTTTTGTAGAGAATTATGTTTCCTACAATTTATGTTCTATGATATTTTTTGATCAGAAGCGTAGTTTTCGAGATACATCGAGATATTTAAAAGTTCCGAAGCCGCACCAACATAATAGAGATACAGAAACACCGTGGCCCCTTTCTTTGAGATAACTCTGCACTAGTGCGAGCCGCAAATGCCACTTCCAGCTTAGCTGTGCAGAAGAAGAACAACAAGAAGAAGAAATATCTCGAAATATGTCCGTCAGGCCCCTTCCCTTGAGATAAATCTGCAAATATCTCGGAAACGAAGCGAGCTATGGCAAAATGTTAAGAGACCTTTTTTGTAGAGAATTAAGTTTCCTACTTTTTATGTTCTATGATATTTTTTGATCAGATGCGTAGTTCTCGAGATATATCAAGATATTTAAAAGTTCCGAAGCCGCACCAACATAATAGAGATACAGAAACACCGTGGCCCCTTTCTTTGAGATAACTCTGCACTATTGCGAGCTGCAAATGCCACTTCCAGCTTAGCTGTGCAGAAGAAGAACAACAAGAAGAAGAAATATCTCGAAATATGTCCGTCAGGCCAGTTCCTTTGAGCTGAATCTGCAAATATCTCGGAAACGAAGCGAGCTATGGCAAAATGTTAAGAGACGTTTTTTATAGAGAATTATGTTTCCTACAATTTATGCTCTATGATATTTTTTGATCAGAAGCGTAGTTTTCGAGATATATCGAGATATTTAAAAGTTCCGAAGCCGCACCAACATAATAGGGATACAGAAACACCGTGGCCCCTTTCTTTGAGATAACTCTGCACTAGTGCGAGCCGCAAATGCCACTTCCAGCTTAGCTGTGCAGAAGAAGAACAACAAGAAGAAGAAATATCTCGAAATATGTCCGTCAGGCCCCTTCCCTTGAGATAAATCTGCAAATATCTCGGAAACGAAGCGAGCTATGGCAAAATGTTAAGAGACCTTTTTTGTAGAGAATTAAGTTTCCTACTTTTTATGTTCTATGATATTTTTTGATCAGATGCATAGTTCTCGAGGTATATCAAGATATTTAAAAGTTCCGAAGCCGCACCAACATAATAGAGATACAGAAACACCGTGGCCCCTTTCTTTGAGATAACTCTGCACTATTGCGAGCTGTAAATGCCACTTCCAGCTTAGCTGTGCAGAAGAAGAACAACAAGAAGAAGAAATATCTCGAAATATGTCCGTCAGGCCCCTTCCCTTGAGATATATCTGCAAATATCTCGGAAACGAAGCGAGCTATGGCAAAATGTTAAGAGACCTTTTTTGTAGAGAATTATGTTTCCTACAATTTATGTTCTATGATATTTTTTGATCAGAAGCGTAGTTTTCGAGATACATCGAGATATTTAAAAGTTCCGAAGCCGCACCAACATAATAGAGATACAGAAACACCGTGGCCCCTTTCTTTGAGATAACTCTGCACTATTGCGAGCTGCAAATGCCACTTCCAGCTTAGCTGTGCAGAGGAAGAACAAGAAGAAGAAGAAATATCTCGAAATACGTCCGTCAGGCCAGTTCCTTTGAGCTGAATCTGCAAATATCTCGGAAACGAAGCGAGCTATGGCAAAATGTTAAGAGACCTTTTTTGTAGAGAATTATGTTTCCTACAATTTATGTTCTATGATATTTTTTGATCAGAAGCGTAGTTTTCGAGATACATCGAGATATTTAAAAGTTCCGAAGCCGCACCAACATAATAGAGATACAGAAACACCGTGGCCCCTTTCTTTGAGATAACTCTGCACTAGTGCGAGCCGCAAATGCCACTTCCAGCTTAGCTGTGCAGAAGAAGAACAACAAGAAGAAGAAATATCTCGAAATATGTCCGTCAGGCCCCTTCCCTTGAGATAAATCTGCAAATATCTCGGAAACGAAGCGAGCTATGGCAAAATGTTAAGAGACCTTTTTTGTAGAAAATTAAGTTTCCTACTTTTTATGTTCTATGATATTTTTTGATCAGATGCGTAGTTCTCGAGATATATCAAGATATTTAAAAGTTCCGAAGCCGCACCAACATAATAGAGATACAGAAACACCGTGGCCCCTTTCTTTGAGATAACTCTACACTATTGCGAGTTGCAAATGCCACTTCCAGCTTAGCTGTGCAGAAGAAGAACAACAAGAAGAAGAAATATCTCGAAATATGTCCGTCAGGCCCCTTCCCTCGAGATAAATCTGCAAATATCTCGGAAACGAAGCGAGCTATGGCAAAATGTTAAGAGACCTTTTTTGTAGAGAATTATGTTTCCTACAATTTATGTTCTATGATATTTTTTGATCAGAAGCGTAGTTTTCGAAATATATCGAGATATTTAAAAGTTCCGAAGCCGCCCCAACATAATAGAGATACAGAAACACCGTGGCCCCTTTCTTTGAGATAACTCTGCACTATTGCGAGCTGCAGGTGCCACTTCCAGCTTAGCTGTTCAGAGGAAGAACAACAAGAAGAAAAAATATCTCGAAATATGTCCGTCAGGCCAGTTCCTTTGAGCTGAATCTGCAAATATCTCGGAAACGAAGCGAGCTATGGCAAAATGTTAAGAGACGTTTTTTGTAGAGAATTATGTTTCCTACAATTTATGTTCTATGATATTTTTTGATCAGAAGCGTAGTTTTCGAGATATATCGAGATATTTAAAAGTTCCGAAGACGCACCAACATAATAGAGATACAGAAACACCGTGGCCCCTTTCTTTGAGATAACTCTGCGCTATTGCGAGCTGGAAATGCCACTTCCAGTTTAGCTGTGCAGAAGAAGAACAACAAGAAGAGGAAATATCTCGAAATGTGTCCGTCAGGCCCCTTCCCTCGAGATATATCTGCAAATATCTCGGAAACGAAACGAGCTATGGCAAAATGTTAAGAGACCTTTTTTGTAGAGAATTATGTTTCCTACAATCTATGTTCTATGATATTTTTTAATCAGAAGCGTAGTTTTCGAGATATATCGAGATATTTAAAAGATCCGAAGCCGCACCAACATAATAGAGATACAGAAACACCGTGGCCCCTTTCTTTGAGATAACCCTGCACTAGTGCGAGCCGCAAATGCCGCTTCCAGCTTAGCTGTGCAGAAGAAGAACAACAAGAAGAAGAAATATCTCGAAATATGTCCGTCAGGCCCCTTCCCTCGAGATAAATCTGCAAAATCTCGGAAACGAAGCGAGCTATGGCAAAATGTTAAGAGACCTTTTTTGTAGAGAATTAAGTTTCCTACTTTTTATGCTCTATGATATTTTTTGATCGGATGCGTAGTTCTCGAGATATATCAAGATATTTAAAAAATCCGAAGCCGCACCAACATAATAGAGATACAGAAACACCGTGGCCCCTTTCTTTGAGATAACTCTGCACTATTGCGAGCTGCAAATGCCACTTCCAGCTTAGCTGTGCAGAAGAAGAACAACAAGAAGAAGAAATATCTCGAAATATGTCCGTCAGGCCCCTTCCCTTGAGATAAATCTGCAAATATCTCGGAAACGAAGCGAGCTATGGCAAAATGTTAAGAGACCTTTTTTGTAGAGAATTAAGTTTCCTACTTTTTATGTTCTATGATATTTTTTGATCAGATGCGCAGTTCTCGAGATATATCAAGATATTTAAAAGTTCCGAAGCCGCACCAACATAATAGAGATACAGAAACACCGTGGCCCCTTTGTTTGAGATAACTCTGCACTATTGAGAGCTGCAAATGCCACTTCCAGCTTAGCTGTGCAGAAGAAGAACAACAAGAAGAAGAAATATCTCGAAATATGTCCGTCAGGCCCCTTCCCTTGAGATAAATCTGGAAATATCTCGGAAACGAAGAGAGCTATGGCAAAATGTTAAGAGACCTTTTTTGTAGAGAATGAAGTTTCCTACTTTTTACGTTCTATGACATTTTTTGATCAGATGCGTAGTTCTCGAGATATATCAAGATATTTAAAAGTTCCGAAGCCGCACCAACATAATAGAGATACAGAAACACCGTGGCCCCTTTCTTTGAGATAACTCTGCACTATTGCGAGCTGTAAATGCCACTTCCAGCTTAGCTGTGCAGAAGAAGAACAACAAGAAGAAGAAATATCTTGAAATATGTCCGTCAGGCCCCTTCCCTTGAGATATATCTGCAAATATCTCGGAAACGAAGCGAGCTATCGCAAAATGTTAAGAGACCTTTTTTGTAGAGAATTAAGTTTCCTACTTTTTATGTTCTATGATATTTTTTGATCAGATGCGTAGTTCTCGAGATATATCAAGATATTTAAAAGTTCCGCAGCCGCACCAACATAATAGAGATACAGAAACACCGTGGCCCCTTTCTTTGAGATAACCCTGCACTATTGCGAGCTGCAAATGCCACTTCCAGCTTAGCTGTGCAGAAGAAGAACAACAAGAAGAAGAAGTATCTCGAAATATGTCCGTCACGCCCCTTCCCTTGAGATAAATCTGCAAATATCTCGGAAACGAAGAGAGCTATGGCAAAATGTTAAGAGACCCTTTTTGTAGAGAATTAAGTTTCCTACTTTTTATGTTCTATGATATTTTTTGATCAGATGCGTACTTCTCGAGATATATCAAGATATTTAAAAGTTCCGAAGCCGCACCAACATAATAGAGATACAGAAACACCGTGGCCCCTTTCTTTGAGATAACTCTGCACTATTGCGAGCTGCAAATGCCACTTCCAGCTTAGCTGTGCAGAAGAAGAACAACAAGAAGAAGAAATATCTCGAAATATGTCCGTCAGGCCCCTGCCCTTGAGATATATCGGCAAATATCTCGGAAACGAAGCGAGCTATGGCAAAATGTTAAGAGACCTTTTTTGTAGAGAATTATGTTTCCCACAATTTATGTTCTATGATATTTTTTGATCAGAAGCGTAGTTTTCGAGATATATCGAGATATTTAAAGGTTTCGAAGCCGCACCAACATAATAGAGATACAGAAACACCGTGGCCCCTTTCTTTGAGATAACTCTGCACTAGTGCGAGCCGCAAATGACACTTCCAGCTTAGCTGTGCAGAAGAAGAACAACAAGAAGAAGAAATATCTCGAAATATGTCCGTCAGGCCCCTTCCCTTGAGATAAATCTGCAAATATCTCGGAAACGAAGCGAGCTATGGCAAAATGTTAAGAGACCTTTTTTGTAGAGAATTAGGTTTCCTACTTTTTATGTTCTATGATATTTTTTGATCAGATGCGTAGTTCTCGAGATATATCAAGATATTTAAAAGTTCCGAAGCCGCACCAACATAATAGAGATACAGAAACACCGTGGCCCCTTTCTTTGAGCTAACTCTGCACTAGTGCGAGCCGCAAATGCCACTTCCAGCTTAGCTGTGCAGAAGAAGAACAACAAGAAGAAGAAATATCTCGAAATATGTCCGTCAGGCCCCTTCCCTTGAGATAAATCTGCTAATATCTCGGAAACGAAGCGAGCTATGGCAAAATGTTAAGAGACCTTTTTTGTAGAGAATTAAGTTTCCTACTTTTTATGTTCTATGATATTTTTTGATCAGATGCGCAGTTCTCGAGATATATCAAGATATTTAAAAGTTCCGAAGCCGCACCAACATAATAGAGATACAGAAACACCGTGGCCCCTTTCTTTGAGCTAACTCTGCACTAGTGCGAGCCGCAAATGCCACTTCCAGCTTAGCTGTGCAGAAGAAGAACAACAAGAAGAAGAAATATCTCGAAATATGTCCGTCAGGCCCCTTCCCTTGAGATAAATCTGCTAATATCTCGGAAACGAAGCGAGCTATGGCAAAATGTTAAGAGACCTTTTTTGTAGAGAATTAAGTTTCCTACTTTTTATGTTCTATGATATTTTTTGATCAGATGCGCCGTTCTCGAGATATATCAAGATATTTAAAAGTTCCGAAGCCGCACCAACATAATAGAGATACAGAAACACCGTGGCCCCTTTCTTTGAGATAACTCTGCACTATTGCGAGCTGCAAATGCCACTTCCAGCTTAGCTGTGCAGAAGAAGAACAACAAGAAGAAGAAATATCTTGAAATATGTCCGTCAGGCCCCTTCCCTTGAGATATATCTGCAAATATCTCGGAAACGAAGCGAGCTATCGCAAAATGTTAAGAGACCTTTTTTGTAGAGAATTAAGTTTCCTACTTTTTATGTTCTATGATATTTTTTGATCAGATGCGTAGTTCTCGAGATATATCAAGATATTTAAAAGTTCCGCAGCCGCACCAACATAATAGAGATACAGAAACACCGTGGCCCCTTTCTTTGAGATAACCCTGCACTATTGCGAGCTGCAAATGCCACTTCCAGCTTAGCTGTGCAGAAGAAGAACAACAAGAAGAAGAAGTATCTCGAAATATGTCCGTCACGCCCCTTCCCTTGAGATAAATCTGCAAATATCTCGGAAACGAAGAGAGCTATGGCAAAATGTTAAGAGACCCTTTTTGTAGAGAATTAAGTTTCCTACTTTTTATGTTCTATGATATTTTTTGATCAGATGCGTACTTCTCGAGATATATCAAGATATTTAAAAGTTCCGAAGCCGCACCAACATAATAGAGATACAGAAACACCGTGGCCCCTTTCTTTGAGATAACTCTGCACTATTGCGAGCTGCAAATGCCACTTCCAGCTTAGCTGTGCAGAAGAAGAACAACAAGAAGAAGAAATATCTCGAAATATGTCCGTCAGGCCCCTGCCCTTGAGATATATCGGCAAATATCTCGGAAACGAAGCGAGCTATGGCAAAATGTTAAGAGACCTTTTTTGTAGAGAATTATGTTTCCTACAATTTATGTTCTATGATATTTTTTGATCAGAAGCGTAGTTTTCGAGATATATCGAGATATTTAAAGGTTTCGAAGCCGCACCAACATAATAGAGATACAGAAACACCGTGGCCCCTTTCTTTGAGATAACTCTGCACTAGTGCGAGCCGCAAATGACACTTCCAGCTTAGCTGTGCAGAAGAAGAACAACAAGAAGAAGAAATATCTCGAAATATGTCCGTCAGGCCCCTTCCCTTGAGATAAATCTGCAAATATCTCGGAAACGAAGCGAGCTATGGCAAAATGTTAAGAGACCTTTTTTGTAGAGAATTAGGTTTCCTACTTTTTATGTTCTATGATATTTTTTGATCAGATGCGTAGTTCTCGAGATATATCAAGATATTTAAAAGTTCCGAAGCCGCACCAACATAATAGAGATACAGAAACACCGTGGCCCCTTTCTTTGAGCTAACTCTGCACTAGTGCGAGCCGCAAATGCCACTTCCAGCTTAGCTGTGCAGAAGAAGAACAACAAGAAGAAGAAATATCTCGAAATATGTCCGTCAGGCCCCTTCCCTTGAGATAAATCTGCTAATATCTCGGAAACGAAGCGAGCTATGGCAAAATGTTAAGAGACCTTTTTTGTAGAGAATTAAGTTTCCTACTTTTTATGTTCTATGATATTTTTTGATCAGATGCGCAGTTCTCGAGATATATCAAGATATTTAAAAGTTCCGAAGCCGCACCAACATAATAGAGATACAGAAACACCGTGGCCCCTTTCTTTGAGCTAACTCTGCACTAGTGCGAGCCGCAAATGCCACTTCCAGCTTAGCTGTGCAGAAGAAGAACAACAAGAAGAAGAAATATCTCGAAATATGTCCGTCAGGCCCCTTCCCTTGAGATAAATCTGCTAATATCTCGGAAACGAAGCGAGCTATGGCAAAATGTTAAGAGACCTTTTTTGTAGAGAATTAAGTTTCCTACTTTTTATGTTCTATGATATTTTTTGATCAGATGCGCCGTTCTCGAGATATATCAAGATATTTAAAAGTTCCGAAGCCGCACCAACATAATAGAGATACAGAAACACCGTGGCCCCTTTCTTTGAGATAACTCTGCACTATTGCGAGCTGCAAATGCCACTTCCAGCTTAGCTGTGCAGAAGAAGAACAACAAGAAGAAGAAATATCTCGAAATATGTCCGTCAGGCCCCTTCCCTTGAGATAAATCTGGAAATATCTCGGAAACGAAGAGAGCTATGGCAAAATGTTAAGAGACCTTTTTTGTAGAGAATTAAGTTTCCTACTTTTTACGTTCTATGACATTTTTTGATCAGATGCGTAGTTCTCGAGATATATCAAGATATTTAAAAGTTCCAAAGCCGCACCAACATAATAGAGATACAGAAACACCGTGGCCCCTTTCTTTGAGATAACTCTGCACTATTGCGAGCTGCAAATGCCACTTCCAGCTTAGCTGTGCAGAAGAAGAACAACAAGAAGAAGAAATATCTCGAAATATGTCCGTCAGGCCCCTTCCCTTGAGATAAATCTGGAAATATCTCGGAAACGAAGAGAGCTATGGCAAAATGTTAAGAGACCTTTTTTGTAGAGAATTAAGTTTCCTACTTTTTACGTTCTATGACATTTTTTGATCAGATGCGTAGTTCTCGAGATATATCAAGATATTTAAAAGTTCCGAAGCCGCACCAACATAATAGAGATACAGAAACACCGTGGCCCCTTTCTTTGAGATAACTCTGCACTATTGCGAGCTGTAAATGCCACTTCCAGCTTAGCTGTGCAGAAGAAGAACAACAAGAAGAAGAAATATCTCGAAATATGTCCGTCAGGCCCCTTCCCTTGAGATATATCTGCAAATATCTCGGAAACGAAGCGAGCTATGGCAAAATGTTAAGAGACCTTTTTTGTCGAGAATTATGTTTCCTACAATTTATGTTCTATGATATTTTTTGATCAGAAGCGTAGTTTTCGAGATATATCGAGATATTTAAAAGTTCCGAAGCCGCACCAACATAATAGAGATACAGAAACACCGTGGCCCCTTTCTTTGAGATGACTCTGCACTATTGCGAGCTGGAAATGCCACTTCCAGTTTAGCTGTGCAGAAGAAGAACAACAAGAAGAAATATCTCGAAATATGTCCGTTAGGCCCCTTCCCTTGAGATAAATCTGCAAATATCTCGGAAACGAAGCGAGCTATGGCAAAATGTTAAGAGACCTTTTTTGTAGAGAATTAAGTTTCCTACTTTTTATGTTCTATGATATTTTTTGATCAGATGCGTAGTCCTCGAGATATATCAAGATATTTAAAAGTTCCGAAGCCGCACCAACATAATAGAGATACAGAAACACCGTGGCCCCTTTCTTTGAGATAACTCTGCACTATTGCGAGCTGCAAATGCCACTTCCAGCTTAGCTGTGCAGAAGAAGAACAACAAGAAGAAGAAATATCTCGAAATATGTCCGTCAGGCCCCTTCCCTTGAGATAAATCTGCAAATATCTCGGAAACGAAGAGAGCTATGGCAAAATGTTAAGAGACCTTTTTTGTAGAGAATTAAGTTTCCTACTTTTCATGTTCTATGATATTTTTTGATCAGATGCGTAGTTCTCGAGATATATCAAGATATTTAAAAGTTCCGAAGCCGCACCAACATAATAGAGATACAGAAACACCGTGGCCCCTTTCTTTGAGATAACTCTGCACTATTGCGAGCTGCAAATGCCACTTCCAGCTTAGCTGTGCAGAAGAAGAACAACAAGAAGAAGAAGTATCTCGAAATATGTCCGTCACGCCCCTTCCCTTGAGATAAATCTGCAAATATCTCGGAAACGAAGAGAGCTATGGCAAAATGTTAAGGGACCCTTTTTGTAGAGAATTAAGTTTCCTACTTTTTATGTTCTATGATATTTTTTGATCAGATGCGTTGTTCTCGAGATATATCAAGATATTTAAAAGTTCCGAAGCCGCACCAACATAATAGAGATACAGAAACACCGTGGCCCCTTTCTTTGAGATAACTCTGCACTATTGCGAGCTGTAAATGCCACTTCCAGCTTAGCTGTGCAGAAGAAGAACAACAAGAAGAAGAAATATCTCGAAATATGTCCGTCAGGCCCCTGCCCTTGAGATATATCTGCAAATATCTCGGAAACGAAGCGAGCTATGGCAAAATGTTAAGAGACCTTTTTTGTAGAGAATTATGTTTCCTACAATTTATGTTCTATGATATTTTTTGATCAGAAGCGTAGTTTTCGAGATATATCGAGATATTTAAAGGTTCCGAAGCCGCACCAACATAATAGAGATACAGAAACACCGTGGCCCCTTTCTTTGAGATAACTCTGCACTAGTGCGAGCCGCAAATGACACTGCCAGCTTAGCTGTGCAGAAGAAGAACAACAAGAAGAAGAAATATCTCGAAATATGTCCGTCAGGCCCCTTCCCTTGAGATAAATCTGCAAATATCTCGGAAACGAAGCGAGCTATGGCAAAATGTTAAGAGACCTTTTTTGTAGAGAATTAAGTTTCCTACTTTTTATGTTCTATGATATTTTTTGATCAGATGCGCAGTTCTCGAGATATATCAAGATATTTAAAAGTTCCGAAGCCGCACCAACATAATAGAGATACAGAAACACCGTGGCCCCTTTCTTTGAGATAACTCTGCACTATTGCGAGCTGCAAATGCCACTTCCAGCTTAGCTGTGCAGAAGAAGAACAACAAGAAGAAGAAATATCTCGAAATATGTCCGTCAGGCCCCTTCCCTTGAGATAAATCTGCAAATATCTCGGAAACGAAGAGAGCTATGGCAAAATGTTAAGAGACCTTTTTTGTAGAGAATTAAGTTTCCTACTTTTTACGTTCTATGACATTTTTTGATCAGATGCGTAGTTCTCGAGATATATCAAGATATTTAAAAGTTCCGAAGCCGCACCAACATAATAGAGATACAGAAACACCGTGGCCCCTTTCTTTGAGATAACTCTGCACTATTGCGAGCTGTAAATGCCACTTCCAGCTTAGCTGTGCAGAAGAAGAACAACAAGAAGAAGAAATATCTCGAAATATGTCCGTCAGGCCCCTTCCCTTGAGATATATCTGCAAATATCTCGGAAACGAAGCGAGCTATGGCAAAATGTTAAGAGACCTTTTTTGTCGAGAATTATGTTTCCTACAATTTATGTTCTATGATATTTTTTGATCAGATGCGTAGTTCTCGAGATATATCAAGATATTTAAAAGTTCCGAAGCCGCACCAACATAATAGAGATACAGAAACACCGTGGCCCCTTTCTTTGAGATAACTCTGCACTATTGCGAGCTGCAAATGCCACTTCCAGCTTAGCTGTGCAGAAGAAGAACAACAAGAAGAAGAAATATCTCGAAATATGTCCGTCAGGCCCCTTCCCGTGAGATAAATCTGCAAATATCTCGGAAACGAAGAGAGCTATGGCAAAATGTTAAGAGACCTTTTTTGTAGAGAATTAAGTTTCCTACTTTTCATGTTCTATGATATTTTTTGATCAGATGCGTAGTTCTCGAGATATATCAAGATATTTAAAAGTTCCGAAGCCGCACCAACATAATAGAGATACAGAAACACCGTGGCCCCTTTCTTTGAGATAACTCTGCACTATTGCGAGCTGCAAATGCCACTTCCAGCTTAGCTGTGCAGAAGAAGAACAACAAGAAGAAGAAATATCTCGAAATATGTCCGTCAGGCCCCTTCCCTTGAGATATATCTGCAAATATCTCGGAAACGAAGCGAGCTATGGCAAAATGTTAAGAGACCTTTTTTGTAGAGAATTAAGTTTCCTACTTTTTATGTTCTATGATATTTTTTGATCAGAAGCGTAGTTTTCGAGATATATCGAGATATTTAAAAGTTCCGAAGCCGCACCAACATAATAGAGATACAGAAACACCGTGGCCCCTTTCTTTGAGATAACTCTGCACTATTGCGACCTGCAAATGCCACTTCCAGCTTAGCTGTGCAGAAGAGGAACAACAAGAAGAAGAAATATCTCGGAATATGTCGTCAGGCCCCTTCCCTTGAGCTAAATCTGCAAATATCTCGGAAACGATGCCAGCTATGGGAAAATGTTAAGAGACCTTTTTTGTAGAGAATTAAGTTTCCTACTTTTTATGTTCTATGATATTTTTTGATCAGATGCGTAGTTTTCGAGATATATCGAGATATTTAAAAGTTCCGAAGCCGCACCAACATAATAGAGATACAGAAACATCGTGGCCCCTTTCTTTGGGATAACTCTGCACTATTGCGAGTTGGAAATGCCACTTCCAGTTTAGCTGTGCAGAAGAAGAACAACAAGAAGAAGAAATATCTCGAAATATGTCCGTCAGGACCCTTCCCTTGAGATATATCTGCAAATATCTCGGAAACGAAGCGAGCTATGGCAAAATGTTAAGAGACCTTTTTTGTCGAGAATTATGTTTCCTACAATTTATGTTCTATGATATTTTTTGATCAGAAGCGTAGTTTTCGAGATATATCGAGATATTTAAAAGTTCCGAAGCCGCACCAACATAATAGAGATACAGAAACACCGTGGCCCCTTTCTTTGAGATGACTCTGCACTATTGCGAGCTGGAAATGCCACTTCCAGTTTAGCTGTGCAGAAGAAGAACAACAAGAAGAAATATCTCGAAATATGTCCGTTAGGCCCCTTCCCTTGAGATAAATCTGCAAATATCTCGGAAACGAAGCGAGCTATGGCAAAATGTTAAGAGACCTTTTTTGTAGAGAATTAAGTTTCCTACTTTTTATGTTCTATGATATTTTTTGATCAGAAGCGTAGTTTTCGAGATATATCGAGATATTTAAAAGTTCCGAAGCCGCACCAACATAATAGAGATACAGAAACACCGTGGCCCCTTTCTTTGAGATAACTCTGCACTATTGCGACCTGCAAATGCCACTTCCAGCTTAGCTGTGCAGAAGAGGAACAACAAGAAGAAGAAATATCTCGGAATATGTCGTCAGGCCCCTTCCCTTGAGCTAAATCTGCAAATATCTCGGAAACGATGCCAGCTATGGGAAAATGTTAAGAGACCTTTTTTGTAGAGAATTAAGTTTCCTACTTTTTATGTTCTATGATATTTTTTGATCAGATGCGTAGTTTTCGAGATATATCGAGATATTTAAAAGTTCCGAAGCCGCACCAACATAATAGAGATACAGAAACATCGTGGCCCCTTTCTTTGGGATAACTCTGCACTATTGCGAGTTGGAAATGCCACTTCCAGTTTAGCTGTGCAGAAGAAGAACAACAAGAAGAAGAAATATCTCGAAATATGTCCGTCAGGACCCTTCCCTTGAGATAAATCTGCAAATATCTCGGAAACGAAGCGTGCTATTGCAAAACGTTAAGAGACCTTTTTTGTAGAGAATTAAGTTTCCTACTTTTTATGTTCTATGATATTTTTTGATCAGAAGCGTAGTTCTCGAGATATATCAAGATATTTAAAAGCTCCGAAGCTGCACCAACATAATAGAGGTACAGAAACACCGTGGCCCCTTTCTTTGAGATAACTCTGCACTATTGCGAGCTGCAAATGCCACTTCCAGCTTAGCTGTGCAGAAGAAGAACAACAAGAAGAAGAAATATCTGGAAATATGTCCGTCAGGCCCTTTCCCTTGAGATAAATCTGCAAATATCTCGGAAACCAAGCGAGCTATGGCAAAATATTAAGAGACCTTATTTGTAGAGAATTAAGTTTCCTACTTTTTATGTTCTACGATATTTTTTGATCAGATGCGTAGTTCTCGAGATATATCAAGATATTTAAAAGTTCCGAAGCCGCACCAACATAATAGAGATACAGAAACACCGTGGCCCCTTTCTTTGAGACAACTCTGCACTATTGCGCGCTGCAAATGCCACTTCCAGCTTAGCTGTGCAGAAGAAGAACAACAAGAAGAAGAAATATCTCGAAATATGTCCGTCAGGCCCCTTCCCTTGAGATAAATCTGCAAATATCTCGGAAACGAAGCGAGCTATGGCAAAATGTTAAGAGACCTTTTTTGTAGAGAATTATGTTTCCTACAATTTACGTTCTCTGATATTTTTTGATCAGAAGCGTAGTTTTCGAGATATATCGAGATATTTAAAAGTTCCGAAGCCGCACCAACATAATAGAGATACAGAAACACCGTGGCCCCTTTCTTTGAGATAACTCTGCACTATTGCGACCTGCAAATGCCACTTCCAGCTTAGCTGTGCAGAAGAGGAACAACAAGAAGAAGAAATATCTCGGAATATGTCATCAGGCCCCTTCCCTTGAGCTAAATCTGCAAATATCTCGGAAACGATGCCAGCTATGGGAAAATGTTAAGAGACCTTTTTTGTAGAGAATTAAGTTTCCTACTTTTTAGGTTCTATGATATTTTTTGATCAGATGCGTAGTTTTCGAGATATATCGAGATATTTAAAAGTTCCGAAGCCGCACCAACATAATAGAGATACAGAAACACCGTGGCCCCTTTCTTTGAGATAACTCTGCACTATTGCGAGCTGCAAATGCCACTTCCAGCTTAGCTGTGCAGAGGAAGAACAACAAGAAGAAGAAATATCCCGAAATATGTCCGTCAGGCCCCTTCCCTTGAGATAAATCTGCACATAACTCGGAAACGAAGCGAGCTATGGCAAAATGTGAAGAGACCTTTTGTGTAGAGAATTAAGTTTCCTACTTTTTACGTTCTATGATATTTTTTAATCAGATGCGTAGTTCTCGAGATATATAAAGATATTTTAAAGTTCCGAAGCCGCACCAACATAATAGAGATACAGAAACACCGTGGCCCCTTTCTTCGAGATAACTCTGCACTATTGCGAGCTGCAAATGCCACTTCCAGCTTAGCTGTGCAGAAGAAGAACAACAAGAAGAAGAAATATCTCGAAAAATGTCCGTCAGGCCCCTTCCCTTGAGATAAATCTGCAAATATCTCGGAAACGAAGCGAGCTATGGCAAAATGTTAAGAGACCTTTTTTGTAGAGAATTAAGTTTCCTACTTTTTATGTTCTATGATATTTTTTGATCAGATGCGTAGTTCTCGAGATATATCAAGATATTTAAAAGTTCCGAAGCCGCACCAACATAATAGAGATACAGAAACACCGTGGCCCCTTTCTTTGAGATAACTCTGCACTATTGCGAGCTGCAAATGCCACTTCCAGCTTAGCTGTGCAGAGGAAGAACAACAAGAAGAAGAAATATCTCGAAATATGTCCGTCAGGCCAGTTCCTTTGAGTTGAATCTGCAAATATCTCGGAAACGAAGCGAGCTATGGCAAAATGTTATGAGACCTTTTTTGTAGAGAATTATGTTTCCTACAATTTATGTTCTATGATATTTTTTGATCAGAAGCGTAGTTTTCGAGATATATCGAGATATTTAAAAGTTCCGAAGCCGCACCAACATAATAGAGATACAGAAACACCGTGACCCCTTTCTTTGAGATAACTCTGCACTAGTGCGAGCCGCAAATGCCACTTCCAGCTTAGCTGTGCAGAAGAAGAACAACGAGAAGAAGAAATATCTCGAAATATGTCCGTCAGGCCCCTTCCCTTGAGATAAATCTGCACATATCTCGGAAACGAAGCGAGCTATGGCAAAATGTGAAGAGACCTTTTGTGTAGAGAATTAAGTTTCCTACTTTTTATCTTCTATGATATTTTTTGATCAGATGCGTAGTTCTCGGGATATATCAAGATATTTAAAAGTTCCGAAGCCGCACCAACATAATAGAGATACAGAAACACCGTGGCCCCTCTCTTTGAGATAACTCTGCACTATTGCGAGCTGGAAATGCCACTTCCAGTTTAGCTGTGCAGAAGAAGAACAACAAGAAGAAGAAATATCTCGAAATATGTCCGTCAGGCCCCTTCCCTTGAGATAAATCTGCAAATATCTCGGAAACGAAGAGAGCTATGGCAAAATGTTAAGAGACCTTTTTTGTAGAGAATTAAGTTTCCTACTTTTCACGTTCTATGATATTTTTTGATCAGATGCGTAGTTCTCGAGATATATCAAGATATTTAAAAGTTCCGAAGCCGCACCAACATAATAGAGACACGGAAACACCGTGGCCCCTTTCTTTGAGATAACTCTGCACTATTGCGAGCTGTAAATGCCACTTCCAGCTTAGCTGTGCAGAAGTAGAACAACAAGAAGAAGAAATATCTCGAAATATGTGCGTCAGGCCCCTTCCCTTGAGATATATCTGCAAATATCTCGGAAACGAAGTGAGCTATGGCAAAATATTAAGAGACCTTTTTTGTAGAGAATTATGTTTCCTACAATTTATGTTCTATGATATTTTTTGATCAGAAGCGTAGTTTTCGAGATATATCGAGATATTTAAAAGTTCCGAAGCCGCACCAACATAATAGAGATACAGAAACACCGTGGCCCCTTTCTTTGAGATAACCCTGCACTAGTGCGAGCCGCAAATGCCGCTTCCAGCTTAGCTGTGCAGAAGAAGAACAACAAGAAGAAGAAGTATCTCGAAATATGTCCGTCAGGCCCGTTCCTTTGAGCTGAATCTGCAAATATCTCGGAAACGAAGCGAGCTATGGCAAAATGTTAAGAGACCTTTTTTGTAGAGAATTATGTTTCCTACAATTTATGTTCTATGATATTTTTTGATCAGAAGCGTAGTTTTCGAAATATATCGAGATATTTAAAAGTTCCGAAGCCGCCCCAACATAATAGAGATACAGAAACACCGTGGCCCCTTTCTTTGAGATAACTCTGCACTATTGCGAGCTGCAGGTGCCACTTCCAGCTTAGCTGTTCAGAGGAAGAACAACAAGAAGAAAAAATATCTCGAAATATGTCCGTCAGGCCAGTTCCTTTGAGCTGAATCTGCAAATATCTCGGAAACGAAGCGAGCTATGGCAAAATGTTAAGAGACGTTTTTTGTAGAGAATTATGTTTCCTACAATTTACGTTCTATGATATTTTTTGATCAGAAGCGTAGTTTTCGAGATATATCGAGATATTTAAAAGTTCCGAAGACGCACCAACATAATAGAGATACAGAAACACCGTGGCCCCTTTCTTTGAGATAACTATGCACTATTGCGAGCTGTAAATGCCACTTCCAGCTTAGCTGTGCAGAAGAAGAACAACAAGAAGAAGAAATATCTCGAAATATGTCCGTCAGGCCCCTTCCCTTGAGATATATCTGCAAATATCTCGGAAACGAAGCGAGCTATGGCAAAATGTTAAGAGACCTTTTTTGTCGAGAATTGTGTTTCCTACAATTTATGTTCTATGATATTTTTTGATCAGAAGCGTAGTTTTCGAGATATATCGAGATATTTAAAAGTTCCGAAGCCGCACCAACATAATAGAGATACAGAAACACCGTGGCCCCTTTCTTTGAGATGACTCTGCACTATTGCGAGCTGGAAATGCCCCTTCCAGTTTAGCTGTGCAGAAGAAGAACAACAAGAAGAAATATCTCGAAATATGTCCGTTAGGCCGCTTCCCTTGAGATAAATCTGCAAATATCTCGGAAACGAAGCGAGCTATGGCAAAATGTTAAGAGACCTTTTTTGTAGAGAAATAAGTTTCCTACTTTTTATGTTCTATGATGTTTTTTGATCAGATGCGTAGTTCTCGAGATATATCAAGATATTTAAAAGTTCCGAAGCCGCACCAACATAATAGAGATACAGAAACACCGTGGCCCCTTTCTTTGAGATAACTCTGCACTATTGCGAGCTGCAAATGCCACTTCCAGCTTAGCTGTGCAGAAGACGAACAACAAGAAGAAGAAATATCTCGAAATATGTCCGTCAGGCCCCTTCCCTTGAGATAAATCTGGAAATATCTCGGAAACGAAGAGAGCTATGGCAAAATGTTAAGAGACCTTTTTTGTAGAGAATTAAGTTTCCTACTTTTTACGTTCTATGACATTTTTTGATCAGATGCGTAGTTCTCGAGATATATCAAGATATTTAAAAGTTCCGAAGCCGCACCAACATAATAGAGATACAGAAACACCGTGGCCCCTTTCTTTGAGATAACTCTGCACTATTGCGAGCTGTAAATGCCACTTCCAGCTTAGCTGTGCAGAAGAAGAACAACAAGAAGAAGAAATATCTTGAAATATGTCCGTCAGGCCCCTTCCCTTGAGATATATCTGCAAATATCTCGGAAACGAAGCGAGCTATGGCAAAATGTTAAGAGACCTTTTTTGTCGAGAATTATGTTTCCTACAATTTACCTTCTATGATATTTTTTGATCAGAAGCGTAGTTTTCGAGATATATCGAGATATTTAAAAGTTCCGAAGCCGCACCAACATAATAGAGATCCAGAAACACCGTGGCCCCTTTCTTTGAGATAACTCTGCACTATTGCGAGCTGCAAATGCCACTTCCAGCTTAGCTGTGCAGAAGAAGAACAACAAGAAGAAGAAATATCTCGAAATATGTCCGTCAGGCCCCTTCCCTTGAGATAAATCTGCAAATATCTCGGAAACGAAGAGAGCTATGGCAAAATGTTAAGAGACCTTTTTTGTAGAGAATTATGTTTCCTACTTTTCATGTTCTATGATATTTTTTGATCAGATGCGTAGTTCTCGAGATATATCAAGATATTTAAAAGTTCCGAAGCCGCACCAACATAATAGAGATACAGAAACACCGTGGCCCCTTTCTTTGAGATAACTCTGCACTATTGCGAGCTGCAAATGCCACTTCCAGCTTAGCTGTGCAGAAGAAGAACAACAAGAAGAAGAAATATCTCGAAATATGTCCGTCAGGCCCCTTCCCTTGAGATAAATCTGGAAATATCTCGGAAACGAAGAGAGCTATGGCAAAATGTTAAGAGACCTTTTTTGTAGAGAATTAAGTTTCCTACTTTTTACGTTCTATGACATTTTTTGATCAGATGCGTAGTTCTCGAGATATATCAAGATATTTAAAAGTTCCGAAGCCGCACCAACATAATAGAGATACAGAAACACCGTGGCCCCTTTCTTTGAGCTAACTCTGCACTAGTGCGAGCCGCAAATGCCACTTCCAGCTTAGCTGTGCAGAAGAAGAACAACAAGAAGAAGAAATATCTCGAAATATGTCCGTCAGGCCCCTTCCCTTGAGATAAATCTGCTAATATCTCGGAAACGAAGCGAGCTATGGCAAAATGTTAAGAGACCTTTTTTGTAGAGAATTAAGTTTCCTACTTTTTATGTTCTATGATATTTTTTGATCAGATGCGCAGTTCTCGAGATATATCAAGATATTTAAAAGTTCCGAAGCCGCACCAACATAATAGAGATACAGAAACACCGTGGCCCCTTTCTTTGAGCTAACTCTGCACTAGTGCGAGCCGCAAATGCCACTTCCAGCTTAGCTGTGCAGAAGAAGAACAACAAGAAGAAGAAATATCTCGAAATATGTCCGTCAGGCCCCTTCCCTTGAGATAAATCTGCTAATATCTCGGAAACGAAGCGAGCTATGGCAAAATGTTAAGAGACCTTTTTTGTAGAGAATTAAGTTTCCTACTTTTTATGTTCTATGATATTTTTTGATCAGATGCGCCGTTCTCGAGATATATCAAGATATTTAAAAGTTCCGAAGCCGCACCAACATAATAGAGATACAGAAACACCGTGGCCCCTTTCTTTGAGATAACTCTGCACTATTGCGAGCTGCAAATGCCACTTCCAGCTTAGCTGTGCAGAAGAAGAACAACAAGAAGAAGAAATATCTCGAAATATGTCCGTCAGGCCCCTTCCCTTGAGATAAATCTGGAAATATCTCGGAAACGAAGAGAGCTATGGCAAAATGTTAAGAGACCTTTTTTGTAGAGAATTAAGTTTCCTACTTTTTACGTTCTATGACATTTTTTGATCAGATGCGTAGTTCTCGAGATATATCAAGATATTTAAAAGTTCCGAAGCCGCACCAACATAATAGAGATACAGAAACACCGTGGCCCCTTTCTTTGAGATAACTCTGCACTATTGCGAGCTGCAAATGCCACTTCCAGCTTAGCTGTGCAGAAGAAGAACAACAAGAAGAAGAAATATCTCGAAATATGTCCGTCAGGCCCCTTCCCTTGAGATAAATCTGCAAATATCTCGGAAACGAAGAGAGCTATGGCAAAATGTTAAGAGACCTTTTTTGTAGAGAATTAAGTTTCCTACTTTTTACGTTCTATGACATTTTTTGATCAGATGCGTAGTTCTCGAGATATATCAAGATATTTAAAAGTTCCGAAGCCGCACCAACATAATAGAGATACAGAAACACCGTGGCCCCTTTCTTTGAGATAACTCTGCACTATTGCGAGCTGTAAATGCCACTTCCAGCTTAGCTGTGCAGAAGAAGAACAACAAGAAGAAGAAATATCTCGAAATATGTCCGTCAGGCCCCTTCCCTTGAGATATATCTGCAAATATCTCGGAAACGAAGCGAGCTATGGCAAAATGTTAAGAGACCTTTTTTGTCGAGAATTATGTTTCCTACAATTTATGTTCTATGATATTTTTTGATCAGATGCGTAGTTCTCGAGATATATCAAGATATTTAAAAGTTCCGAAGCCGCACCAACATAATAGAGATACAGAAACACCGTGGCCCCTTTCTTTGAGATAACTCTGCACTATTGCGAGCTGCAAATGCCACTTCC
Organism: Osmia lignaria lignaria; assembly: GCF_051020975.1. Lineage (NCBI taxonomy): Eukaryota > Metazoa > Arthropoda > Insecta > Hymenoptera > Megachilidae > Osmia > Osmia lignaria. Next base: position 2,063,564 of record NW_027478167.1, on the reverse strand, counting down.
AGCTTAGCTGTGCAGAAGAAGAACAACAAGAAGAAGAAATATCTCGAAATATGTCCGTCAGGCCCCTTCCCTTGAGATAAATCTGCAAATATCTCGGAAACGAAGAGAGCTATGGCAAAATGTTAAGAGACCTTTTTTGTAGAGAATTAAGTTTCCTACTTTCTATGTTCTATGATATTTTTTGATCGGATGCGTAGTTCTCGAGATATATCAAGATATTTAAAAGTTCCGAAGCCGCACCAACATAATAGAGATACAGAAACACCGTGGCCCCTTTCTTTGAGATAACTCTGCACTATTGCGAGCTGCAAATGCCACTTCCAGCTTAGCTGTGCAGAAGAAGAACAACAAAAAGAAGAAATATCTCGAAATATGTCCGTCAGGCCCCTTCCCTTGAGATAAATCTGCAAATATCTCGGAAACGAAGCGAGCTATGGCAAAATGTTAAGAGACCTTTTTTGTCGAGAATTATGTTTCCTACAATTTATGTTCTAGGATATTTTTTGATCAGAAGCGTAGTTTTCGAGATATATCGAGATATTTAAAAGTTCCGAAGCCGCACCAACATAATAGAGATACAGAAACACCGTGGCCCCTTTCTTTGAGATGACTCTGCACTATTGCGAGCTGGAAATGCCACTTCCAGTTTCGCTGTGCAGAAGAAGAACAACAAGAAGAAGAAATATCTCGAAATATGTCCGTCAGACCCCTTCCCTCGAGATAAATCTGCAAATATCTCGGAAACGAAGAGAGCTATGGCAAAATGTTAAGAGACCTTTTTTGTAGAGAATTAAGTTTCCTACTTTTTATCTTCTATGATATTTTTTGATCAGATGCGTAGTTCTCGAGATATATCAAGATATTTAAAAGCTCCGAAGCTGCACCAACATAATAGAGGTACAGAAACACCGTGGCCCCTTTCTTTGAGATAACTCTGCACTATTGCGAGCTGCAAATGCCACTTCCAGCTTAGCTGTGCAGAAGAAGAACAACAAGAATAAGAAATATTTCGAAATATGTCCGTCAGGCCCCTTCCCTTGAGATAAATCTGCAAATATCTCGGAAACGAAGCGAGCTACGGCAAAATGTTAAGAGACCTTTTTTGTAGAAAATTAGGTTTCCTACTTTTTATGTTCTATGATATTTTTTGATCAGATGCGTAGTTCTCGAGATATATCAAGATATTTAAAAGTTCCGAAGCCGCACCAACATAATAGAGATACAGAAACACCGTGGCCCCTTTCTTTGAGATAACTCTGCACTATTGCGCGCTGCAAATGCCACTTCCAGCTTAGCTGTGCAGAAGAAGAACAACAAGAAGAAGAAATATCTCGAAATATGTACGTCAGGCCCCTTCCCTTGAGATAAATCTGCAAATATCTCGGAAACGAAGCGAGCTATGGCAAAATGTTAAGAGACCTTTTTTGTAGAGAATTAAGTTTCCTACTTTTTATCTCCTATGATATTTTTTGATCAGATGCGTAGTTCTCGAGATATATCAAGATATTTAAAAGTTCCGAAGCCGCACCAACATAATAGAGATACAGAAACACCGTGGCCCCTTTCTTTGAGATAACTCTGCACTATTGCGAGCTGCAAATGCCACTTCCAGCTTAGCTGTGCAGAAGAAGAACAACAAAAAGAAGAAATATCTCGAAATATGTCCGTGAGGCCCCTTCCCTTGAGATAAATCTGCAAATATCTCGGAAACGAAGCGAGCTACCGCAAAATGTTAAGAGACCTTTTTTGTAGAAAATTAGGATTCCTACTTTTTATGTTCTATGATATTTTTTGAACAGATGCGTAGTTCTCGAGATATATCAAGATATTTAAAAGTTCCGAAGCCGCACCAACATAATAGAGATACTGAAACACCGTGGCCCCTTTCTTTGAGATAACTCTGCACTATTGCGAGCTGCAAATGCCACTTCCAGCTTAGCTGTGCAGAAGAAGAACAACAAGAAGAAGAAATATCTCGAAATATGTCCGTCAGGCCCCTTCCCTTGAGATAAATCTGCAAATATCTCGGAAACGAAGCGAGCTATGGCAAAATGTTAAGAGACCTTTTTTGTAGAGAATTATGTTTCCTACAATTTATGTTCTATGATATTTTTTGATCAGATGCGTAGTTTTCGATATATATCGAGATATTTAAAAGATCCGAAGCCGCACCAACATAATAGAGATACAGAAACACCGTGGCCCCTTTCTTTGATATAACTCTGCACTAGTGCGAGCCGCAAATGCCGCTTCCAGCTTAGCTGTGCAGAAGAAGAACAACAAGAAGAAGAAATATCTCGAAATATGTCCGTCAGGCCCCTTCCCTTGAGATAAATCTGCAAATATCTCGGAAACGAAGCGAGCTATGGCAAAATGTTAAGAGACCTTTTTTGTAGAGAATTAAGTTTCCTACTTTCTATGTTCTATGATATTTTTTGATCGGATGCGTAGTTCTCGAGATATATCAAGATATTTAAAAGTTCCGAAGCCGCACCAACATAATAGAGATACAGAAACACCGTGGCCCCTTTCTTTGAGATAACTCTGCACTATTGCGAGCTGCAAATGCCACTTCCAGCTTAGCTGTGCAGAAGAAGAACAACAAAAAGAAGAAATATCTCGAAATATGTCCGTCAGGCCCCTTCCCTTGAGATAAATCTGCAAATATCTCGGAAACGAAGCGAGCTATGGCAAAATGTTAAGAGACCTTTTTTGTCGAGAATTATGTTTCCTACAATTTATGTTCTAGGATATTTTTTGATCAGAAGCGTAGTTTTCGAGATATATCGAGATATTTAAAAGTTCCGAAGCCGCACCAACATAATAGAGATACAGAAACACCGTGGCCCCTTTCTTTGAGATGACTCTGCACTATTGCGAGCTGGAAATGCCACTTCCAGTTTCGCTGTGCAGAAGAAGAACAACAAGAAGAAGAAATATCTCGAAATATGTCCGTCAGGCCCCTTCCCTTGAGATAAATCTGCAAATATCTCGGAAACGAAGAGAGCTATGGCAAAATGTTAAGAGACCTTTTTTGTAGAGAATTAAGTTTCCTACTTTTCATGTTCTATGGTATTTTTTGATCAGATGCGTAGTTCTCGAGATATATCAAGATATTTAAAAGTTCCGAAGCCGCACCAACATAATAGAGATACAGAAACACCGTGGCCCCTTTCTTTGAGATAACTCTGCACTATTGCGAGCTGCAAATGCCACTTCCAGCTTAGCTGTGCAGAAGAAGAACAACAAGAAGAAGAAATATCTCGAAATATGTCCGTCAGACCCCTTCCCTCGAGATAAATCTGCAAATATCTCGGAAACGAAGAGAGCTATGGCAAAATATTAAGAGACCTTTTTTGTAGAGAATTAAGTTTCCTACTTTTTATCTTCTATGATATTTTTTGATCAGATGCGTAGTTCTCGAGATATATCAAGATATTTAAAAGCTCCGAAGCTGCACCAACATAATAGAGGTACAGAAACACCGTGGCCCCTTTCTTTGAGATAACTCTGCACTATTGCGAGCTGCAAATGCCACTTCCAGCTTAGCTGTGCAGAAGAAGAACAACAAGAATAAGAAATATTTCGAAATATGTCCGTCAGGCCCCTTCCCTTGAGATAAATCTGCAAATATCTCGGAAACGAAGCGAGCTACGGCAAAATGTTAAGAGACCTTTTTTGTAGAAAATTAGGTTTCCTACTTTTTATGTTCTATGATATTTTTTGATCAGATGCGTAGTTCTCGAGATATATCAAGATATTTAAAAGTTCCGAAGCCGCACCAACATAATAGAGATACAGAAACACCGTGGCCCCTTTCTTTGAGATAACTCTGCACTATTGCGCGCTGCAAATGCCACTTCCAGCTTAGCTGTGCAGAAGAAGAACAACAAGAAGAAGAAATATCTCGAAATATGTCCGTCAGGCCCCTTCCCTTGAGATAAATCTGCAAATATCTCGGAAACGAAGCGAGCTATGGCAAAATGTTAAGAGACCTTTTTTGTAGAGAATTAAGTTTCCTACTTTTTATGTTCTATGATATTTTTTGATCAGATGCGTAGTCCTCGAGATATAGCAAGATATTTAAAAGTTCCGAAGCCGCACCAACATAATAGAGATACAGAAACACCGTGGCCCCTTTCTTTGAGATAACTCTGCACTATTGCGAGCTGCAAATGCCACTTCCAGCTTAGCTGTGCAGAAGAAGAACAACAAGAAGAAGAAATATCTCGAAATATGTCCGTCAGGCCCCTTCCCTTGAGATAAATCTGCAAATATCTCGGAAACGAAGCGAGCTATGGCAAAATGTTAAGAGACCTTTTTTGTAGAGAATTATGTTTCCTACAATTTACGTTCTCTGATATTTTTTGATCAGAAGCGTAGTTTTCGAGATATATCAAGATATTTAAAAGTTCCGAAGCCGCACCAACATAATAGAGATACAGAAACACCGTGGCCCCTTTCTTTGAGATAACTCTGCACTATTGCGCGCTGCAAATGCCACTTCCAGCTTAGCTGTGCAGAAGAAGAACAACAAGAAGAAGAAATATCTCGAAATATGTCCGTCAGGCCCCTTCCCTTGAGATAAATCTGCAAATATCTCGGAAACGAAGCGAGCTATGGCAAAATGTTAAGAGACCTTTTTTGTAGAGAATTAAGTTTCCTACTTTTTATCTCCTATGATATTTTTTGATCAGATGCGTAGTTTTCGAGATATATCGAGATATTTAAAAGTTCCGAAGCCGCACCAACATAATAGAGATACAGAAACATCGTGGCCCCTTTCTTTGGGATAACTCTGCACTATTGCGAGTTGGAAATGCCACTTCCAGTTTAGCTGTGCAGAAGAAGAACAACAAGAAGAAGAAATATCTCGAAATATGTCCGTCAGGACCCTTCCCTTGAGATAAATCTGCAAATATCTCGGAAACGAAGCGAGCTATTGCAAAACGTTAAGAGACCTTTTTTGTAGAGAATTAAGTTTCGTACTTTTTATATTCTATGATATTTTTTGATCAGATGCGTAGTTCTCGAGATATATCAAGATATTTAAAAGTTCCGAAGCCGCACCAACATAATAGAGATACAGAAACACCGTGGCCCCTTTCTTTGAGATAACTCTGCACTATTGGGAGCTGCAGATGCCACTTCCAGCTTAGCTGTGCAGAAGAAGAACAACAAGAAGAAGAAATATCTGGAAATATGTCCGTCAGGCCCCTTCCCTTGAGATAAATCTGCAAATATCTCGGAAACGAAGCGAGCTACGGCAAAATGTTAAGAGACCTTTTTTGTAGAAAATTAGGATTCCTACTTTTTATGTTCTATGATATTTTTTGAACAGATGCGTAGTTCTCGAGATATATCAAGATATTTAAAAGTTCCGAAGCCGCACCAACATAATAGAGATACAGAAACACCGTGGCCCCTTTCTTTGAGATAACTCTGCACTACTGCGAGCTGCAAATGCCACTTCCAGCTTAGCTGTGCAGAAGAAGAACAACAAGAAGAAGAAATATCTCGAAATATGTCCGTCAGGCCCCTTCCCTTGAGATAAATCTGCAAATATCTCGGAAACGAAGCGAGCTATGGCAAAATGTTAAGCGACCTTTTTTGTAGAGAATTAAGTTTCCTACTTTTTATGTTCTATGATATTTTTTGATCAGATGCGTAGTTCTCGAGATATATCCAGATATTTAAAAGTTCCGAAGCGGCACCAACATAATAGAGATACAGAAACACCGTGGCCCCTTTCTTTGAGGTAACTCTGCACTATTGCGAGCTGCAAATGCCACTTCCAGCTTAGCTGTGCAGAAGAAGAACAACAAGAAGAAGAAATATCTCGAAATATGTCCCTCAGGCCCCTTCCCTTGAGATAAATCTGCAAATATCTCGGAAACCAAGCGAGCTATGGCAAAATGTTGAGAGACCTTATTTGTAGAGAATTAAGTTTCCTACTTTTTATGTTCTACGATATTTTTTGATCAGATGCGTAGTTCTCGAGATATATCAAGATATTTAAAAGTTCCGAAGCCGCACCAACATAATAGAGATACAGAAACACCGTGGCCCCTTTCTTTGAGATAACTCTGCACTATTGCGAGCTGCAAATGCCACTTCCAGCTTAGCTGTGCAGAAGAAGAACAACAAGAAGAAGAAATATCTCGAAATATGTCCGTCAGGCCCCTTCCCTTGAGATAAATCTGCAAATATCTCGGAAACGAAGCGAACTATGGCAAAATCTTAAGAGACCTTTTTTGTAGAGAATTATGTTTCCTACAATTTAGGTTCTGTGATATTTTTTGATCAGAAGCGTAGTTGTCGAGATATATCGAGATATTTAAAAGTTCCGAAGCCGCACCAACATAATAGAGATACAGAAACACCGTGGCCCCTTTCTTTGAGATAACTCTGCACTATTGCGACCTGCAAATGCCACTTCCAGCTTAGCTGTGCAGAAGAGGAACAACAAGAAGAAGAAATATCTCGGAATATGTCCGTCAGGCCCCTTCCCTTGAGATAAATCTGCAAATATCTCGGAAACGAAGCGAGCTATGGCAAAATGTTTAGAGGCCTTTTTTGTAGAGAATTAATTTTCCTACTTTTTATGTTCTATGATATTTTTTGATCAGATGCGTAGTTCTCGAGATATATCAAGATATTTAAAAGTTCCGAAGCCGCACCAACATAATAGAGATACAGAAACACCGTGGCCCCTTTCTTTGAGATAACTCTGCACTACTGCGAGCTGCAAATGCCACTTCCAGCTTAGCTGTGCAGAAGAAGAACAACAAGAAGAAGAAATATCTCGAAATATGTCCGTCAGGCCCCTTCCCTTGAGATAAATCTGCAAATATCTCGGAAACGAAGCGAGCTATGGCAAAATGTTAAGAGACCTTTTTTGTAGAGAATTATGTTTCCTACAATTTACATTCTCTGATATTTTTTGATCAGAAGCGTAGTTTTCGAGATATATCGAGATATTTAAAAGTTCCGAAGCCGCACCAACATAATAGAGATACAGAAACACCGTGGCCCCTTTCTTTGAGATAACTCTGCACTATTGCGACCTGCAAATGCCACTTCCAGCTTAGCTGTGCAGAAGAAGAACAACAAGAAGAAGAAATATCTCGAAATATGTCCCTCAGGCCCCTTCCCTTGAGATAAATCTGCAAATATCTCGGAAACCAAGCGAGCTATGGCAAAATGTTAAGAGACCTTATTTGTAGAGAATTAAGTTTCCTACTTTTTATGTTCTACGATATTTTTTGATCAGATGCGTAGTTCTCGAGATATATCAAGATATTTAAAAGTTCCGAAGCCGCACCAACATAATAGAGATACAGAAACACCGTGGCCCCTTTCTTTGAGATAACTCTGCACTATTGCGACCTGCAAATGCCACTTCCAGCTTAGCTGTGCAGAAGAAGAACAACAAGAAGAAGAAATATCTCGAAATATGTCCGTCAGGCCCCTTCCCTTGAGATATATCTGCAAATATCTCGGAAACGAAGCGAGCTATGGCAAAATGTTAAGAGACCTTTTTTGTCGAGAATTGTGTTTCCTACAATTTATGTTCTATGATATTTTTTGATCAGAAGCGTAGTTTTCGAGATATATCGAGATATTTAAAAGTTCCGAAGCCGCACCAACATAATAGAGATACAGAAACACCGTGGCCCCTTTCTTTGAGATGACTCTGCACTATTGCGAGCTGGAAATGCCCCTTCCAGTTTAGCTGTGCAGAAGAAGAACAACAAGAAGAAATATCTCGAAATATGTCCGTTAGGCCGCTTCCCTTGAGATAAATCTGCAAATATCTCGGAAACGAAGCGAGCTATGGCAAAATGTTAAGAGACCTTTTTTGTAGAGAAATAAGTTTCCTACTTTTTATGTTCTATGATGTTTTTTGATCAGATGCGTAGTTCTCGAGATATATCAAGATATTTAAAAGTTCCGAAGCCGCACCAACATAATAGAGATACAGAAACACCGTGGCCCCTTTCTTTGAGATAACTCTGCACTATTGCGAGCTGCAAATGCCACTTCCAGCTTAGCTGTGCAGAAGACGAACAACAAGAAGAAGAAATATCTCGAAATATGTCCGTCAGGCCCCTTCCCTTGAGATAAATCTGGAAATATCTCGGAAACGAAGAGAGCTATGGCAAAATGTTAAGAGACCTTTTTTGTAGAGAATTAAGTTTCCTACTTTTTACGTTCTATGACATTTTTTGATCAGATGCGTAGTTCTCGAGATATATCAAGATATTTAAAAGTTCCGAAGCCGCACCAACATAATAGAGATACAGAAACACCGTGGCCCCTTTCTTTGAGATAACTCTGCACTATTGCGAGCTGTAAATGCCACTTCCAGCTTAGCTGTGCAGAAGAAGAACAACAAGAAGAAGAAATATCTTGAAATATGTCCGTCAGGCCCCTTCCCTTGAGATATATCTGCAAATATCTCGGAAACGAAGCGAGCTATGGCAAAATGTTAAGAGACCTTTTTTGTCGAGAATTATGTTTCCTACAATTTACCTTCTATGATATTTTTTGATCAGAAGCGTAGTTTTCGAGATATATCGAGATATTTAAAAGTTCCGAAGCCGCACCAACATAATAGAGATCCAGAAACACCGTGGCCCCTTTCTTTGAGATAACTCTGCACTATTGCGAGCTGCAAATGCCACTTCCAGCTTAGCTGTGCAGAAGAAGAACAACAAGAAGAAGAAATATCTCGAAATATGTCCGTCAGGCCCCTTCCCTTGAGATAAATCTGCAAATATCTCGGAAACGAAGAGAGCTATGGCAAAATGTTAAGAGACCTTTTTTGTAGAGAATTATGTTTCCTACTTTTCATGTTCTATGATATTTTTTGATCAGATGCGTAGTTCTCGAGATATATCAAGATATTTAAAAGTTCCGAAGCCGCACCAACATAATAGAGATACAGAAACACCGTGGCCCCTTTCTTTGAGATAACTCTGCACTATTGCGAGCTGCAAATGCCACTTCCAGCTTAGCTGTGCAGAAGAAGAACAACAAGAAGAAGAAATATCTCGAAATATGTCCGTCAGGCCCCTTCCCTTGAGATAAATCTGGAAATATCTCGGAAACGAAGAGAGCTATGGCAAAATGTTAAGAGACCTTTTTTGTAGAGAATTAAGTTTCCTACTTTTTACGTTCTATGACATTTTTTGATCAGATGCGTAGTTCTCGAGATATATCAAGATATTTAAAAGTTCCGAAGCCGCACCAACATAATAGAGATACAGAAACACCGTGGCCCCTTTCTTTGAGCTAACTCTGCACTAGTGCGAGCCGCAAATGCCACTTCCAGCTTAGCTGTGCAGAAGAAGAACAACAAGAAGAAGAAATATCTCGAAATATGTCCGTCAGGCCCCTTCCCTTGAGATAAATCTGCTAATATCTCGGAAACGAAGCGAGCTATGGCAAAATGTTAAGAGACCTTTTTTGTAGAGAATTAAGTTTCCTACTTTTTATGTTCTATGATATTTTTTGATCAGATGCGCAGTTCTCGAGATATATCAAGATATTTAAAAGTTCCGAAGCCGCACCAACATAATAGAGATACAGAAACACCGTGGCCCCTTTCTTTGAGCTAACTCTGCACTAGTGCGAGCCGCAAATGCCACTTCCAGCTTAGCTGTGCAGAAGAAGAACAACAAGAAGAAGAAATATCTCGAAATATGTCCGTCAGGCCCCTTCCCTTGAGATAAATCTGCTAATATCTCGGAAACGAAGCGAGCTATGGCAAAATGTTAAGAGACCTTTTTTGTAGAGAATTAAGTTTCCTACTTTTTATGTTCTATGATATTTTTTGATCAGATGCGCCGTTCTCGAGATATATCAAGATATTTAAAAGTTCCGAAGCCGCACCAACATAATAGAGATACAGAAACACCGTGGCCCCTTTCTTTGAGATAACTCTGCACTATTGCGAGCTGCAAATGCCACTTCCAGCTTAGCTGTGCAGAAGAAGAACAACAAGAAGAAGAAATATCTCGAAATATGTCCGTCAGGCCCCTTCCCTTGAGATAAATCTGGAAATATCTCGGAAACGAAGAGAGCTATGGCAAAATGTTAAGAGACCTTTTTTGTAGAGAATTAAGTTTCCTACTTTTTACGTTCTATGACATTTTTTGATCAGATGCGTAGTTCTCGAGATATATCAAGATATTTAAAAGTTCCGAAGCCGCACCAACATAATAGAGATACAGAAACACCGTGGCCCCTTTCTTTGAGATAACTCTGCACTATTGCGAGCTGCAAATGCCACTTCCAGCTTAGCTGTGCAGAAGAAGAACAACAAGAAGAAGAAATATCTCGAAATATGTCCGTCAGGCCCCTTCCCTTGAGATAAATCTGCAAATATCTCGGAAACGAAGAGAGCTATGGCAAAATGTTAAGAGACCTTTTTTGTAGAGAATTAAGTTTCCTACTTTTTACGTTCTATGACATTTTTTGATCAGATGCGTAGTTCTCGAGATATATCAAGATATTTAAAAGTTCCGAAGCCGCACCAACATAATAGAGATACAGAAACACCGTGGCCCCTTTCTTTGAGATAACTCTGCACTATTGCGAGCTGTAAATGCCACTTCCAGCTTAGCTGTGCAGAAGAAGAACAACAAGAAGAAGAAATATCTCGAAATATGTCCGTCAGGCCCCTTCCCTTGAGATATATCTGCAAATATCTCGGAAACGAAGCGAGCTATGGCAAAATGTTAAGAGACCTTTTTTGTCGAGAATTATGTTTCCTACAATTTATGTTCTATGATATTTTTTGATCAGATGCGTAGTTCTCGAGATATATCAAGATATTTAAAAGTTCCGAAGCCGCACCAACATAATAGAGATACAGAAACACCGTGGCCCCTTTCTTTGAGATAACTCTGCACTATTGCGAGCTGCAAATGCCACTTCCAGCTTAGCTGTGCAGAAGAAGAACAACAAGAAGAAGAAATATCTCGAAATATGTCCGTCAGGCCCCTTCCCTTGAGATAAATCTGCAAATATCTCGGAAACGAAGAGAGCTATGGCAAAATGTTAAGAGACCTTTTTTGTAGAGAATTAAGTTTCCTACTTTTCATGTTCTATGATATTTTTTGATCAGATGCGTAGTTCTCGAGATATATCAAGATATTTAAAAGTTCCGAAGCCGCACCAACATAATAGAGATACAGAAACACCGTGGCCCCTTTCTTTGAGATAACTCTGCACTATTGCAAGCTGCAAATGCCACTTCCAGCTTAGCTGTGCAGAAGAAGAACAACAAGAAGAAGAAATATCTCGAAATATGTCCGTCAGGCCCCTTCCCTTGAGATATATCTGCAAATATCTCGGAAACGAAGCGAGCTATGGCAAAATGTTAAGAGACCTTTTTTGTCGAGAATTATGTTTCCTACAATTTATGTTCTATGATATTTTTTGATCAGAAGCGTTGTTTTCGAGATATATCGAGATATTTAAAAGTTCCGAAGCCGCACCAACATAATAGAGATACAGAAACACCGTGGCCCCTTTCTTTGAGATGACTCTGCACTATTGCGAGCTGGAAATGCCACTTCCAGTTTAGCTGTGCAGAAGAAGAACAACAAGAAGAAATATCTCGAAATATGTCCGTTAGGCCCCTTCCCTTGAGATAAATCTGCAAATATCTCGGAAACCAAGCGAGCTATGGCAAAATGTTAAGAGACCTTTTTTGTAGAGAATTAAGTTTCCTACTTTTTATGTTCTATGATATTTTTTGATCAGATGCGTAGTTCTCGAGATATATCAAGATATTTAAAAGTTCCGAAGCCGCACCAACATAATAGAGATACAGAAACACCGTTGCCCATTTCTTTGAGATAACTCTGCACTATTGCGAGCTGCAAATGCCACTTCCAGCTTAGCTGTGCAGAAGAAGAACAACAAGAAGAAGAAATATCTCGAAATATGTCCGTCAGGCCCCTTCCCTTGAGATAAATCTGCAAATATCTCGGAAACGAAGAGAGCTATGGCAAAATGTTAAGAGACCTTTTTTGTAGAGAATTAAGTTTCCTACTTTTCATGTTCTATGATATTTTTTGATCAGATGCGTAGTTCTCGAGATATATCAAGATATTTAAAAGTTCCGAAGCCGCACCAACATAATAGAGATACAGTAACACCGTGGCCCCTTTCTTTGAGATAACTCTGCACTATTGCGAGCTGCAAATGCCACTTCCAGCTTAGCTGTGCAGAAGAAGAACAACAAGAAGAAGAAATATCTCGAAATATGTCCGTCAGGCCCCTTCCCTTGAGATAAATCTGCAAATATCTCGGAAACGAAAAGAGCTATGGCAAAATGTTAAGAGACCTTTTTTGTAGAGAATTAAGTTTCCCACTTTTTATGTTTTATGATATTTTTTGATCAGACGCGTAGTTCTCGAGATATATCAAGATATTTAGAAGTTCCGAAGCCGCACCAACATAATAGAGATACAGAAACACCGTGGCCCCTTTCTTTGAGATAACTCTGCACTATTGCGAGCTGCAAATGCCACTTCCAGCTTAGCTGTGCAGAAGAAGAACAACAAGAAGAAGAAATATCTCGAAATATGTCCGTCAGGCCCCTTCCCTTGAGATATATCTGCAAATATCTCGGAAACGAAGCGAGCTATGGCAAAATGTTAAGAGACCTTTTTTGTAGAGAATTATGTTTCCTACAATTCATGTTCTATGATATTTTTTGATCAGATGCGTAGTTTTCGAGATATATCGAGATATTTAAAAGATCCGAAGCCGCACCAACATAATAGAGATACAGAAACACCGTGGCCCCTTTCTTTGATATAACTCTGCACTAGTGCGAGCCGCAAATGCCGCTTCCACCTTAGCTGTGCAGAAGAAGAACAACAAGAAGAAGAAATATCTCGAAATATGTCCGTCAGGCCCCTTCCCTCGAGATAAATCTGCAAATATCTCGGAAACGAAGCGAGCTATGGCAAAATGTTAAGAGACCTTGTTTGTAGAGAATTAAGTTTCCTACTTTCTATGTTCTATGATATTTTTTGATCGGATGCGTAGTTCTCGAGATATATCAAGATATTTAAAAGTTCCGAAGCCGCACCAACATAATAGAGATACAGAAACACCGTGGCCCCTTTCTTTGAGATAACTCTGCACTATTGCGAGCTGCAAATGCCACTTCCAGCTTAGCTGTGCAGAAGAAGAACAACAAAAAGAAGAAATATCTCGAAATATGTCCGTGAGGCCCCTTCCCTTGAGATAAATCTGCAAATATCTCGGAAACGAAGCGAGCTACCGCAAAATGTTAAGAGACCTTTTTTGTAGAAAATTAGGATTCCTACTTTTTATGTTCTATGATATTTTTTGAACAGATGCGTAGTTCTCGAGATATATCAAGATATTTAAAAGTTCCGAAGCCGCACCAACATAATAGAGATACTGAAACACCGTGGCCCCTTTCTTTGAGATAACTCTGCACTATTGCGAGCTGCAAATGCCACTTCCAGCTTAGCTGTGCAGAAGAAGAACAACAAGAAGAAGAAATATCTCGAAATATGTCCGTCAGGCCCCTTCCCTTGAGATAAATCTGCAAATATCTCGGAAACGAAGCGAGCTATGGCAAAATGTTAAGAGACCTTTTTTGTAGAGAATTATGTTTCCTACAATTTATGTTCTATGATATTTTTTGATCAGATGCGTAGTTTTCGAGATATATCGAGATATTTAAAAGATCCGAAGCCGCACCAACATAATAGAGATACAGAAACACCGTGGCCCCTTTCTTTGATATAACTCTGCACTAGTGCGAGCCGCAAATGCCGCTTCCAGCTTAGCTGTGCAGAAGAAGAACAACAAGAAGAAGAAATATCTCGAAATATGTCCGTCAGGCCCCTTCCCTTGAGATAAATCTGCAAATATCTCGGAAACGAAGCGAGCTATGGCAAAATGTTAAGAGACCTTTTTTGTAGAGAATTAAGTTTCCTACTTTCTATGTTCTATGATATTTTTTGATCGGATGCGTAGTTCTCGAGATATATCAAGATATTTAAAAGTTCCGAAGCCGCACCAACATAATAGAGATACAGAAACACCGTGGCCCCTTTCTTTGAGATAACTCTGCACTATTGCGAGCTGCAAATGCCACTTCCAGCTTAGCTGTGCAGAAGAAGAACAACAAAAAGAAGAAATATCTCGAAATATGTCCGTCAGGCCCCTTCCCTTGAGATAAATCTGCAAATATCTCGGAAACGAAGCGAGCTATGGCAAAATGTTAAGAGACCTTTTTTGTCGAGAATTATGTTTCCTACAATTTATGTTCTAGGATATTTTTTGATCAGAAGCGTAGTTTTCGAGATATATCGAGATATTTAAAAGTTCCGAAGCCGCACCAACATAATAGAGATACAGAAACACCGTGGCCCCTTTCTTTGAGATGACTCTGCACTATTGCGAGCTGGAAATGCCACTTCCAGTTTCGCTGTGCAGAAGAAGAACAACAAGAAGAAGAAATATCTCGAAATATGTCCGTCAGACCCCTTCCCTCGAGATAAATCTGCAAATATCTCGGAAACGAAGAGAGCTATGGCAAAATGTTAAGAGACCTTTTTTGTAGAGAATTAAGTTTCCTACTTTTTATCTTCTATGATATTTTTTGATCAGATGCGTAGTTCTCGAGATATATCAAGATATTTAAAAGCTCCGAAGCTGCACCAACATAATAGAGGTACAGAAACACCGTGGCCCCTTTCTTTGAGATAACTCTGCACTATTGCGAGCTGCAAATGCCACTTCCAGCTTAGCTGTGCAGAAGAAGAACAACAAGAATAAGAAATATTTCGAAATATGTCCGTCAGGCCCCTTCCCTTGAGATAAATCTGCAAATATCTCGGAAACGAAGCGAGCTACGGCAAAATGTTAAGAGACCTTTTTTGTAGAAAATTAGGTTTCCTACTTTTTATGTTCTATGATATTTTTTGATCAGATGCGTAGTTCTCGAGATATATCAAGATATTTAAAAGTTCCGAAGCCGCACCAACATAATAGAGATACAGAAACACCGTGGCCCCTTTCTTTGAGATAACTCTGCACTATTGCGCGCTGCAAATGCCACTTCCAGCTTAGCTGTGCAGAAGAAGAACAACAAGAAGAAGAAATATCTCGAAATATGTACGTCAGGCCCCTTCCCTTGAGATAAATCTGCAAATATCTCGGAAACGAAGCGAGCTATGGCAAAATGTTAAGAGACCTTTTTTGTAGAGAATTAAGTTTCCTACTTTTTATCTCCTATGATATTTTTTGATCAGATGCGTAGTTCTCGAGATATATCAAGATATTTAAAAGTTCCGAAGCCGCACCAACATAATAGAGATACAGAAACACCGTGGCCCCTTTCTTTGAGATAACTCTGCACTATTGCGAGCTGCAAATGCCACTTCCAGCTTAGCTGTGCAGAAGAAGAACAACAAAAAGAAGAAATATCTCGAAATATGTCCGTGAGGCCCCTTCCCTTGAGAAAAATCTGCAAATATCTCGGAAACGAAGCGAGCTACCGCAAAATGTTAAGAGACCTTTTTTGTAGAAAATTAGGATTCCTACTTTTTATGTTCTATGATATTTTTTGAACAGATGCGTAGTTCTCGAGATATATCAAGATATTTAAAAGTTCCGAAGCCGCACCAACATAATAGAGATACTGAAACACCGTGGCCCCTTTCTTTGAGATAACTCTGCACTATTGCGAGCTGCAAATGCCACTTCCAGCTTAGCTGTGCAGAAGAAGAACAACAAGAAGAAGAAATATCTCGAAATATGTCCGTCAGGCCCCTTCCCTTGAGATAAATCTGCAAATATCTCGGAAACGAAGCGAGCTATGGCAAAATGTTAAGAGACCTTTTTTGTAGAGAATTATGTTTCCTACAATTTATGTTCTATGATATTTTTTGATCAGATGCGTAGTTTTCGATATATATCGAGATATTTAAAAGATCCGAAGCCGCACCAACATAATAGAGATACAGAAACACCGTGGCCCCTTTCTTTGATATAACTCTGCACTAGTGCGAGCCGCAAATGCCGCTTCCAGCTTAGCTGTGCAGAAGAAGAACAACAAGAAGAAGAAATATCTCGAAATATGTCCGTCAGGCCCCTTCCCTTGAGATAAATCTGCAAATATCTCGGAAACGAAGCGAGCTATGGCAAAATGTTAAGAGACCTTTTTTGTAGAGAATTAAGTTTCCTACTTTCTATGTTCTATGATATTTTTTGATCGGATGCGTAGTTCTCGAGATATATCAAGATATTTAAAAGTTCCGAAGCCGCACCAACATAATAGAGATACAGAAACACCGTGGCCCCTTTCTTTGAGATAACTCTGCACTATTGCGAGCTGCAAATGCCACTTCCAGCTTAGCTGTGCAGAAGAAGAACAACAAAAAGAAGAAATATCTCGAAATATGTCCGTCAGGCCCCTTCCCTTGAGATAAATCTGCAAATATCTCGGAAACGAAGCGAGCTATGGCAAAATGTTAAGAGACCTTTTTTGTCGAGAATTATGTTTCCTACAATTTATGTTCTAGGATATTTTTTGATCAGAAGCGTAGTTTTCGAGATATATCGAGATATTTAAAAGTTCCGAAGCCGCACCAACATAATAGAGATACAGAAACACCGTGGCCCCTTTCTTTGAGATGACTATGCACTATTGCGAGCTGGAAATGCCACTTCCAGTTTCGCTGTGCAGAAGAAGAACAACAAGAAGAAGAAATATCTCGAAATATGTCCGTCAGGCCCCTTCCCTTGAGATAAATCTGCAAATATCTCGGAAACGAAGAGAGCTATGGCAAAATGTTAAGAGACCTTTTTTGTAGAGAATTAAGTTTCCTACTTTTCATGTTCTATGGTATTTTTTGATCAGATGCGTAGTTCTCGAGATATATCAAGATATTTAAAAGTTCCGAAGCCGCACCAACATAATAGAGATACAGAAACACCGTGGCCCCTTTCTTTGAGATAACTCTGCACTATTGCGAGCTGCAAATGCCACTTCCAGCTTAGCTGTGCAGAAGAAGAACAACAAAAAGAAGAAATATCTCGAAATATGTCCGTCAGGCCCCTTCCCTTGAGATAAATCTGCAAATATCTCGGAAACGAAGCGAGCTATGGCAAAATGTTAAGAGACCTTTTTTGTAGAGAATTATGTTTCCTACAATTTATGTTGTACGATATATTTTGATCAGAAGCGTAGTTTTCGAGATATATCGAGATATTTAAAAGTTCCGAAGCCGCAACAACATAATAGAGATACAGAAACATCGTGGCCCCTTTCTTTGGGATAACTCTGCACTATTGCGAGCTGGAAATGCCACTTCCAGTTTAGCTGTGCAGAAGAAGAACAACAAGAATAAGAAATATCTCGAAATATGTCCGTCAGGACCCTTCCCTTGAGATAAATCTGCAAATATCTCGGAAACGAAGCGAGCTATTGCAAAACGTTAAGAAACCTTTTTTGTAGAGAATTAAGTTTCCTACTTTTTATGTTCTATGATATTTTTTGATCAGATGCGTAGTTCTCGAGATATATCAAGATATTTAAAAGTTCCGAAGCCGCACCAACATAATAGAGATACAGAAACACCGTGGCCCCTTTCTTTGAGATAACTCTGCACTATTGCGATCTGCAAATGCCACTTCCAGCTTAGCTGTGCAGAACAAGAACAACAAGAAGAAGAAATATCTGGAAATGTGTCCGTCAGGCCCCTTCCCTTGAGATAAATCTGCAAATATCTCGGAAACGAAGCGAGCTACGGCAAAATGTTAAGAGACCTTTTTTGCAGAAAATTAGGATTCCTACTTTTTATGTTCTATGATATTTTTTGACCAGATGCGTAGTTCTCGAGATATATCAAGATATTTAAAAGTTCCGAAGCCGCACTAACATAATAGAGATACAGAAACACCGTGGCCCCTTTCTTTGAGATAACTCTGCACTATTGCGAGCTGCAAATGCCACTTCCAGCTTAGCTGTGCAGAAGAAGAACAACAAGAAGAAGAAATATCTCGAAATATGTCCGTCAGGCCCCTTCCCTTGAGATAAATCTGCAAATATCTCGGAAACGAAGCGAGCTATGGCAAAATGTTTAGAGGCCTTTTTTGTAGAGAATTAATTTTCCTACTTTTTATGTTCTATGATATTTTTTGATCAGATGCGTAGTTCTCGAGATATATCAAGATATTTAAAAGTTCCGAAGCCGCACCAACATAATAGAGATACAGAAACACCGTGGCCCCTTTCTTTGAGATAACTCTGCACTACTGCGAGCTGCAAATGCCACTTCCAGCTTAGCTGTGCAGAAGAAGAACAACAAGAAGAAGAAATATCTCGAAATATGTCCGTCAGGCCCCTTCCCTTGAGATAAATCTGCAAATATCTCGGAAACGAAGCGAGCTATGGCAAAATGTTAAGAGACCTTTTTTGTAGAGAATTATGTTTCCTACAATTTACATTCTCTGATATTTTTTGATCAGAAGCGTAGTTTTCGAGATATATCGAGATATTTAAAAGTTCCGAAGCCGCACCAACATAATAGAGATACAGAAACACCGTGGCCCCTTTCTTTGAGATAACTCTGCACTATTGCGACCTGCAAATGCCACTTCCAGCTTAGCTGTGCAGAAGAAGAACAACAAGAAGAAGAAATATCTCGAAATATGTCCCTCAGGCCCCTTCCCTTGAGATAAATCTGCAAATATCTCGGAAACCAAGCGAGCTATGGCAAAATGTTAAGAGACCTTATTTGTAGAGAATTAAGTTTCCTACTTTTTATGTTCTACGATATTTTTTGATCAGATGCGTAGTTCTCGAGATATATCAAGATATTTAAAAGTTCCGAAGCCGCACCAACATAATAGAGATACAGAAACACCGTGGCCCCTTTCTTTGAGATAACTCCGCACTATTGCGAGCTGCAAATGCCACTTCCAGCTTAGCTGTGCAGAAGAAGAACAACAAGAAGAAGAAATATCTCGAAATATGTCCGTCAGGCCCCTTCCCTTGAGATAAATCTGCAAATATCTCGGAAACGAAGCGAGCTATGGCAAAATCTTAAGAGACCTTTTTTGTAGAGAATTATGTTCCCTACAATTTACGTTCTCTGATATTTTTTGATCAGAAGCGTAGTTTTCGAGATATATCGAGATATTTAAAAGTTCCGAAGCCGCACCAACATAATAGAGATACAGAAACACCGTGGCCCCTTTCTTTGAGATAACTCTGCACTATTGCGACCTGCAAATGCCACTTCCAGCTTAGCTGTGCAGAAGAGGAACAACAAGAAGAAGAAATATCTCGGAATATGTCCGTCAGGCCCCTTCCCTTGAGATAAATCTGCAAATATCTCGGAAACGAAGCGAGCTATGGCAAAATCTTAAGAGACCTTTTTTGTAGAGAATTATGTTTCCTACAATTTACGTTCTCTGATATTTTTTGATCAGAAGCGTAGTTTTCGAGATATATCGAGATATTTAAAAGTTCCGAAGCCGCACCAACATAATAGAGATACAGAAACACCGTGGCCCCTTTCTTTGAGATAACTCTGCACTATTGCGAGCTGCAAATGCCACTTCCAGCTTAGCTGTGCAGAAGAAGAACAACAAGAAGAAGAAATATCTGGAAATATGTCCGTCAGGCCCCTTCCCTTGAGATAAATCTGCAAATATCTCGGAAACGAAGCGAGCTACGGCAAAATGTTAAGAGACCTTTTTTGTAGAAAATTAGGATTCCTACTTTTTATGTTCTATGATATTTTTTGAACAGATGCGTAGTTCTCGAGATATATCAAGATATTTAAAAGTTCCGAAGCCGCACCAACATAATAGAGATACAGAAACATCGTGGCCCCTTTCTTTGGGATAACTCTGCACTATTGCGAGCTGGAAATGCCACTTCCAGTTTAGCTGTGCAGAAGAAGAACAACAAGAAGAAGAAATATCTCGAAATATGTCCGTCAGGACCCTTCCCTTGAGATATATCTGCAAATATCTCGGAAACGAAGCGAGCTATTGCAAAACGTTAAGAGACCTTTTTTGTAGAGAATTAAGTTTCCTACTTTTTATGTTCTATGATATTTTTTGATCAGATGCGTAGTTCTCGAGATATATCAAGATATTTAAAAGTTCCGAAGCCGCACCAACATAATAGAGATACAGAAACACCGTGGCCCCTTTCTTTGAGATAACTCTGCACTATTGCGAGCTGCAAATGCCACTTCCAGCTTAGCTGTGCAGAAGAAGAACAACAAAAAGAAGAAATATCTCGAAATATGTCCGTCAGGCCCCTTCCCTTGAGATAAATCTGCAAATATCTCGAAAACGAAGCGAGCTATGGCAAAATCTTAAGAGACCTTTTTTGTAGAGAATTATGTTTCCTACAATTTACGTTCTCTGATATTTTTTGATCAGAAGCGTAGTTTTCGAGATATATCGAGATATTTAAAAGTTCCGAAGCCGCACCAACATAATAGAGATACAGAAACACCGTGGCCCCTTTCTTTGAGATAACTCTGCACTATTGCGACCTGCAAATGCCACTTCCAGCTTAGCTGTGCAGAAGAAGAACAACAAGAAGAAGAAATATCTCGAAATATGTCCCTCAGGCCCCTTCCCTTGAGATAAATCTGCAAATATCTCGGAAATCAAGCGAGCTATGGCAAAATGTTAAGAGACCTTATTTGTAGAGAATTAAGTTTCCTACTTTTTATGTTCTACGATATTTTTTGATCAGATGCGTAGTTCTCGAGATATATCGAGATATTTAAAAGTTCCGAAGCCGCACCAACATAATAGAGATACAGAAACACCGTGGCCCCTTTCTTTGAGATAACTCTGCACTATTGCGAGCTGCAAATGCCACTTCCAGCTTAGATGTGCAGAAGAAGAACAACAAGAAGAAGAAATATCTCGAAATATGTCCGTCAGGCCCCTTCCCTTGAGATAAATCTGCAATTATCTCGGAAACGAAGCGAGCTATGGCAAAATCTTAAGAGACCTTTTTTGTAGAGAATTATGTTTCCTACAATTTACGTTCTCTGATATTTTTTGATCAGAAGCGTAGTTTTCGAGATATATCGAGATATTTAAAAGTTCCGAAGCCGCACCAACATAATAGAGATACAGAAACACCGTGGCCCCTTTCTTTGAGATAACTCTGCACTACTGCGAGCTGGAAATGCCACTTCCAGTTTAGCTGTGCAGAAGAAGAACAACAAGAAGACGAAACATCTCGAAATATGTCCATCAGGACCCTTCCCTTGAGATAAATCTGCAAATATCTCGGAAACGAAGCGAGCTATGGCAAAATGTTAAGACACCTTTTTTGTAGAGAATTATGTTTCCTACAATTTATGTTCTATGACATTTTTTGATCAGAAGCGTAGTTTTCGAGATATATCGAAATATTTAAAAGTTCCGAAGCCGCACCAACATAATAGAGATACAGAAACACCGTGGCCCCTTTCTTTGGGATAACTCTGCACTATTGCGAGCTGGAAATGCCACTTCCAGTTTAGCTGTGCAGAAGAAGAACAACAAGAAGAAGAAATATCTCGAAATATGTCCGTCAGGACCCTTCCCTTGAGATAAATCTGCAAATATCTCGGAAACGAAGCGAGCTATTGCAAAACGTTAAGAGACCTTTTTTGTAGAGAATTAAGTTTCCTACTTTTTATGTTCTATGATATTTTTTGATCAGATGCGTAGTTCTCGAGATATATCAAGATATTTAAAAGCTCCGAAGCTGCACCAACATAATAGAGGTACAGAAACACCGTGGCCCCTTTCTTTGAGATAACTCTGCACTATTGCGAGCTGCAAATGCCACTTCCAGCTTAGCTGTGCAGAAGAAGAACAACAAGAAGAAGAAATATCTCGAAATATGTCCGTCGGCCCCTTCCCTTGAGATAAATCTGCAAATATCTCGGAAACGAAGCGAGCTATGGCAAAATGTTAAGAGACCTTTTTTGTAGAGAATTAAGTTTCCTACTTTTTATGTTCTATGATATTTTTCGATCAGAGGCGTAGTTCTCGAGATATATCAAGATATTTAAAAGTTCCGAAGCCGCACCAACATAATAGAGATACAGAAACACCGTGGCCCCTTTCTTTGAGATTACTCTGCACGATTGCGAGCTGGAAATGCCACTTCCAGTTTAGCTGTGCAGAAGAAGAACAACAAGAAGAAGAAATATCTCGAAATATGTCCATCAGGACCCTTCCCTTGAGATAAATCTGCAAATATCTCGGAAACGAAGCGAGCTATGGCAAAATGTTAAGAGACCTTTTTCGTAGAGAATTATGTTTCCTACAATTTATCTTCTATGATATTTTTTGATCAGAAGCGTAGTTTTCGAGATATATCGAGATATTTAAAAGCTCCGAAGCTGCACCAACATAATAGAGGTACAGAAACACCGTGGCCCCTTTCTTTGAGATAACTCTGCACTATTGCGAGCTGCAAATGCCACTTCCAGCTTAGCTGTGCAGAAGAAGAACAACAAGAATAAGAAATATTTCGAAATATGTCCGTCAGGCCCCTTCCCTTGAGATAAATCTGCAAATATCTCGGAAACGAAGCGAGCTACGGCAAAATGTTAAGAGACCTTTTTTGTAGAAAATTAGGTTTCCTACTTTTTATGTTCTAGGATATTTTTTGATCAGATGCGTAGTTCTCGAGATATATCAAGATATTTAAAAGTTCCGAAGCCGCACCAACATAATAGAGATACAGAAACACCGTGGCCCCTTTCTTTGCGATAACTCTGCACTATTGCGAGCTGCAAATGCCACTTCCAGCTTAGCTGTGCAGAAGAAGAACAACAAGAAGAAGAAATATCTCGAAATATGTCCGTCAGGCCCCTTCCCTTGAGATAAATCTGCAAATATCTCGGAAACGAAGCGAGCTATGCCAAAATGTTAAGAGACCTTATTTGTAGACAATTAAGTTTCCTACTTTTTATGTTCTATGATATTTTTTGATCAGATGCGTAGTTCTCGAGATATATCAAGATATTTAAAAGTTCCGAAGCTGCACCAACATAATAGAGGTGCAGAAACACCGTGGCCTCTTTCTTTGAGATAACTCTGCACTATTGCGAGCTGCAAATGCCACTTCCAGCTTAGCTGTGCAGAAGAGGAACAACAAGAAGAAGAAATATCTCGGAATATGTCCGTCAGGCCCCTTCCCTTGAGATAAATCTGCAAATATCTCGGAAACGATGCCAGCTATGGGAAAATGTTAAGAAACCTTTTTTGTAGAGAATTAAGTTTCCTACTTTTTATCTTCTATGATATTTTTTGATCAGATGCGTAGTTCTCGAGATATATCAAGATATTTAAAAGTTCCGAAGCCGCACCAACATAATAGAGATACAGAAACACCGTGGCCCCTTTCTTTGAGATAACTCTGTACTATTGCGAGCTGTAAATGCCACTTCCAGCTTAGCTGTGCAGAAGAAGAACAACAAGAAGAAGAAATATCTCGAAATATGTCCGTCAGGCCCCTTCCCTTGAGATATATCTGCAAATATCTCGGAAACAAAGCGAGCTATGGCAAAATGTTAAGAGACCTTTTTTGTAGAGAATTATGTTTCCTACAATTTATGTTCTATGATATTTTTTGATCAGAAGCGTAGTTTTCGAGATATATCGAGATATTTAAAAGTTCCGAAGCCGCACCAACATAATAGAGATACAGAAACACCGTGGCCCCTTTCTTTCAGATAACTATGCACTATTGCGAGCTGCAAATGCCACTTCCAGCTTAGCTGTGCAGAAGAAGAACAACAAGAAGAAGAAATATCTCGAAATATGTCCGTCAGGCCCCTTACCTTGAGATAAATCTGCAAATATCTCGGAAACGAAGCGAGCTATGGCAAAATGTTAAGAGACCTTTTTTGTAGAGAATTAAGTTTCCTACTTTTTACCTTCTATGATATTTTCTGACCAGATTCGTAGTTCTCGAGATATATCAAGATATTTAAAAGTTCCGAAGCCGCACCAACATAATAGAGATACAGAAACACCGTGGCCCCTCTCTTTGAGATAACTCTGCACAATTGCGAGCTGCAAATGCCACTTCCAGCTTAGCTGTGCAGAAGAAGAACAACAAGAAGAAGAAATATCTCGAAATATGTCCGTCACGCCCCTTCCCTTGAGATAAATCGGCAAATATCTCGGAAACGAAGAGAGCTATGGCAAAATGTTAAGAGACCTTTTTTGTAGAGAATTATGTTTCCTACTTTTTATGTTCTATGATATTTTTTGATCAGACGCGTAGTTCTCGAGATATATCAAGATATTTAAAAGTTCCGAAGCCGCACCAACGTAATAGAGATACAGAAACACCGTGGCCCCTTTCTTTGAGATAACTCTGCACTATTGCGAGCTGCAAATGCCACTTCCAGCTTAGCTGTGCAGAGGAAGAACAACAAGAAGAAGAAATATCTCGAAATATGTCCGTCAGGCCAGTTCCTTTGAGCTGAATCTGCAAATATCTCGGAAACGAAGCGAGCTATGGCAAAATGTTAAGAGACGTTTTTTGTAGACAATTATGTTTCCTACAATTTATGTTCTATGATATTTTTTGATCAGATGCGTAGTTCTCGAGATATATCAAGATATTTAAAAGTTCCGAAGCCGCACCAACATAATAGAGATACAGAAACACCGTGGCCCCTCTCTTTGAGATAACTCTGCACTATTGCGAGCTGGAAATGCCACGTCCAGTTTAGCTGTGCAGAAGAAGAACAACAAGAAGAAGAAATATCTCGAAATATGTCCGTCAGGCCCCTTCCCTTGAGATATATCTGCAAATATCTCGGAAACGAAGCGAGCTATGGCAAAATGTTAAGAGACCTTTTTTGTAGAGAATTATGTTTCCTACTTTTTATGTTCTATGATATTTTTTGATCAGACGCGTAGTTCTCGAGATATATCAAGATATTTAAAAGTTCCGAAGCCGCACCAACATAATAGAGATACAGAAACACCGTGGCTCCTTTCTTTGAGATAACTCTGCACTATTGCGACCTGGAAATGCCACTTCCAGTTTAGCTGTGCAGAAGAAGAACAACAAGAAGAAGAAATATCTCGAAATATGTCCGTTAGGCCCCTTCCCTTGAGATAAATCTGCAAATATCTCGGAAACGAAGAGAGCTATGGCAAAATGATAAGAGACCTTTTTTGTAGAGAATTAAGTTTCCTACTTTTTATGTTCTATGATATTTTTTGATCAGATGCGTAGTTCTCGAGATATATCAAGATATTTAGAAGTTCCGAAGCCGCACCAACATAATAGAGATACAGAAACACCGTGGCCCCTTTCTTTGAGATAACTCTGCACTATTGCGAGCTGCAAATGCCACTTCCAGCTTAGCTGTGCAGAGGAAGAACAACAAGAAGAAGAAATATCTCGAAATATGTCCGTCAGGCCAGTTCCTTTGAGCTGAAGCTGCAAATATCTCGGAAACGAAGCGAGCTATGGCAAAATGTTAAGAGACGTTTTTTGTAGAGAATTATGTTTCGTACAATTTATGTTCTATGATATTTTTTGATCAGATGCGTAGTTCTCGAGATATATCAAGATATTTAAAAGTTAAGAAGCCGCACCAACATAATAGAGATACAGAAACACCGTGGCCCCTTTCTTTGAGATAACTCTGCACTATTGCGAGCTGCAAATGCCACTTCCAGCTTAGCTGTGCAGAAGAAGAACAACAAGAAGAAGAAATATCTCGAAATATGTCCGTCAGGCCCCTTACCTTGAGATAAATCTGCAAATATCTCGGAAACGAAGCGAGCTATGGCAAAATGTTAAGAGACCTTTTTTGTAGAGAATTAAGTTTCCTACTTTTTATGTTCTATGATATTTTTTGATCAGACGCGTAGTTCTCGAGATATATCAAGATATTTAAAAGTTCCGAAGCCGCACCAACATAATAGAGATACAGAAACACCGTGGCCCCTTTCTTTGAGATAACTCTGCACTATTGCGAGCTGCAAATGCCACTTCCAGCTTAGCTGTGCAGAGGAAGAACAACAAGAAGAAGAAATAACTCGAAATATGTCCGTCAGGCCAGTTCCTTTGAGCTGAATCTGCAAATATCTCGGAAACGAAGCGAGCTATGGCAAAATGTTAAGAGACGTTTTTTGTAGAGAATTGAGTTTCCTACTTTTTATCTTCTATGATATTTTTTGATCAGATGCGTAGTTCTCGAGATATATCAAGATATTTAAAAGTTCCGAAGCCGCACCAACATAATAGAGATACAGAAACACCGTGGCCCCTTTCTTTGAGATAACTCTGCACTATTGCGAGCTGTAAATGCCACTTCCAGCTTAGCTGTGCAGAAGAAGAACAACAAGAAGAAGAAATATCTCGAAATATGTCCGTCACGCCCCTTCCCTTGAGATAAATCGGCAAATATCTCGGAAACGAAGAGGGCTATGGCAAAATGTTAAGAGACCTTTTTTGTAGAGAATTATGTTTCCTACTTTTTATGTTCTATGATATTTTTTGATCAGACGCGTAGTTCTCGAGATATATCAAGATATTTAAAAGTTCCGAAGCCGCACCAACGTAATAGAGATACAGAAACACCGTGGCCCCTTTCTTTGAGATAACTCTGCACTATTGCGAGCTGCAAATGCCACTTCCAGCTTAGCTGTGCAGAGGAAGAACAACAAGAAGAAGAAATATCTCGAAATATGTCCGTCAGGCCAGTTCCTTTGAGCTGAATCTGCAAATATCTCGGAAACGAAGCGAGCTATGGCAAAATGTTAAGAGACGTTTTTTGTAGACAATTATGTTTCCTACAATTTATGTTCTATGATATTTTTTGATCAGATGCGTAGTTCTCGAGATATATCAAGATATTTAAAAGTTCCGAAGCCGCACCAACATAATAGAGATACAGAAACACCGTGGCCCCTCTCTTTGAGATAACTCTGCACTATTGCGAGCTGGAAATGCCACGTCCAGTTTAGCTGTGCAGAAGAAGAACAACAAGAAGAAGAAATATCTCGAAATATGTCCGTCAGGCCCCTTCCCTTGAGATAAATCTGCAAATATCTCGGAAACGAAGCGAGCTATGGCAAAATGTTAAGAGACCTTTTTTGTAGAGAATTATGTTTCCTACTTTTTATGTTCTATGATATTTTTTGATCAGACGCGTAGTTCTCGAGATATATCAAGATATTTAAAAGTTCCGAAGCCGCACCAACATAATAGAGATACAGAAACACCGTGGCTCCTTTCTTTGAGATAACTCTGCACTATTGCGACCTGGAAATGCCACTTCCAGTTTAGCTGTGCAGAAGAAGAACAACAAGAAGAAGAAATATCTCGAAATATGTCCGTTAGGCCCCTTCCCTTGAGATAAATCTGCAAATATCTCGGAAACGAAGCGAGCTATGGCAAAATGTTAAGAGACCTTTTTTGTAGAGAATTAAGTTTCCTACGTTTTATGTTCTATGATATTTTTTGATCAGATGCGTAGTTCTCGAGATATATCAAGATATTTAAAAGTTCCGAAGCCGCACCAACATAATAGAGATACAGAAACACCTTGGCCCCTTTCTTTGAGATAACTCTGCACTATTGCGAGCTGCAAATGCCACTTCCAGCTTAGCTGTGCAGAAGAAGAACAACAAGAAGAAGAAATATCTCGACATATGTCCGTCAGGCCCCTTCCCTTGAGATAAATCTGCAAATATCTCGGAAACGAAGAGAGCTATGGCAAAATGATAAGAGACCTTTTTTGTAGAGAATTAAGTTTCCTACTTTTTATGTTCTATAATATTTTTTGATCAGATGCGTAGTTCTCGAGATATATCAAGATATTTAGAAGTTCCGAAGCCGCACCAACATAATAGAGATACAGAAACACCGTGGCCCCTTTCTTTGAGATAACTCTGCACTATTGCGAGCTGCAAATGCCACTTCCAGCTTAGCTGTGCAGAGGAAGAACAACAAGAAGAAGAAATATCTCGAAATATGTCCGTCAGGCCAGTTCCTTTGAGCTGAATCTGCAAATATCTCGGAAACGAAGCGAGCTATGGCAAAATGTTAAGAGACGTTTTTTGTAGAGAATTATGTTTCGTACAATTTATGTTCTATGATATTTTTTGATCAGAAGCGTAGTTTTCGAGATATATCGAGATATTTAAAAGTTCCGAAGCCGCACCAACATAATAGAGATACAGAAACACCGTGGCCCCTTTCTTTGAGATAACTCTGCACTAGTGCGAGCCGCAAATGTCACTTCCAGCTTAGCTGTGCAGAAGAAGAACAACAAGAAGAAGAAATATCTCGAAATATGTCCGTCAGGCCCCTTCCCTTGAGATAAATCTGCAAATATCTCGGAAACGAAGCGAGCTATTGCAAAATGTTAAGAGACCTTTTTTGTAGAGAATTGAGTTTCCTACTTTTTATGTTCTATGATATTTTTTGATCAGATGCGTAGTTCTCGAGATATATCAAGATATTTAAAAGTTAAGAAGCCGCACCAACATAATAGAGATACAGAAACACCGTGGCCCCTTTCTTTGAGATAACTCTGCACTATTGCGAGCTGCAAATGCCACTTCCAGCTTAGCTGTGCAGAAGAAGAACAACAAGAAGAAGAAATATCACGAAATATGTCCGTTAGGCCCCTTCCCTTGAGATAAATCTGCAAATATCTCGGAAACGAAGCGAGCTATGGCAAAATGTTAAGAGACCTTTTTTGTAGCGAATTAAGTTTCCTACGTTTTATGTTCTATGATATTTTTTGATCAGATGCGTAGTTCTCGAGATATATCAAGATATTTAAAAGTTCCGAAGCCGCACCAACATAATAGAGATACAGAAACACCGTGGCCCCTTTCTTTCAGATAGCTATGCACTATTGCGAGCTGCAAATGCCACTTCCAGCTTAGCTGTGCAGAAGAAGAACAACAAGAAGAAGAAATATCTCGAAATATGTCCGTCAGGCCCCTTACCTTGAGATAAATCTGCAAATATCTCGGAAACGAAGCGAGCTATGGCAAAATGTTAAGAGACCTTTTTTGTAGAGAATTAAGTTTCCTACTTTTTATCTTCTATGATATTTTCTGATCAGATGCGTAGTTCTCGAGATATATCAAGATATTTAAAAGTTCCGAAGCCGCACCAACATAATAGAGATACAGAAACACCGTGGCCCCTCTCTTTGAGATAACTCTGCACAATTGCGAGCTGCAAATGCCACTTCCAGCTTAGCTGTGCAGAAGAGGAACAACAAGAAGAAGAAATATCTCGAAATATGCCCGTCAGGCCCCTTCCCTTGAGATAAATCTGCAAATATCTCGGAAACGGAGCGAGCTATGGCAAAATCTTAAGAGACCTTTTTTGTAGAGAATTATGTTTCCTACTTTTTATGTTCTATGATATTTTTTGATCAGACGCGTAGTTCTCGAGATATATCAAGATATTTAAAAGTTCCGAAGCCGCACCAACATAATAGAGATACAGAAACACCGTGGCCCCTTTCTTTGAGATAACTCTGCACTATTGCGAGCTGCAAATGCCACTTCCAGCTTAGCTGTGCAGAAGAAGAACAACAAGAAGAAGAAATATCTCGAAATATGTCCGTCAGGCCCCTTCCCTTGAGATAAATCTGCAAATATCTCGGAAACGAAGAGAGCTATGGCAAAATGATAACAGACCTTTTTTGTAGAGAATTAAGTTTCCTACTTTTTATGTTCTATGATATTTTTTGATCAGATGCGTAGTTCTCGAAATATATCAAGATATTTAAAAGTTCCGAAGCCGCACCAACATAATAGAGATACAGAAACACCGTGGCCCCTCTCTTTGAGATAACTCTGCACTATTGCGAGCTGCAAATGCCACTTCCAGCTTAGCTGTGCAGAGGAAGAACAACAAGAAGAAGAAATATCTCGAAATATGTCCGTCAGGCCAGTTCCTTTGAGCTGAATCTGCAAATATCTCGGAAACGAAGCGAGCTATGGCAAAATGTTAAGAGACCTTTTTTGTAGAGAATTATGTTTCCTACTTTTTATGTTCTATGATATTTTTTGATCAGACGCGTAGTTCTCGAGATATATCAAGATATTTAAAAGTTCCGAAGCCGCACCAACATAATAGAGATACAGAAACACCGTGGCCCCTTTCTTTGAGATAACTCTGCACTATTGCGAGCTGCAAGTGCCACTTCCAGCTTAGCTGTGCAGAAGAAGAACAACAAGAAGAAGAAATATCTCGAAATATGTCCGTCAGGCCCCTTCCCTTGAGATAAATCTGCAAATATCTCGGAAACGAAGAGAGCTATGGCAAAATGATAACAGACCTTTTTTGTAGAGAATTAAGTTTCCTACTTTTTATGTTCTATGATATTTTTTGATCAGATGCGTAGTTCTCGAAATATATCAAGATATTTAAAAGTTCCGAAGCCGCACCAACATAATAGAGATACAGAAACACCGTGGCCCCTTTCTTTGAGATATCTCTGCACTATTGCGAGCTGCAAATGCCACTTCCAGCTTAGCTGCGCAGAAGAAGAACAACAAGAAGAAGAAATATCTCGAAATATGTCCGTCAGGCCCCTTCCCTTGAGATAAATCTGCAAATATCTCGGAAACGAAGCGAGCTATGGCAAAATGTTAAGAGACCTTTTTTGTAGAGAATTAAGTTTCCTACTTTTTATCTTCTATGATATTTTCTGATCAGATTCGTAGTTCTCGAGATATATCAAGATATTTAAAAGTTCCGAAGCCGCACCAACATAATAGAGATACAGAAACACCGTGGCCCCTTTCTTTGAGATAACTCTGCACTATTGCGAGCTGCAAATGCCACTTCCAGCTTAGCTGTGCAGAAGAAGAACAACAAGAAGAAGAAATATCTCGAAATATGTCCGTCAGGCCCCTTCCCTTGAGATAAATCTGCAAATATCTCGGAAACGAAGAGAGCTATGGCAAAATGATAACAGACCTTTTTTGTAGAGAATTAAGTTTCCTACTTTTTATGTTCTATGATATTTTTTGATCAGATGCGTAGTTCTCGAAATATATCAAGATATTTAAAAGTTCCGAAGCCGCACCAACATAATAGAGATACAGAAACACCGTGGCCCCTTTCTTTGAGATAACTCTGCACTATTGCGAGCTGCAAATGCCACTTCCAGCTTAGCTGTGCAGAGGAAGAACAACAAGAAGAAGAAATATCTCGAAATATGTCCGTCAGGCCAGTTCCTTTGAGCTGAATCTGCAAATATCTCGGAAACGAAGCGAGCTATGGCAAAATGTTGAGAGACCTTTTTTGTAGAGAATTAAGTTTCCTACTATTTATGTTCTATGATATTTTTGGATCAGATGCGTAGTTCTCGAGATATATCAAGATATTTAAAAGTTCCGAAGCCGCACCAACATAATAGAGATACAGAAACACCGTGGCCCCTTTCTTTGAGATATCTCTGCACTATTGCGAGCTGCAAATGCCACTTCCAGCTTAGCTGCGCAGAAGAAGAACAACAAGAAGAAGAAATATCTCGAAATATGTCCGTCAGGCCCCTTCCCTTGAGATAAATCTGCAAATATCTCGGAAACGAAGCGAGCTATGGCAAAATGTTAAGAGACCTTTTTTGTAGAGAATTAGGTTTCCTACTTTTTACCTTCTATGATATTTTTTGATCAGATGCGTAGTTCTCGAGATATATCAAGATATTTAAAAGTTCCGAAGCCGCACCAACATAATAGAGATACAGAAACACCGTGGCCCCTCTCTTTGAGATAACTCTGCACAATTGCGAGCTGCAAATGCCACTTCCAGCTTAGCTGTGCAGAAGAGGAACAACAAGAAGAAGAAATATGTCGAAATATGCCCGTCAGGCCCCTTCCCTTGAGATAAATCTGCAAATATCTCGGAAACGGAGCGAGCTATGGCAAAATGTTAAGAGACCTTTTTTGTAGAGAATTATGTTTCCTACTTTTTATGTTCTATGATATTTTTTGATCAGACGCGTAGTTCTCGAGATATATCAAGATATTTAAAAGTTCCGAAGCCGCACCAACATAATAGAGATACAGAAACACCGTGGCCCCTTTCTTTGAGATAACTCTGCACTATTGCGAGCTGCAAGTGCCACTTCCAGCTTAGCTGTGCAGAAGAAGAACAACAAGAAGAAGAAATATCTCGAAATATGTCCGTCAGGCCCCTTCCCTTGAGATAAATCTGCAAATATCTCGGAAACGAAGAGAGCTATGGCAAAATGATAACAGACCTTTTTTGTAGAGAATTAAGTTTCCTACTTTTTATGTTCTATGATATTTTTTGATCAGATGCGTAGTTCTCGAAATATATCAAGATATTTAAAAGTTCCGAAGCCGCACCAACATAATAGAGATACAGAAACACCGTGGCCCCTTTCTTTGAGATATCTCTGCACTATTGCGAGCTGCAAATGCCACTTCCAGCTTAGCTGCGCAGAAGAAGAACAACAAGAAGAAGAAATATCTCGAAATATGTCCGTCAGGCCCCTTCCCTTGAGATAAATCTGCAAATATCTCGGAAACGAAGCGAGCTATGGCAAAATGTTAAGAGACCTTTTTTGTAGAGAATTAAGTTTCCTACTTTTTATCTTCTATGATATTTTCTGATCAGATTCGTAGTTCTCGAGATATATCAAGATATTTAAAAGTTCCGAAGCCGCACCAACATAATAGAGATACAGAAACACCGTGGCCCCTTTCTTTGAGATAACTCTGCACTATTGCGAGCTGCAAATGCCACTTCCAGCTTAGCTGTGCAGAAGAAGAACAACAAGAAGAAGAAATATCTCGAAATATGTCCGTCAGGCCCCTTCCCTTGAGATAAATCTGCAAATATCTCGGAAACGAAGAGAGCTATGGCAAAATGATAACAGACCTTTTTTGTAGAGAATTAAGTTTCCTACTTTTTATGTTCTATGATATTTTTTGATCAGATGCGTAGTTCTCGAAATATATCAAGATATTTAAAAGTTCCGAAGCCGCACCAACATAATAGAGATACAGAAACACCGTGGCCCCTTTCTTTGAGATAACTCTGCACTATTGCGAGCTGCAAATGCCACTTCCAGCTTAGCTGTGCAGAGGAAGAACAACAAGAAGAAGAAATATCTCGAAATATGTCCGTCAGGCCAGTTCCTTTGAGCTGAATCTGCAAATATCTCGGAAACGAAGCGAGCTATGGCAAAATGTTGAGAGACCTTTTTTGTAGAGAATTAAGTTTCCTACTATTTATGTTCTATGATATTTTTGGATCAGATGCGTAGTTCTCGAGATATATCAAGATATTTAAAAGTTCCGAAGCCGCACCAACATAATAGAGATACAGAAACACCGTGGCCCCTTTCTTTGAGATATCTCTGCACTATTGCGAGCTGCAAATGCCACTTCCAGCTTAGCTGCGCAGAAGAAGAACAACAAGAAGAAGAAATATCTCGAAATATGTCCGTCAGGCCCCTTCCCTTGAGATAAATCTGCAAATATCTCGGAAACGAAGCGAGCTATGGCAAAATGTTAAGAGACCTTTTTTGTAGAGAATTAAGTTTCCTACTTTTTATCTTGTATGATATTTTCTGATCAGATTCGTAGTTCTCGAGATATATCAAGATATTTAAAAGTTCCGAAGCCGCACCAACATAATAGAGATACAGAAACACCGTGGCCCCTTTCTTTGAGATAACTCTGCACTATTGCGAGCTGCAAATGCCACTTTCAGCTTAGCTGTGCAGAAGAAGAACAACAAGAAGAAGAAATATCTCGAAATATGTCCGTCAGGCCCCTTCCCTTGAGATAAATCTGCAAATATCTCGGAAACGAAGCGAGCTATGGCAAAATGTTAAGAGACCTTTTTTGTAGAGAATTATGTTTCCTACAATTTATGTTCTATGATATTTTTTGATCAGAAGCGTAGTTTTCGAGATATATCGAGATATTTAAAAGTTCCGAAGCCGCACCAACATAATAGAGATACAGAAACACCGTGGCCCCTTTCTTTGAGATAACTCTGCACTATTGCGAGCTGCAAATGCCACTTCCAGCTTAGCTGTGCAGAGGAAGAACAACAAGAAGAAGAAATATCTCGAAATATGTCCGTCAGGCCAGTTCCTTTGAGCTGAATCTGCAAATATCTCGGAAACGAAGCGAGCTATGGCAAAATGTTAAGAGACGTTTTTTGTAGAGAATTACGTTTCGTACAATTTATGTTCTATGATATTTTTTGATCAGAAGCGTAGTTTTCGAGATATATCGAGATATTTAAAAGTTCCGAAGCCGCACCAACATAATAGAGATACAGAAACACCGTGGCCCCTTTCTTTGAGATAACTCTGCACTAGTGCGAGCCGCAAATGCCACTTCCAGCTTAGCTGTGCAGAAGAAGAACAACAAGAAGAAGAAATATCTCGAAATATGTCCGTCAGGCCCCTTCCCTTGAGATACATCTGCAAATATCTCGGAAACGAAGCGAGCTATTGCAAAATGTTAAGAGACCTTTTTTGTAGAGAATTGAGTTTCCTACTTTTTATGTTCTATGATATTTTTTGATCAGATGCGTAGTTCTCGAGATATATCAAGATATTTAAAAGTTAAGAAGCCGCACCAACATAATAGAGATACAGAAACACCGTGGCCCCTTTCTTTGAGATAACTCTGCACTATTGCGAGCTGCAAATGCCACTTCCAGCTTAGCTGTGCAGAAGAAGAACAACAAGAAGAAGAAATATCACGAAATATGTCCGTTAGGCCCCTTCCCTTGAGATAAATCTGCAAATATCTCGGAAACGAAGCGAGCTATGGCAAAATGTTAAGAGACCTTTTTTGTAGCGAATTAAGTTTCCTACGTTTTATGTTCTATGATATTTTTTGATCAGATGCGTAGTTCTCGAGATATATCAAGATATTTAAAAGTTCCGAAGCCGCACCAACATAATAGAGATACAGAAACACCGTGGCCCCTTCCTTTCAGATAGCTATGCACTATTGCGAGCTGCAAATGCCACTTCCAGCTTAGCTGTGCAGAAGAAGAACAACAAGAAGAAGAAATATCTCGAAATATGCCCGTCAGGCCCCTTCCCTTGAGATAAATCTGCAAATATCTCGGAAACGGAGCGAGCTATGGCAAAATGTTAAGAGACCTTTTTTGTAGAGAATTATGTTTCCTACTTTTTATGTTCTATGATATTTTTTGATCAGACGCGTAGTTCTCGAGATATATCAAGATATTTAAAAGTTCCGAAGCCGCACCAACATAATAGAGATACAGAAACACCGTGGCCCCTTTCTTTGAGATATCTCTGCACTATTGCGAGCTGCAAATGCCACTTCCAGCTTAGCTGTGCAGAAGAAGAACAACAAGAAGAAGAAATATCTCGAAATATGTCCGTCAGGCCCCTTCCCTTGAGATAAATCTGCAAATATCTCGGAAACGAAGAGAGCTATGGCAAAATGATAACAGACCTTTTTTGTAGAGAATTAAGTTTCCTACTTTTTATGTTCTATGATATTTTTTGATCAGATGCGTAGTTCTCGAAATATATCAAGATATTTAAAAGTTCCGAAGCCGCACCAACATAATAGAGATACAGAAACACCGTGGCCCCTTTCTTTGAGATAACTCTGCACTATTGCGAGCTGCAAATGCCACTTCCAGCTTAGCTGTGCAGAGGAAGAACAACAAGAAGAAGAAATATCTCGAAATATGTCCGTCAGGCCAGTTCCTTTGAGCTGAATCTGCAAATATCTCGGAAACGAAGCGAGCTATGGCAAAATGTTGAGAGACCTTTTTTGTAGAGAATTAAGTTTCCTACTATTTATGTTCTATGATATTTTTGGATCAGATGCGTAGTTCTCGAGATATATCAAGATATTTAAAAGTTCCGAAGCCGCACCAACATAATAGAGATACAGAAACACCGTGGCCCCTTTCTTTGAGATATCTCTGCACTATTGCGAGCTGCAAATGCCACTTCCAGCTTAGCTGCGCAGAAGAAGAACAACAAGAAGAAGAAATATCTCGAAATATGTCCGTCAGGCCCCTTCCCTTGAGATAAATCTGCAAATATCTCGGAAACGAAGCGAGCTATGGCAAAATGTTAAGAGACCTTTTTTGTAGAGAATTAAGTTTCCTACTTTTTATCTTCTATGATATTTTCTGATCAGATTCGTAGTTCTCGAGATATATCAAGATATTTAAAAGTTCCGAAGCCGCACCAACATAATAGAGATACAGAAACACCGTGGCCCCTTTCTTTGAGATAACTCTGCACTATTGCGAGCTGCAAATGCCACTTTCAGCTTAGCTGTGCAGAAGAAGAACAACAAGAAGAAGAAATATCTCGAAATATGTCCGTCAGGCCCCTTCCCTTGAGATAAATCTGCAAATATCTCGGAAACGAAGAGAGCTATGGCAAAATGATAAGAGACCTTTTTTGTAGAGAATTAAGTTTCCTACTTTTTATGTTCTATGATATTTTTTGATCAGATGCGTAGTTCTCGAGATATATCAAGATATTTAGAAGTTCCGAAGCCGCACCAACATAATAGAGATACAGAAACACCGTGGCGCCTTTCTTTGAGATAACTCTGCACTAGTGCGAGCCGCAAATGCCACTTCCAGCTTAGCTGTGCAGAAGAAGAACAACAAGAAGAAGAAATATCTGGAAATATGTCCGTTAGGCCCCTTCCCTTGAGATAAATCTGCAAATATCTCGGAAACGAAGCGAGCTATGGCAAAATGTTGAGAGACCTTTTTTGTAGAGAATTAAGTTTCCTACTATTTATGTTCTATGATATTTTTGGATCAGATGCGTAGTTCTCGAGATATATCAAGATATTTAAAAGTTCCGAAGCCGCACCAACATAATAGAGATACAGAAACACCGTGGCCCCTTTCTTTGAGATATCTCTGCACTATTGCGAGCTGCAAATGCCACTTCCAGCTTAGCTGCGCAGAAGAAGAACAACAAGAAGAAGAAATATCTCGAAATATGTCCGTCAGGCCCCTTCCCTTGAGATAAATCTGCAAATATCTCGGAAACGAAGCGAGCTATGGCAAAATGTTAAGAGACCTTTTTTGTAGAGAATTAAGTTTCCTACTTTTTATCTTCTATGATATTTTCTGATCAGATGCGTAGTTCTCGAGATATATCAAGATATTTAAAAGTTCCGAAGCCGCACCAACATAATAGAGATACAGAAACACCGTGGCCCCTTTCTTTGAGATAACTCTGCACTATTGCGAGCTGCAAATGCCACTTTCAGCTTAGCTGTGCAGAAGAAGAACAACAAGAAGAAGAAATATCTCGAAATATGTCCGTCAGGCCCCTTCCCTTGAGATAAATCTGCAAATATCTCGGAAACGAAGCGAGCTATGGCAAAATGTTAAGAGACCTTTCTTGTAGAGAATTATGTTTCCTACAATTTATTTTCTATGATATTTTTTGATCAGAAGCGTAGTTTTCGAGATATATCGAGATATTTAAAAGTTCCGAAGCCGCACCAACATAATAGAGATACAGAAACACCGTGGCCCCTTTCTTTCAGATAACTATGCACTATTGCGAGCTGCAAATGCCACTTCCAGCTTAGCTGTGCAGAAGAAGAACAACAAGAAGAAGAAATATCTCGAAATATGTCCGTCAGGCCCCTTCCCTTGAGATAAATCTGCAAATATCTCGGAAACGAAGCGAGCTATGGCAAAATGTTAAGAGACCTTTTCTGTAGAGAATTAAGTTTGCTACTTTTTATGTTCCATGATATTTTTTGATCAGATGCGTAGTTCTCGAGATATATCAAGATATTTAAAAGTTCCGAAGCCGCACCAACATAATAGAGATACAGAAACACCGTGGCCCCTTTCTTTGAGATATCTCTGCACTATTGCGAGCTGCAAATGCCACTTCCAGCTTAGCTGCGCAGAAGAAGAACAACAAGAAGAAGAAATATCTCGAAATATGTCCGTCAGGCCCCTTCCCTTGAGATAAATCTGCAAATATCTCGGAAACGAAGCGAGCTATGGCAAAATGTTAAGAGACCTTTTTTGTAGAGAATTATGTTTCCTACAATTTATGTTCTATGATATTTTTTGATCAGAACCGTAGTTTTGGAGATATATCGAGATATTTAAAAGTTCCGAAGCCGCACCAACATAATAGAGATACAGAAACACCGTGGCCCCTTTCTTTCAGATAACTATGCACTATTGCGAGCCGCAAATGCCACTTCCAGCTTAGCTGTGCAGAAGAAGAACAACAAGAAGAAGAAATATCTCGAAATATGTCCGTCAGGCCCCTTACCATGAGATAAATCTGCAAATATCTCGGAAACGAAGCGAGCTATGGCAAAATGTTAAGAGACCTTTTTTGTAGAGAATTAAGTTTCCTACTTTTTATCTTCTATGATATTTTCTGATCAGATTCGTAGTTCTCGAGATATATCAAGATATTTAAAAGTTCCGAAGCCGCACCAACATAATAGAGATACAGAAACACTGTGGCCCCTTTCTTTGAGATAACTCTGCACTATTGCGAGCTGCAAATGCCACTTCCAGCTTAGCTGTGCAGAAGAAGAACAACAAGAAGAAGAAATATCTCGAAATATGTCCATCAGGCCCCTTCCCTTGAGATAAATCTGCAAATATCTCGGAAACGAAGCGAGCTATGGCAAAATGTTGAGAGACCTTTTTTGTAGCGAATTAAGTTTCCTACTTTTTATGTTCTATGATATTTTTTGATCAGATGCGTAGTTCTCGAGATATATCAAGATATTTAAAAGTTCCGAAGCAGCACCAACATAATAGAGATACAGAAACACCGTGGCCCCTTTCTTTCAGATAGCTATGCACTATTGCGAGCTGCAAATGCCACTTCCAGCTTAGCTGTGCAGAAGAAGAACAACAAGAAGAAGAAATATCTCGAAATATGTCCGTCAGGCCCCTTACCTTGAGATAAATCTGCAAATATCTCGGAAACGAAGCGAGCTATGGCAAAATGTTAAGAGACCTTTTTTGTAGCGAATTAAGTTTCCTACTTTTTATGTTCTATGATATTTTTTGATCAGATGCGTAGTTCTCGAGATATATCAAGATATTTAAAAGTTCCGAAGCCGCACCAACATAATAGAGATACAGAAACACCGTGGCCCCTTTCTTTCAGATAGCTATGCACTATTGCGAGCTGCAAATGCCACTTTCAGCTTAGCTGTGCAGAAGAAAAACAACAAGAAGAAGAAATATCTCGAAATATATCCGTCAGGCCCCTTCCCTTGAGATAAATCTGCAAATATCTCGGAAACCAAGCGAGCTATGGCAAAATGTTAAGAGACCTTTTTTGTAGAGAATTATGTTTCCTACAATTTATGTTCTATGATATTTTTTGATCAGAAGCATAGTTTTCGAGATATATCGAGATATTTAAAAGTTCCGAAGCCGCACCAACATAATAGAGATACAGAAACACCGTGGCCCCTTTCGTTGAGATAACTCTGCACTATTGCGAGCCGCAAATGCCACTTCCAGCTTAGCTGTGCAGAAGAAGAACAACAAGAAGAAGAAATATCTCGAAATATGTCCGTCAGGCCCCTTCCCTTGAGATAAATCTGCAAATATCTCGGAAACGAAGCGAGCTATGGCAAAATGTTAAGAGACCTTTTTTGTAGAGAATTATGTTTCCTAGAATTTAGGTTCTATGATATTTTTTGATCAGAAGCGTAGTTTTCGAGATATATCGAGATATTTAAAAGTTCCGAAGCCGCACCAACATAATAGAGATACAGAAACACCGTGGCCCCTTTCTTTCAGTTAACTATGCACTATTGCGAGCTGCAAATGCCACTTCCAGCTTAGCTGTGCAGAAGAAGAACAACAAGAAGAAGAAATATCTCGAAATATGTCCGTCAGGCCCCTTACCATGAGATAAATCTGCAAATATCTCGGAAACGAAGCGAGCTATGGCAAAATGTTAAGAGACCTTTTTTGTAGAGAATTAAGTTTCCTACTTTTTACCTTCTATGATATTTTCTGATCAGATTCGTAGTTCTCGAGATATATCAAGATATTTAAAAGTTCCGAAGCCGCACCAACATAATAGAGATACAGAAACACCGTGGCCCCTTTCTTTCAGATAGCTATGCACTATTGCGAGCTGCAAATGCCACTTCCAGCTTAGCTGTGCAGAAGAAGAACAACAAGAAGAAGAAATATCTCGAAATATGTCCGTCAGGCCCCTTACCTTGAGATAAATCTGCAAATATCTCGGAAACGAAGCGAGCTATGGCAAAATGTTAAGAGACCTTTTTTGTAGCGAATTAAGTTTCCTACTTTTTATGTTCTATGATATTTTTTGATCAGATGCGTAGTTTCTCGAGATATATCAAGATATTTAAAAGTTCCGAAGCCGCACCAACATAATAGAGATACAGAAACACCGTGGCCCCTTTCTTTGAGATAACTCTGCACTATTGCGAGCTGCAAATGCCACTTTCAGCTTAGCTGTGCAGAAGAAGAACAACAAGAAGAAGAAATATCTCGAAATATGTCCGTCAGGCCCCTTCCCTTGAGATAAATCTGCAAATATCTCGGAAACGAAGCGAGCTATGGCAAAATGTTAAGAGACCTTTTTTGTAGAGAATTATGTTTCCTACAATTTATGTTCTATGATATTTTTTGATCAGAAGCGTAGTTTTCGAGATATATCGAGATATTTAAAAGTTCCGAAGCCGCACCAACATAATAGAGATACAGAAACACCGTGGCCCCTTTCTTTCAGATAACTATGCACTATTGCGAGCTGCAAATGCCACTTCCAGCTTAGCTGCGCAGAAGAAGAACAACAAGAAGAAGAAATATCTCGAAATATGTCCGTCAGGCCCCTTCCCTTGAGATAAATCTGCAAATATCTCGGAAACGAAGCGAGCTATGGCAAAATGTTAAGAGACCTTTTTTGTAGAGAATTATGTTTCCTACTTTTTATGTTCTATGATATTTTTTGATCAGACGCGTAGTTCTCGAGACATATCAAGATATTTAAAAGTTCCGAAGCCGCACCAACATAATAGAGATACAGAAACACCGTGGCCCCTTTCTTTGAGATAACTCTGCACTATTGCGAGCTGCAAATGCCACTTCCAGCTTAGCTGTGCAGAAGAAGAACAACAAGAAGAAGAAATATCTCGAAATATGTCCGTCAGGCCCCTTCCCTTGAGATAAATCTGCAAATATCTCGGAAACGAAGCGAGCTATGGCAAAATGTTAACAGACTTTTTTGTAGAGA
Organism: Osmia lignaria lignaria; assembly: GCF_051020975.1. Lineage (NCBI taxonomy): Eukaryota > Metazoa > Arthropoda > Insecta > Hymenoptera > Megachilidae > Osmia > Osmia lignaria. The sequence goes on along the minus strand of NW_027478167.1, from coordinate 2,022,210 downwards.
ATTAAGTTTCCTACTTTTTATGTTCTATGATATTTTTTGATCAGACGCGTAGTTCTCGAGATATATCAAGATATTTAAAAGTTCCGAAGCCGCACCAACATAATAGAGATACAGAAACACCGTGGCCCCTTTCTTTGAGATAACTCTGCACTATTGCGAGCTGCAAATGCCACTTTCAGCTTAGCTGTGCAGAAGAAAAACAACAAGAAGAAGAAATATCTCGAAATATGTCCGTCAGGCCCCTTCCCTTGAGATAAATCTGCAAATATCTCGGAACCGAAGCGAGCTATGGCAAAATGTTAAGAGACCTTTTTTGTAGAGAATTATGTTTCCTACAATCTATGTTCTATGATATTTTTTGATCAGAAGCGTAGTTTTCGAGATATATCGAGATATTTAAAAGTTCCGAAGCCGCACCAACATAATAGAGATACAGAAACACCGTGGCCCCTTTCTTTCAGATAGCTATGCACTATTGCGAGCTGCAAATGCCACTTCCAGCTTAGCTGTGCAGAAGAAGAACAACAAGAAGAAGAAATATCTCGAAATATGTCCGTCAGGCCCCTTACCTTGAGATAAATCTGCAAATATCTCGGAAACGAAGCGAGCTATGGCAAAATGTTAAGAGACCTTTTTGTAGAGAATTAAGTTTCCTACTTTTTATCTTCTATGATATTTTCTGATCAGATTCGTAGTTCTCGAGATATATCAAGATATTTAAAAGTTCCGAAGCCGCACCAACATAATAGAGATACAGAAACACCGTGGCCCCTTTCTTTCAGATAACTATGCACTATTGCGAGCTGCAAATGCCACTTCCAGCTTAGCTGTGCAGAAGAAGAACAACAAGAAGAAGAAATATCTCGAAATATGTCCGTCAGGCCCCTTCCCTTGAGATAAATCTGCAAATATCTCGGAAACGAAGCGAGCTATGGCAAAATGTTAAGAGACCTTTTTTGTAGCGAATTAAGTTTCCTACTTTTTATGTTCTATGATATTTTTTGATCAGATGCGTAGTTTCTCGAGATATATCAAGATATTTAAAAGTTCCGAAGCCGCACCAACATAATAGAGATACAGAAACACCGTGGCCCCTTTCTTTCAGATAGCTATGCACTATTGCGAGCTGCAAATGCCACTTCCAGCTTAGCTGTGCAGAAGAAGAACAACAAGAAGAAGAAATATCTCGAAATATGTCCGTCAGGCCCCTTACCTTGAGATAAATCTGCAAATATCTCGGAAACGAAGCGAGCTATGGCAAAATGTTAAGAGACCTTTTTTGTAGAGAATTATGTTTCCTACAATTTATGTTCTATGATATTTTTTGATCAGAAGCATAGTTTTCGAGATATATCGAGATATTTAAAAGTTCCGAAGCCGCACCAACATAATAGAGATACAGAAACACCGTGGCCCCTTTCGTTGAGATAACTCTGCACTATTGCGAGCCGCAAATGCCACTTCCAGCTTAGCTGTGCAGAAGAAGAACAACAAGAAGAAGAAATATCTCGAAATATGTCCGTCAGGCCCCTTCCCTTGAGATAAATCTGCAAATATCTCGGAAACGAAGCGAGCTATGGCAAAATGTTAAGAGACCTTTTTTGTAGAGAATTAAGTTTCCTACTTTTTATGTTCTATGATATTTTTTGATCAGATGCGTAGTTCTCGAGATATATCAAGATATTCAAAAGTTCCGAAGCCGCACCAACATAATAGAGATACAGAAACACCGTGGCCCCTTTCTTTGAGATAACTGTGCACTATTGCGAGCTGCAAATGCCACTTCCAGCTTAGCTGTGCAGAGGAAGAACAACAAGAAGAAGAAATATCTCGAAATATGTCCGTCAGGCCCCTTCCCTTGAGATAAATCTGCAAATATCTCGGAAACGAAGAGAGCTATGGCAAAATGTTAAGAGACCTTTTTTGTAGAGAATTAGGTTTCCTACTTTTTATGTTCTATGATATTTTTTGATCAGACGCGTAGTTCTCGAGATATATCAAGATATTTAACAGTTCCGAAGCCGCACCAACATAATAGAGATACAGAAACACCGTGGCCCCTTTCTTTGAGATATCTCTGCACTATTGCGAGCTGCAAATGCCACTTCCAGCTTAGCTGCGCAGAAGAAGAACAACAAGAAGAAGAAATATCTCGAAATATGTCCGTCAGGCCCCTTCCCTTGAGATATATCTGCAAATATCTCGGAAACGAAGCGAGCTATGGCAAAATGTTAAGAGACCTTTTTTGTAGAGAATTATGTTTCCTACAATTTATGTTCTATGATATTTTTTGATCAGAAGCGTAGTTCTCGAGATATATCAAGATATTTAAAAGTTCCGAAGCCGCACCAACATAATAGGGATACAGAAACACAGTGGCCCCGTTCTTTGAGATAACTCTGCACTAGTGCGAGCCGCAAATGCCACTTCCAGCTTAGCTGTGCAGAAGAAGAACAACAAGAAGAAGAAATATCTCGAAATATGTCCGTCAGGCCCCTTCCCTTGAGATAAATATGCAAATATCTCGGAAACGAAGCGAGCTATGGCAAAATGTTAAGCGACCTTTTTTGTAGAGAATTAAGTTTCCTACTTTTTATGTTGTATGATATTTTTTGATCAGATGCGTAGTTCTCGAGATATATCAAGATATTTAAAGGTTCCGAAGCCGCACCAACAGAATAGAGATACAGAAACACCGTGGCCCCTTTCTTTGAGATAACTCTGCACTATTGCGAGCTGCAAATGCCACTTTCAGCTTAGCTGTGCAGAAGAAGAACAACAAGAAGAAGAAATATCTCGAAATATGTCCGTCAGGCCCCTTCCCTTGAGATAAATCTGCAAATATCTCGGAAACGAAGAGAGCTATGGCAAAATGTTAAGAGACCTTTTTTGTAGAGAATTAGGTTTCCTACTTTTTATGTTCTATGATATTTTTTGGTCAGATGCGTAGTTCTCGAGATATATCAAGATATTTAAAAGTTCCGAAGCCGCACCAACATAATAGAGATACAGAAACACCGTGGCCCCTTTCTTTGAGATAACTCTGCACTATTGCGAGCTGTAAATGCCACTTCCAGTTAAGCTGTGCAGAAGAAGAACAACAAGAAGAAGAAATATCTCGAAATATGTCCGTCAGGCCCCTTCCCTTGAGATAAATCTGCAAATATCTCGGAAACGAAGCGAGCTATGGCAAAATGTTAAGAGACCTTTTTTGTAGAGAATTAAGTTTCCTACTTTGTATGTTCTATGATATTTTATGATCAGACGCGTAGTTCTCGAGATATATCAAGATATTTAACAGTTCCGAAGCCGCACCAACATAATAGAGATACAGAAACACCGTGGCCCCTTTCTTTGAGATATCTCTGCACTATTGCGAGCTGCAAATGCCACTTCCAGCTTAGCTGCGCAGAAGAAGAACAACAAGAAGAAGAAATATCTCGAAATATGTCCGTCAGGCCCCTTCCCTTGAGATATATCTGCAAATATCTCGGAAACGAAGCGAGCTATGGCAAAATGTTAAGCGACCTTTTTTGTAGAGAATTAAGTTTCCTACTTTTTATGTTGTATGATATTTTTTGATCAGATGCGTAGTTCTCGAGATATATCAAGATATTTAAAAGTTCCGAAGCCGCACCAACAGAATAGAGATACAGAAACACCGTGGCCCCGTTCTTTGAGATAACTCTGCACTAGTGCGAGCCGCAAATGCCACTTCCAGCTTAGCTGTGCAGAAGAAGAACAACAAGAAGAAGAAATATCTCGAAATATGTCCGTCAGGCCCCTTCCCTTGAGATAAATATGCAAATATCTCGGAAACGAAGCGAGCTATGGCAAAATGTTAAGCGACCTTTTTTGTAGAGAATTAAGTTTCCTACTTTTTATGTTGTATGATATTTTTTGATCAGATGCGTAGTTCTCGAGATATATCAAGATATTTAAAAGTTCCGAAGCCGCACCAACAGAATAGAGATACAGAAACACCGTGGCCCCGTTCTTTGAGATAACTCTGCACTAGTGCGAGCCGCAAATGCCACTTCCAGCTTAGCTGTGCAGAAGAAGAACAACAAGAAGAAGAAATATCTCGAAATATGTCCGTCAGGCCCCTTCCCTTGAGATAAATATGCAAATATCTCGGAAACGAAGCGAGCTATGGCAAAATGTTAAGCGACCTTTTTTGTAGAGAATTAAGTTTCCTACTTTTTATGTTGTATGATATTTTTTGATCAGATGCGTAGTTCTCGAGATATATCAAGATATTTAAAAGTTCCGAAGCCGCACCAACAGAATAGAGATACAGAAACACCGTGGCCCCTTTCTTTGAGATAACTCTGCACTATTGCGAGCTGCAAATGCCACTTTCAGCTTAGCTGTGCAGAAGAAGAACAACAAGAAGAAGAAATATCTCGAAATATGTCCGTCAGGCCCCTTCCCTTGAGATAAATCTGCAAATATCTCGGAAACGAAGAGAGCTATGGCAAAATGTTAAGAGACCTTTTTTGTAGAGAATTAGGTTTCCTACTTTTTATGTTCTATGATATTTTTTGATCAGATGCGTAGTTCTCGAGATATATCAAGATATTTAAAAGTTCCGAAGCCGCACCAACATAATAGAGATACAGAAACACCGTGGCCCCTTTCTTTGAGATAACTCTGCACTATTGCGAGCTGTAAATGCCACTTCCAGTTAAGCTGTGCAGAAGAAGAACAACAAGAAGAAGAAATATCTCGAAATATGTCCGTCAGGCCCCTTCCCTTGAGATAAATCTGCAAATATCTCGGAAACGAAGCGAGCTATGGCAAAATGTTAAGAGACCTTTTTTGTAGAGAATTAAGTTTCCTACTTTGTATGTTCTATGATATTTTATGATCAGACGCGTAGTTCTCGAGATATATCAAGATATTTAACAGTTCCGAAGCCGCACCAACATAATAGAGATACAGAAACACCGTGGCCCCTTTCTTTGAGATATCTCTGCACTATTGCGAGCTGCAAATGCCACTTCCAGCTTAGCTGCGCAGAAGAAGAACAACAAGAAGAAGAAATATCTCGAAATATGTCCGTCAGGCCCCTTCCCTTGAGATATATCTGCAAATATCTCGGAAACGAAGCGAGCTATGGCAAAATGTTAAGAGACCTTTTTTGTAGAGAATTATGTTTCCTACAATCTATGTTCTATGATATTTTTTGATCAGATGCGTAGTTCTCGAGATATACCAAGATATTTAAAAGTTCCGAAGCCGCACCAACATAATAGAGATACAGAAACACCGTGGCCCCTTTCTTTGAGATAACTCTGCACTATTGCGAGCTGCAAATGCCACTTCCAGCTTAGCTGTGCAGAGGAAGAACAACAAGAAGAAGGAATATCTCGAAATATGTCCGTCAGGCCAGTTCCTTTGAGCTGAATCTGCAAATATCTCGGAAACGAAGCGAGCTATGGCAAAATGTTAAGAGACGTTTTTTGTAGAGAATTATGTTTCCTACAATTTATGTTCTATGATATTTTTTGATCAGAAGCGTAGTTCTCGAGATATATCAAGATATTTAAAAGTTCCGAAGCCGCACCAACATAATAGAGATACAGAAACACCGTGGCCCCTTTCTTTGAGATAACTCTGCACTATTGCGAGCTGTAAATGCCACTTCCAGTTAAGCTGTGCAGAAGAAGAACAACAAGAAGAAGAAATATCTCGAAATATGTCCGTCAGGCCCCTTCCCTTGAGATAAATCTGCAAATATCTCGGAAACGAAGCGAGCTATGGCAAAATGTTAAGAGACCTTTTTTGTAGAGAATTAAGTTTCCTACTTTGTATGTTCTATGATATTTTATGATCAGACGCGTGGTTCTCGAGATATATCAAGATATTTAACAGTTCCGAAGCCGCACCATCATAATAGAGATACAGAAACACCGTGGCCCCTTTCTTTGAGATATCTCTGCACTATTGCGAGCTGCAAATGCCACTTCCAGCTTAGCTGCGCAGAAGAAGAACAACAAGAAGAAGAAATATCTCGAAATATGTCCGTCAGGCCCCTTCCCTTGAGATAAATCTGCAAATATCTCGGAAACGAAGCGAGCTATGGCAAAATGTTAAGAGACCTTTTTTGTAGAGAATTAAGTTTCCTACTTTGTATGTTCTATGATATTTTATGATCAGACGCGTAGTTCTCGAGATATATCAAGATATTTAACAGTTCCGAAGCCGCACCATCATAATAGAGATACAGAAACACCGTGGCCCCTTTCTTTGAGATATCTCTGCACTAGTGCGAGCCGCAAATGCCACTTCCAGCTTAGCTGTGCAGAGGAAGAACAACAAGAAGAAGGAATATCTCGAAATATGTCCGTCAGGCCAGTTCCTTTGAGCTGAATCTGCAAATATCTCGGAAACGAAGCGAGCTATGGCAAAATGTTAAGAGACATTTTTTGTAGAGAATTATGTTTCCTACAATTTATGTTCTATGATATTTTTTGATCAGAAGCGTAGTTTTCGAGATATATCGAGATATTTAAAAGTTCCGAAGCCGCACCAACATAATAGAGATACAGAAACACCGTGGCCCCTTTCTTTGAGATAACTCTGCACTAGTGCGAGCCGCAAATGCCACTTCCAGCTTAGCTGTGCAGAACAAGAACAACAAGAAGAAGAAATATCTCGAAATATGTCCGTCAGGCACCTTCCCTTGAGATAAATCTGCAAATATCTCGGAAACGAAGCGAGCTATGGCAAAATGTTAAGAGACCTTTTTTGTAGAGAATTAAGTTTCCTACTTTTTATGTTCTATGATATTTTTTGATCAGATCCGTAGTTCTCGAGATATATCAAGATATTCAAAAGTTCCGAAGCCGCACCAACATAATAGAGATACAGAAACACCGTGGCCCCTCTCTTTGAGATAACTCTGCACTATTGCGAGCTGCAAATGCCACTTCCAGCTTAGCTGTGCAGAAGAGGAACAACAAGAAGAAGAAATATCTCGGAATATGTCCGTCAGGCCCCTTCCCTTGAGATAAATCTGCAAATATCTCGGAAACGATGCCAGGTATGGGAAAATGTTAAGAGACCTTTTTTGTAGAGCATTATGTTTCCTACTTTTTATGTTCTATGATATTTTTTGATCAGATGCGTAGTTCTCGAGATATATCAAGATATTCAAAAGTTCCGAAGCCGCACCAACATAATAGAGATACAGAAACACCGTGGCCCCTTTCTTTGAGATAACTCTGCACTATTGCGAGCTGCAAATGCCACTTCCAGCTTAGCTGTGCAGAGGAAGAACAACAAGAAGAAGAAATATCTCGAAATATGTCCGTCAGGCCAGTTCCTTTGAGCTGAATCTGCAAATATCTCGGAAACGAAGAGAGCTATGGCAAAATGTTAAGAGACGTTTTTTGTAGAGAATTATGTTTCCTACAATTTATGTTCTATGATATTTTTTGATCAGAAGCGTAGTTCTCGAGATATATCAAGATATTTAAAAGTTCCGAAGCCGCACCAACATAATAGGGATACAGAAACACCGTGGCCCCGTTCTTTGAGATAACTCTGCACTAGTGCGAGCCGCAAATGCCACTTCCAGCTTAGCTGTGCAGAAGAAGAACAACAAGAAGAAGAAATATCTCGAAATATGTCCGTCAGGCCCCTTCCCTTGAGATAAATATGCAAATATCTCGGAAACGAAGCGAGCTATGGCAAAATGTTAAGCGACCTTTTTTGTAGAGAATTAAGTTTCCTACTTTTTATGTTCTATGATATTTTTTGATCAGATGCGTAGTTCTCGAGATATATCAAGATATTTAAAAGTTCCGAAGCCGCACCAACAGAATAGAGATACAGAAACACCGTGGCCCCTTTCTTTGAGATAACTCTGCACTATTGCGAGCTGCAAATGCCACTTTCAGCTTAGCTGTGCAGAAGAAGAACAACAAGAAGAAGAAATATCTCGAAATATGTCCGTCAGGCCCCTTCCCTTGAGATAAATCTGCAAATATCTCGGAAACGAAGAGAGCTATGGCAAAATGTTAAGAGACCTTTTTTGTAGAGAATTAGGTTTCCTACTTTTTATGTTCTATGATATTTTTTGATCAGATGCGTAGTTCTCGAGATATATCAAGATATTTAAAAGTTCCGAAGCCGCACCAACATAATAGAGATACAGAAACACCGTGGCCCCTTTCTTTGAGATATCTCTGCACTATTGCGAGCTGCAAATGCCACTTCCAGCTTAGCTGCGCAGAAGAAGAACAACAAGAAGAAGAAATATCTCGAAATATGTCCGTCAGGCCCCTTCCCTTGAGATAAATCTGCAAATATCTCGGAAACGAAGCGAGCTATGGCAAAATGTTAAGAGACCTTTTTTGTAGAGAATTAAGTTTCCTACTTTTTATGTGCTATGATATTTTTTGATCAGATGCGTAGTTCTCGAGATATATCAAGATATTCAAAAGTTCCGAAGCCGCACCAACATAATAGAGATACAGAAACACCGTGGCCCCTTTCTTTGAGATAACTCTGCACTATTGCGAGCTGCAAATGCCACTTCCAGCTTAGCTGTGCAGAGGAAGAACAACAAGAAGAAGGAATATCTCGAAATATATCCGTCAGGCCAGTTCCTTTGAGCTGAATCTGCAAATATCTCGGAAACGAAGCGAGCTATGGCAAAATGTTAAGAGACGTTTTTTGTAGAGAATTATGTTTCCTACAATTTATGTTCTATGATATTTTTTGATCAGAAGCGTAGTTTTCGAGATATATCGAGATATTTAAAAGTTCCGAAGCCGCACCAACATAATAGAGATACAGAAACACCGTGGCCCCTTTCTTTGAGATAACTCTGCACTAGTGCGAGCCGCAAATGCCACTTCCAGCTTAGCTGTGCAGAACAAGAACAACAAGAAGAAGAAATATCTCGAAATATGTCCGTCAGGCACCTTCCCTTGAGATAAATCTGCAAATATCTCGGAAACGAAGCGAGCTAGTGCAAAATGTTAAGAGACCTTTTTTGTAGAGAATTGAGTTTCCTACTTTTCATGTTCTATGATATTTTTTGATCAGATGCGTAGTTCTCGAGATATATCAAGGTATTTAAAAGTTCCGAAGCCGCACCAACATAATAGAGATACAGAAACACCGTGGCCCCTTTCTTTCAGATAACTATGCACTATTGCGAGCTGCAAATGCCACTTCCAGCTTAGCTGTGCAGAAGAAGAACAACAAGAAGAAGAAATATCTCGAAATATGTCCGTCAGGCCCCTTACCTTGAGATAAATCTGCAAATATCTCGGAAACGAAGCGAGCTATGGCAAAATGTTAAGAGACCTTTTTTGTAGAGAATTAAGTTTCCTACTTTTTATGTTCTATGATATTTTTTGATCAGATGCGTAGTTCTCGAGATATATCAAGATATTCAAAAGTTCCGAAGCCGCACCAACATAATAGAGATACAGAAACACCGTGGCCCCTTTCTTTGAGATAACTCTGCACTATTGCGAGCTACAAATGCCACTTCCAGCTTAGCTGTGCAGTGGAAGAACAACAAGAAGAAGAAATATCTCGAAATATGTCCGTCAGGCCAGTTCCTTTGAGCTGTATCTGCAAATATCTCGGAAACGAAGCGAGCTATGGCAAAATGTTAAGAGACGTTTTTTGTAGAGAATTATGTTTCCTACAGTTTATGTTCTATGATATTTTTTGATCAGAAGCGTAGTTCTCGAGATATATCAAGATATTTAAAAGTTCCGAAGCCGCACCAACATAATAGGGATACAGAAACACCGTGGCCCCGTTCTTTGAGATAACTCTGCACTATTGCGAGCTACAAATGCCACTTCCAGCTTAGCTGTGCAGTGGAAGAACAACAAGAAGAAGAAATATCTCGAAATATGTCCGTCAGGCCAGTTCCTTTGAGCTGTATCTGCAAATATCTCGGAAACGAAGCGAGCTATGGCAAAATGTTAAGAGACGTTTTTTGTAGAGAATTATGTTTCCTACAGTTTATGTTCTATGATATTTTTTGATCAGAAGCGTAGTTCTCGAGATATATCAAGATATTTAAAAGTTCCGAAGCCGCACCAACATAATAGGGATACAGAAACACCGTGGCCCCGTTCTTTGAGATAACTCTGCACTAGTGCGAGCCGCAAATGCCACTTCCAGCTTAGCTGTGCAGAAGAAGAACAACAAGAAGAAGAAATATCTCGAAATATGTCCGTCAGGCCCCTTCCCTTGAGATAAATATGCAAATATCTCGGAAACGAAGCGAGCTATGGCAAAATGTTAAGCGACCTTTTTTGTAGAGAATTAAGTTTCCTACTTTTTATGTTCTATGATATTTTTTGATCGGATGCGTAGTTCTCGAGATATATCAAGATATTTAAAAGTTCCGAAGCCGCACCAACATAATAGGGATACAGAAACACCGTGGCCCCTTTCTTTGAGATAACTCTGCACTATTGCGAGCTGCAAATGCCACTTTCAGCTTAGCTGTACAGAAGAAGAACAACAAGAAGAAGAAATATCTCGAAATATGTCCGTCAGGCCCCTTCCCTTGAGATAAATCTGCAAATATCTCGGAAACGAAGAGAGCTATGGCAAAATGTTAAGAGACCTTTTTTGTAGAGAATTAGGTTTCCTACTTTTTATGTTCTATGATATTTTTTGATCAGATGCGTAGTTCTCGAGATATATCAAGATATTTAAAAGTTCCGAAGCCGCACCAACATAATAGAGATACAGAAACACCGTGGCCCCTTTCTTTGAGATAACTCTGCACTATTGCGAGCTGTAAATGCCACTTCCAGCTTAGCTGTGCAGAAGAAGAACAACAAGAAGAAGAAATATCTCGAAATATGTCCGTCAGGCCCCTTCCCTTGAGATATATCTGCAAATATCTCGGAAACGAAGCGAGCTATGGCAAAATGTTAAGAGACCTTTTTTGTAGAGAATTAAGTTTCCTACTTTTGGTGTTCTATGATATTTTTTGATCAGATGCGTAGTTCTCGAGATATATCAAGATAATTAAAAGTTCCGAAGCCGCACCAACATAATAGAGATACAGAAACACCGTGGCCCCTTTCTTTGAGATAACTCTGCACTATTGCGAGCTGCAAATGCCACTTCCAGCTTAGCTGTGCAGAGGAAGAACAACAAGAAGAAGAAATATCTCGAAATATGTCCGTCAGGCCCCTTCCCTTGAGATAAATCTGCAAATATCTCGGAAACGAAGCGAGCTATGGCAAAATGTTTAGAGACCTTTTTTGTAGAGAATTAAGTTTCCTACTTTTTATGTTGTATGATATTTTTCGATCAGAGGCGTAGTTCTCGAGATATATCAAGATATTTAAAAGTTCCGAAGCCGCACCAACATAATAGAGATACAGAAACACCGTGGCCCCTTTCTTTGAGATAACTCTGCACTATTGCGAGCTGTAAATGCCACTTCCAGCTTAGCTGTGCAGAAGAAGAACAACAAGAAGAAGAAATATCTCGAAATATGTCCGTCAGGCCCCTTCCCTTGAGATAAATCTGCAAATATCTCCGAAACGAAGCGAGCTATGGCAAAATGTTGAGAGACCTTTTTTGTAGAGAATTAAGTTTCCTACTTTTTATGTTCTATGATATTTTTTGATCAGATGCGTAGTTCTCGAGATATATCAAGATATTTAAAAGTTCCGAAGCCGCACCAACATAATAGAGATACAGAAACACCGTGGCCCCTTTCTTTGAGATAACTCTGCACTATTGCGAGCTGCAAATGCCACTTCCAGCTTAGCTGTGCAGAGGAAGAACAACAAGAAGAAGAAATATCTCGAAATATGTCCGTCAGGCCAGTTCCTTTGAGCTGAATCTGCAAATATCTCGGAAACGAAGCGAGCTATGGCAAAATGTAAAGAGACGTTTTTTGTAGAGAATTATGTTTCCTACAATTTATGTTCTATGATATTTTTTGATCAGAAGCGTAGTTTTCGAGATATATCGAGATATTTAAAAGTTCCGAAACCGCACCAACATAATAGGGATACAGAAACACCGTGGCCCCTTTCTTTGAGATAACTCTGCACTAGTGCGAGCCGCAAATGCCACTTCCAGCTTAGCTGTGCAGAAGAAGAACAACAAGAAGAAGAAATATCTCGAAATATGTCCGTCAGGCCCCTTCCCTTGAGATAAATCTGCAAATATCTCGGAAACGAAGCGAGCTATGGCAAAATCTTAAGAGACCTTTTTTGTAGAGAATTAAGTTTCCTACTTTTTATGTTCTATGATATTTTTTGATCAGATGCGTAGTTCTCGAGATATATCAAGATATTTAAAAGTTCCGAAGCCGCACCAACATAATAGAGATACAGAAACACCGTGGCCCCTTTCTTTGAGATAACTCTGCACTATTGCGAGCTGCAAATGCCACTTCCAGCTTAGCTGTGCAGAGGAAGAACAACAAGAAGAAGAAATATCTCGAAATATGTCCGTCAGGCCAGTTCCTTTGAGCTGAATCTGCAAATATCTCGGAAACGAAGCGAGCTATGGCAAAATGTTAAGAGACGTTTTTTGTAGAGAATTATGTTTCCTACAATTTATGTTCTATGATATTTTTTGATCAGAAGCGTAGTTTTCGAGATATATCGAGATATTTAAAAGTTCCGAAGCCGCACCAACATAATAGGGATACAGAAACACCGTGGCCCCTTTCTTTGAGATAACTCTGCACTAGTGCGAGCCGCAAATGCCACTTCCAGCTTAGCTGTGCAGAAGAAGAACAACAAGAAGAAGAAATATCTCGAAATATGTCCGTCAGGCCCCTTCCCTTGAGATAAATCTGCAAATATCTCGGAAACGAAGCGAGCTATGGCAAAATGTTCAGAGACCTTTTTTGTAGAGAATTAGGTTTCCTACTTTTTATGTTCTATGATATTTTTTGATCAGATGCGTAGTTTTCGACATATATCAAGATATTTAAAAGTTCCGAAGCCGCACCAACATAATAGGGATACAGAAACACCGTGGCCCCTTTCTTTGAGATAACTCTGCACTAGTGCGAGCCGCAAATGCCACTTCCAGCTTAGCTGTGCAGAAGAAGAACAACAAGAAGAAGAAATATCTCGAAATATGTCCGTCAGGCCCCTTCCCTTGAGATAAATCTGCAAATATCTCGGAAACGAAGCGAGCTATGGCAAAATGTTTAGAGACCTTTCTTGTAGAGAATTAGGTTTCCTACTTTTTATGTAGTATGATATTTTTTGATCAGATGCGTGGTTCTCGAGATATATCAAGATATTTAAAAGTTCCGAAGCCGCACCAACATAATAGAGATACAGAAACACCGTGGCCCCTTTCTTTGAGATAACTCTGCACTATTGCGCGCTGCAAATGCCACTTCCAGCTTAGCTGTGCAGAAGAAGAACAACAAGAAGAAGAAATATCTCGAAATATGTCCGTCAGGCCCCTTCCCTTGAGATAAATCTGCAAATATCTCGGAAACGAAGCGAGCTATGGCAAAATGTTAAGAGACCTTTTTTGTAGAGAATTATGTTTCCTACAATTTATGTTCTATGATATTTTTTGATCAGAAGCGTAGTTTTCGAGATATATCGAGATATTTAAAAGTTCCGAAGCCGCACCAACATAATAGAGATACAGAAACATCGTGGCCCCTTTCTTTGGGATAACTCTGCACTATTGCGAGCTGGAAATGCCACTTCCAGTTTAGCTGTGCAGAAGAAGAACAACAAGAAGAAGAAATATCTCGAAATATGTCCGTCAGGACCCTTCCCTTGAGATGAATCTGCAAATATCTCGGAAACGAAGCGAGCTATGGCAAAATGTTAAGAGACCTTTTTTGTAGAGAATTAACTTTCCTACTTTTTATGTTCTATGATATTTTTTGATCAGATGCGTAGTTCTCGAGATATATCAAGATATTTAAAAGTTCCGAAGCCGCACCAACATAATAGAGGTACAGAAACACCGTGGCCTCTTTCTTTGAGATAACTCTGCACTATTGCGAGCTGCAAATGCCACTTCGAGCTTAGCTGTGCAGAAGAAGAACAACAAGAAGAAGAAATATCTCGAAATATGTCCGTCAGACCCCTTCCCTTGAGATGAATCTGCAAATATCTCGGAAACGAAGCGAGCTATGGCAAAATGTTTAGAGACCTTTCTTGTAGAGAATTAGGTTTCCTACTTTTTATGTAGTATGATATTTTTTGATCAGATGCGTGGTTCTCGAGATATATCAAGATATTTAAAAGTTCCGAAGCCGCACCAACATAATAGAGATACAGAAACACCGTGGCCCCTTTCTTTGAGATAACTCTGCACTATTGCGCGCTGCAAATGCCACTTCCAGCTTAGCTGTGCAGAAGAAGAACAACAAGAAGAAGAAATATCTCGAAATATGTCCGTCAGGCCCCTTCCCTTGAGATAAATCTGCAAATATCTCGGAAACGAAGCGAGCTATGGCAAAATGTTAAGAGACCTTTTTTGTAGAGAATTATGTTTCCTACAATTTATGTTCTATGATATTTTTTGATCAGAAGCGTAGTTTTCGAGATATATCGAGATATTTAAAAGTTCCGAAGCCGCACCAACATAATAGAGATACAGAAACATCGTGGCCCCTTTCTTTGGGATAACTCTGCACTATTGCGAGCTGGAAATGCCACTTCCAGTTTAGCTGTGCAGAAGAAGAACAACAAGAAGAAGAAATATCTCGAAATATGTCCGTCAGGACCCTTCCCTTGAGATGAATCTGCAAATATCTCGGAAACGAAGCGAGCTATGGCAAAATGTTAAGAGACCTTTTTTGTAGAGAATTAACTTTCCTACTTTTTATGTTCTATGATATTTTTTGATCAGATGCGTAGTTCTCGAGATATATCAAGATATTTAAAAGTTCCGAAGCCGCACCAACATAATAGAGGTACAGAAACACCGTGGCCTCTTTCTTTGAGATAACTCTGCACTATTGCGAGCTGCAAATGCCACTTCGAGCTTAGCTGTGCAGAAGAAGAACAACAAGAAGAAGAAATATCTCGAAATATGTCCGTCAGACCCCTTCCCTTGAGATGAATCTGCAAATATCTCGGAAACGAAGCGAGCTATGGCAAAATGTTAAGAGACCTTTTTTGTAGAGAATTAAGTTTCCTACTTTTTATGTTCGATGATATTTTTTGATCAGATGCGTAGTTCTCGAGATATATCAAGATATTTAAAAGTTCCGAAGCTGCACCAACATAATAGAGGTACAGAAACACCGTGGCCTCTTTCTTTGAGATAACTCTGCACTATTGTGAGCTGCAAATGCCACTTCGACCTTAGCTGTGCAGAAGAAGAACAACAAGAAGAAGAAATATCTCGAAATATGTCCGTCAGACCCCTTCCCTTGAGATGAATCTGCAAATATCTCGGAAACGAAGCGAGCTATGGCAAAATGTTAAGAGACCTTTTTTGTAGAGAATTAAGCTTCGTACTTTTTATGTTCGATGATATTTTTTGATCAGATGCGTAGTTCTCGAGATATATCAAGATATTTAAAAGTTCCGAAGCTGCACCAACATAATAGAGGTACAGAAACACCGTGGCCTCTTTCTTTGAGATAACTCTGCACTATTGCGAGCTGCAAATGCCACTTCGAGCTTAGCTGTGCAGAAGAAGAACAACAAGAAGAAGAAATATCTCGAAATATGTCCGTCAGACCCCTTCCCTTGAGATGAATCTGCAAATATCTCGGAAACGAAGCGAGCTATGGCAAAATGTTAAGAGACCTTTTTTGTAGAGAATTAAGTTTCCTACTTTTTATGTTGTATGATATTTTTTGATCAGATGCGTAGTTCTCGAGATATATCAAGATATTTAAAAGTTCCGAAGCCGCACCAACATAATAGAGATACAGAAACACCGTGGCCCCTTTCTTTGAGATAACTCTGCACTAGTGCGAGCCGCAAATGCCACTTCCAGCTTAGCTGTGCAGAAGAAGAACAACAAGAAGAAGAAATATCTCGAAATATGTCCGTCAGGCCCCTTCCCTTGAGATAAATCTGCAAATATCTCGGAAACGAAGCGAGCTGTGGCAAAATGTTAAGAGACCTTTTTTGTAGAGAATCAAGTTTCCTACTTTTTATGTTCTATGATATTTTTTGATCAGATGCGTAGTTCTCGAGATATATCAAGATATTTAAAAGTTCCGAAGCTGCACCAACATAATAGAGGTACAGAAACACCGTGGCCTCTTTCTTTGAGATAACTCTGCACTATTGCGAGCTGCAAATGCCACTTCGAGCTTAGCTGTGCAGAAGAAGAACAACAAGAAGAAGAAATATCTCGAAATATGTCCGTCAGACCCCTTCCCTTGAAATGAATCTGCAAATATCTCGGAAACGAAGCGAGCTATGGCAAAATGTTA
This sequence comes from Osmia lignaria lignaria, assembly GCF_051020975.1. Taxonomy (NCBI): domain Eukaryota; kingdom Metazoa; phylum Arthropoda; class Insecta; order Hymenoptera; family Megachilidae; genus Osmia; species Osmia lignaria. The sequence continues at coordinate 2,005,808 of NW_027478167.1, read as the reverse complement.
AGAGACCTTTTTTGTAGAGAATTAAGTTTCCTACTTTTTATGTTCTATGATATTTTTTGATCAGATGCGTAGTGTTCGACATATATCAAGATATTTAAAAGTTCCGAAGCCGCACCAACATAATAGGGATACAGAAACACCGTGGCCCCTTTCTTTGAGATAACTCTGCACTAGTGCGAGCCGCAAATGCCACTTCCAGCTTAGCTGTGCAGAAGAAGAACAACAAGAAGAAGAAATATCTCGAAATATGTCCGTCAGGCCCCTTCCCTTGAGATAAATCTGCAAATATCTCGGAAACGAAGCGAGCTATGGCAAAATGTTTAGAGACCTTTCTTGTAGAGAATTAAGTTTCCTACTTTTTATGTAGTATGATATTTTTTGATCAGATGCGTAGTTCTCGAGATATATCAAGATATTTAAAAGTTCCGAAGCCGCACCAACGTAATAGAGATACAGAAACACCGTGGCCCCTTTCTTTGAGATAACTCTGCACTATTGCGCGCTGCAAATGCCACTTCCAGCTTAGCTGTGCAGAAGAAGAACAACAAGAAGAAGAAATATCTCGAAATATGTCCGTCAGGCCCCTTCCCTTGAGATAAATCTGCAAATATCTCGGAAACGAAGCGAGCTATGGCAAAATGTTAAGAGACCTTTTTTGTAGAGAATTATGTTTCCTACAATTTATGTTCTATGATATTTTTTGATCAGATGCGTAGTTCTCGAGATATATCAAGATATTTAAAAGTTCCGAAGCCGCACCAACATAATAGAGGTACAGAAACACCGTGGCCTCTTTCTTTGAGATAACTCTGCACTATTGCGAGCTGCAAATGCCACTTCGAGCTTAGCTGTGCAGAAGAAGAACAACAAGAAGAAGAAATATCTCGAAATATGTCCGTCAGACCCCTTCCCTTGAGATGAATCTGCAAATATCTCGGAAACAAAGCGAGCTATGGCAAAATGTTAAGAGACCTTTTTTGTAGAGAATTAAGTTTCCTACTTTTTATGTTCGATGATATTTTTTGATCAGATGCGTAGTTCTCGAGATATATCAAGATATTTAAAAGTTCCGAAGCTGCACCAACATAATAGAGGTACAGAAACACCGTGGCCTCTTTCTTTGAGATAACTCTGCACTATTGCGAGCTGCAAATGCCACTTCGACCTTAGCTGTGCAGAAGAAGAACAACAAGAAGAAGAAATATCTCGAAATATGTCCGTCAGACCCCTTCCCTTGAGATGAATCTGCAAATATCTCGGAAACGAAGCGAGCTATGGCAAAATGTTAAGAGACCTTTTTTGTAGAGAATTAAGCTTCGTACTTTTTATGTTCGATGATATTTTTTGATCAGATGCGTAGTTCTCGAGATATATCAAGATATTTAAAAGTTCCGAAGCTGCACCAACATAATAGAGGTACAGAAACACCGTGGCCTCTTTCTTTGAGATAACTCTGCACTATTGCGAGCTGCAAATGCCACTTCGAGCTTAGCTGTGCAGAAGAAGAACAACAAGAAGAAGAAATATCTCGAAATATGTCCGTCAGACCCCTTCCCTTGAGATGAATCTGCAAATATCTCGGAAACGAAGCGAGCTATGGCAAAATGTTAAGAGACCTTTTTTGTAGAGAATTAAGTTTCCTACTTTTTATGTTGTATGATATTTTTTGATCAGATGCGTAGTTCTCGAGATATATCAAGATATTTAAAAGTTCCGAAGCCGCACCAACATAATAGAGATACAGAAACACCGTGGCCCCTTTCTTTGAGATAACTCTGCACTAGTGCGAGCCGCAAATGCAACTTCCAGCTTAGCTGTGCAGAAGAAGAACAACAAGAAGAAGAAATATCTCGAAATATGTCCGTCAGGCCCCTTCCCTTGAGATAAATCTGCAAATATCTCGGAAACGAAGCGAGCTGTGGCAAAATCTTAAGAGACCTTTTTTGTAGAGAATCAAGTTTCCTACTTTTTATGTTCTATGATATTTTTTGATCAGATGCGTAGTTCTCGAGATATATCAAGATATTTAAAAGTTCCGAAGCTGCACCAACATAATAGAGGTACAGAAACACCGTGGCCTCTTTCTTTGAGATAACTCTGCACTATTGCGAGCTGCAAATGCCACTTCGAGCTTAGCTGTGCAGAAGAAGAACAACAAGAAGAAGAAATATCTCGAAATATGTCCGTCAGACCCCTTCCCTTGAAATGAATCTGCAAATATCTCGGAAACGAAGCGAGCTATGGCAAAATGTTAAGAGAGCTTTTTTGTAGAGAATTAACTTTCCTACTTTTTATGTTCTATGATATTTTTTGATCAGATGCGTAGTTCTCGAGATATATCAAGATATTTAAAAGTTCCGAAGCCGCACCAACATAATAGAGGTACAGAAACACCGTGGCCTCTTTCTTTGAGATAACTCTGCACTATTGCGAGCTGCAAATGCCACTTCGAGCTTAGCTGTGCAGAAGAAGAACAACAAGAAGAAGAAATATCTCGAAATATGTCCGTCAGACCCCTTCCCTTGAGATGAATCTGCAAATATCTCGGAAACGAAGCGAGCTATGGCAAAATGTTAAGAGACCTTTTTTGTAGAGAATTAAGTTTCCTACTTTTTATGTTCGATGATATTTTTTGATCAGATGCGTAGTTCTCGAGATATATCAAGATATTTAAAAGTTCCGAAGCTGCACCAACATAATAGAGGTACAGAAACACCGTGGCCTCTTCCTTTGAGATAACTCTGCACTATTGCGAGCTGCAAATGCCACTTCGAGCTTAGCTGTGCAGAAGAAGAACAACAAGAAGAAGAAATATCTCGAAATATGTCCGTCAGACCCCTTCCCTTGAGATGAATCTGCAAATATCTCGGAAACGAAGCGAGCTGTGGCAAAATGTTAAGAGACCTTTTTTGTAGAGAATTAAGTTTCCTACTTTTTATGTTCTATGATATTTTTTGATCAGATGCGTAGTTCTCGAGATATATCAAGATATTTAAAAGTTCCGAAGCTGCATCAACATAATAGAGGTACAGAAACACCGTGGCCTCTTTCTTTGAGATAACTCTGCACTATTGCGAGCTGCAAATGCCACTTCGAGCTTAGCTGTGCAGAAGAAGAACAACAAGAAGAAGAAATATCTCGAAATATGTCCGTCAGACCCCTTCCCTTGAAATGAATCTGCAAATATCTCGGAAACGAAGCGAGCTATGGCAAAATGTTAAGAGACCTTTTTTGTAGAGAATTAAGTTTCCTACTTTTTATGTTCTATGATATTTTTTGATCAGATGCGTAGTTCTCGAGATATATCAAGATATTTAAAAGTTCCGAAGCCGCACCAACATAATAGAGATACAGAAACACCGTGGCCCCTTTCTTTGAGATAACTCTGCACTAGTGCGAGCCGCAAATGCCACTTCCAGCTTAGCTGTGCAGAAGAAGAACAACAAGAAGAAGAAATATCTCGAAATATGTCCGTCAGGCCCCTTCCCTTGAGATAAATCTGCAAATATCTCGGAAACGAAGCGAGCTATGGCAAAATGTTAAGAGACCTTTTTTGTAGAGAATTAAGTTTCCTACTTTTTATGTTCTATGATATTTTTTGATCAGATGCGTAGTTCTCGAGATATATCAAGATATTTAAAAGTTCCGAAGCCGCACCAACATAATAGAGATACAGAAACACCGTGGCCCCTTTCTTTCAGATAGCTATGCACTATTGCGAGCTGCAAATGCCACTTCCAGCTTAGCTGTGCAGAAGAAGAACAACAAGAGGAAGAAATATCTCGAAATATGTCCGTCAGGCCCCTTACCTTGAGATAAATCTGCAAATATCTCGGAAACGAAGCGAGCTATGGCAAAATGTTAAGAGACCTTTTTGGTAGCGAATTAAGTTTCCTACTTTTTATGTTGTATGATATTTTTTGATCAGATGCGTAGTTCTCGAGATATATCAAGATATTTAAAAGTTCCGAAGCCGCACCAACATAATAGAGATACAGAAACACCGTGGCCCCTTTCTTTGAGATAACTCTGCACTATTGCGAGCTGCAAATGCCACTTTCAGCTTAGCTGTGCAGAAGAAAAACAACAAGAAGAAGAAATATCTCGAAATATGTCCGTCAGGCCCCTTCCCTTGAGATAAATCTGCAAATATCTCGGAAACGAAGCGAGCTATGGCAAAATGTTAAGAGACCTTTTTTGTAGAGAATTATGTTTCCTACAATCTATGTTCTATGATATTTTTTGATCAGAAGCATAGTTTTCGAGATATATCGAGATATTTAAAAGTTCCGAAGCCGCACCAACATAATAGAGATACAGAAACACCGTGGCCCCTTTCGTTGAGATAACTCTGCACTATTGCGAGCCGCAAATGCCACTTCCAGCTTAGCTGTGCAGAAGAAGAACAACAAGAAGAAGAAATATCTCGAAATATGTCCGTCAGGCCCCTTCCCTTGAGATAAATCTGCAAATATCTCGGAAACGAAGCGAGCTATGGCAAAATGTTAAGAGACCTTTTTTGTAGAGAATTAAGTTTCCTACTTTTTATGTTCTATGATATTTTTTGATCAGATGCGTAGTTCTCGAGATATATCAAGATATTCAAAAGTTCCGAAGCCGCACCAACATAATAGAGATACAGAAACACCGTGGCCCCTTTCTTTGAGATAACTCTGCACTATTGCGAGCTGCAAATGCCACTTCCAGCTTAGCTGTGCAGAGGAAGAACAACAAGAAGAAGAAATATCTCGAAATATGTCCGTCAGGCCAGTTCCTTTGAGCTGAATCTGCAAATATCGCGGAAACGAAGAGAGCTATGGCAAAATGTTAAGAGACGTTTTTTGTAGAGAATTATATTTCCTACAATTTATGTTCTATGACATTTTTTGATCAGAAGCGTAGTTCTCGAGATATATCAAGATATTTAAAAGTTCCGAAGCCGCATCAACATAATAGGGATACAGAAACACCGTGGCCCCGTTCTTTGAGATAACTCTGCACTAGTGCGAGCCGCAAATGCCACTTCCAGCTTAGCTGTGCAGAAGAAGAACAACAAGAAGAAGAAATATCTCGAAATATGTCCGTCAGGCCCCTTCCCTTGAGATAAATATGCAAATATCTCGGAAACGAAGCGAGCTATGGCAAAATGTTAAGCGACCTTTTTTGTAGAGAATTAAGTTTCCTACTTTTTATGTTCTATGATATTTTTTGATCAGATGCGTAGTTCTCGAGATATATCAAGATATTTAAAAGTTCCGAAGCCGCACCAACAGAATAGAGATACAGAAACACCGTGGCCCCTTTCTTTGAGATAACTCTGCACTATTGCGAGCTGCAAATGCCACTTTCAGCTTAGCTGTGCAGAAGAAGAACAACAAGAAGAAGAAATATCTCGAAATATGTCCGTCAGGCCCCTTCCCTTGAGATAAATCTGCAAATATCTCGGAAACGAAGAGAGCTATGGCAAAATGTTAAGAGACCTTTTTTGTAGAGAATTAGGTTTCCTACTTTTTATGTTCTATGATATTTTTTGATCAGATGCGTAGTTCTCGAGATATATCAAGATATTTAAAAGTTCCGAAGCCGCACCAACATAATAGAGATACAGAAACACCGTGGCCCCTTTCTTTGAGATAACTCTGCACTATTGCGAGCTGTAAATGCCACTTCCAGTTAAGCTGTGCAGAAGAAGAACAACAAGAAGAAGAAATATCTCGAAATATGTCCGTCAGGCCCCTTCCCTTGAGATAAATCTGCAAATATCTCGGAAACGAAGCGAGCTATGGCAAAATGCTAAGAGACCTTTTTTGTAGAGAATTAAGTTTCCTACTTTGTATGTTCTATGATATTTTATGATCAGACGCGTAGTTCTCGAGATATATCAAGATATTTAACAGTTCCGAAGCCGCACCAACATAATAGAGATACAGAAACACCGTGGCCCCTTTCTTTGAGATATCTCTGCACTATTGCGAGCTGCAAATGCCACTTCCAGCTTAGCTGCGCAGAAGAAGAACAACAAGAAGAAGAAATATCTCGAAATATGTCCGTCAGGCCCCTTCCCTTGAGATATATCTGCATATATCTCGGAAACGAAGCGAGCTATGGCAAAATGTTAAGAGACCTTTTTTGTAGAGAATTATGTTTCCTACAATCTATGTTCTATGATATTTTTTGATCAGAAGCATAGTTTTCGAGATATATCGAGATATTTAAAAGTTCCGAAGCCGCACCAACATAATAGAGATACAGAAACACCGTGGCCCCTTTCGTTGAGATAACTCTGCACTATTGCGAGCCGCAAATGCCACTTCCAGCTTAGCTGTGCAGAAGAAGAACAACAAGAAGAAGAAATATCTCGAAATATGTCCGTCAGGCCCCTTCCCTTGAGATAAATCTGCAAATATCTCGGAAACGAAGCGAGCTATGGCAAAATGTTAAGAGACCTTTTTTGTAGAGAATTAAGTTTCCTACTTTTTATGTTCTATGATATTTTTTGATCAGATGCGTAGTTCTCGAGATATATCAAGATATTCAAAAGTTCCGAAGCCGCACCAACATAATAGAGATACAGAAACACCGTGGCCCCTTTCTTTGAGATAACTCTGCACTATTGCGAGCTGCAAATGCCACTTCCAGCTTAGCTGTGCAGAGGAAGAACAACAAGAAGAAGAAATATCTCGAAATATGTCCGTCAGGCCAGTTCCTTTGAGCTGAATCTGCAAATATCGCGGAAACGAAGAGAGCTATGGCAAAATGTTAAGAGACGTTTTTTGTAGAGAATTATATTTCCTACAATTTATGTTCTATGACATTTTTTGATCAGAAGCGTAGTTCTCGAGATATATCAAGATATTTAAAAGTTCCGAAGCCGCATCAACATAATAGGGATACAGAAACACCGTGGCCCCGTTCTTTGAGATAACTCTGCACTAGTGCGAGCCGCAAATGCCACTTCCAGCTTAGCTGTGCAGAAGAAGAACAACAAGAAGAAGAAATATCTCGAAATATGTCCGTCAGGCCCCTTCCCTTGAGATAAATATGCAAATATCTCGGAAACGAAGCGAGCTATGGCAAAATGTTAAGCGACCTTTTTTGTAGAGAATTAAGTTTCCTACTTTTTATGTTCTATGATATTTTTTGATCAGATGCGTAGTTCTCGAGATATATCAAGATATTTAAAAGTTCCGAAGCCGCACCAACAGAATAGAGATACAGAAACACCGTGGCCCCTTTCTTTGAGATAACTCTGCACTATTGCGAGCTGCAAATGCCACTTTCAGCTTAGCTGTGCAGAAGAAGAACAACAAGAAGAAGAAATATCTCGAAATATGTCCGTCAGGCCCCTTCCCTTGAGATAAATCTGCAAATATCTCGGAAACGAAGAGAGCTATGGCAAAATGTTAAGAGACCTTTTTTGTAGAGAATTAGGTTTCCTACTTTTTATGTTCTATGATATTTTTTGATCAGATGCGTAGTTCTCGAGATATATCAAGATATTTAAAAGTTCCGAAGCCGCACCAACATAATAGAGATACAGAAACACCGTGGCCCCTTTCTTTGAGATAACTCTGCACTATTGCGAGCTGTAAATGCCACTTCCAGTTAAGCTGTGCAGAAGAAGAACAACAAGAAGAAGAAATATCTCGAAATATGTCCGTCAGGCCCCTTCCCTTGAGATAAATCTGCAAATATCTCGGAAACGAAGCGAGCTATGGCAAAATGCTAAGAGACCTTTTTTGTAGAGAATTAAGTTTCCTACTTTGTATGTTCTATGATATTTTATGATCAGACGCGTAGTTCTCGAGATATATCAAGATATTTAACAGTTCCGAAGCCGCACCAACATAATAGAGATACAGAAACACCGTGGCCCCTTTCTTTGAGATATCTCTGCACTATTGCGAGCTGCAAATGCCACTTCCAGCTTAGCTGCGCAGAAGAAGAACAACAAGAAGAAGAAATATCTCGAAATATGTCCGTCAGGCCCCTTACCTTGAGATAAATCTGCAAATATCTCGGAAACGAAGCGAGCTATGGCAAAATGTTAAGAGACCTTTTTTGTAGAGAATTAAGTTTCCTACTTTTTATCTTCTATGATATTTTTCGATCAGAAGCGTAGTTTTCGAGATATATCAAGATATTTAAAAGTTCCGAAGCCGCACCAACATAATAGAGATACAGAAACACCGTGGCCCCTTTCGTTGAGATAACTCTGCACTAGTGCGAGCCGCAAATGCCACTTCCAGCTTAGCTGTGCAGAAGAAGAACAACAAGAAGAAGAAATATCTCGAAATATGTCCGTCAGGCCCCTTACCATGAGATAAATCTGCAAATATCTCGGAAACGAAGCGAGCTATGGCAAAATGTTAAGAGACCTTTTTTGTAGAGAATTAAGTTTCCTACTTTTTATGTTCTATGATATTTTTTGATCAGATGCGTAGTTCTCGAGATATATCAAGATATTCAAAAGTTCCGAAGCCGCACCAACATAATAGAGATACAGAAACACCGTGGCCCCTCTCTTTGAGATAACTCTGCACTATTGCGAGCTGCAAATGCCACTTCCAGCTTAGCTGTGCAGAAGAGGAACAACAAGAAGAAGAAATATCTCGGAATATGTCCGTCAGGCCCCTTCCCTTGAGATAAATCTGCAAATATCTCGGAAACGATGCCAGGTATGGGAAAATGTTAAGAGACCTTTTTTGTAGAGAATTAAGTTCCCTACTTTTTGTCTTCTATGATATTTTTTGATCAGATGCGTAGTTCTCGAGATATATCAAGATATTTAAAAGTTCCGAAGCCGCACCAACATAATAGAGATACAGAAACACCGTGGCCCCTTTCTTTGAGATAACTCTGCACTATTGCGAGCTGTAAATGCCACTTCCAGCTTAGCTGTGCAGAAGAAGAACAACAAGAAGAAGAAATATCTCGAAATATGTCCGTCAGGCCCCTTCCCTTGAGATAAATCTGCAAATATCTCGGAAACGAAGCGAGCTATGGCAAAATGTTAAGAGACCTTTTTTGTAGAGAATTAAGTTTCCTACTTTTTATGTTCTATGATATTTTTTGATCAGATGCGTAGTTCTCGAGATATATCAAGATATTCAAAAGTTCCGAAGCCGCACCAACATAATAGAGATACAGAAACACCGCGGCCCCTTTCTTTGAGATAACTCTGCACTATTGCGAGCTGTAAATGCCACTTCCAGTTAAGCTGTGCAGAAGAAGAACAACAAGAGGAAGAAATATCTCGAAATATGTCCGTCAGGCCCCTTCCCTTGAGATAAATCTGCAAATATCTCGGAAACGAAGCGAGCTATGGCAAAATGTTAAGAGACCTTTTTTGTAGAGAATTAAGTTTCCTACTTTGTATGTTCTATGATATTTTATGATCAGACGCGTAGTTCTCGAGATATATCAAGATATTTAACAGTTCCGAAGCCGCACCAACATAATAGAGATACAGAAACACCGTGGCCCCTTTCTTTGAGATATCTCTGCACTATTGCGAGCTGCAAATGCCACTTCCAGCTTAGCTGCGCAGAAGAAGAACAACAAGAAGAAGAAATATCTCGAAATATGTCCGTCAGGCCCCTTACCTTGAGATAAATCTGCAAATATCTCGGAAACGAAGCGAGCTATGGCAAAATGTTAAGAGACCTTTTTTGTAGAGAATTAAGTTTCCTACTTTTTATCTTCTATGATATTTTTCGATCAGAAGCGTAATTTTCGAGATATATCAAGATATTTAAAAGTTCCGAAGCCGCACCAACATAATAGAGATACAGAAACACCGTGGCCCCTTTCTTTGAGATAACTCTGCACTATTGCGAGCTGCAAATGCCACTTTCAGCTTAGCTGTGCAGAAGAAGAACAACAAGAAGAAGAAATATCTCGAAATATGTCCGTCAGGCCCCTTCCCTTGAGATAAATCTGCAAATATCTCGGAAACGAAGCGAGCTATGGCAAAATGTTAAGAGACCTTTTTTGTAGAGAATTATGTTTCCTACAATTTATGTTCTATGATATTTTTCGATCAGAAGCGTAGTTTTCGAGATATATCGAGATATTTAAAAGTTCCGAAGCCGCACCAACATAATAGAGATACAGAAACACCTTGGCCTCTTTCGTTGAGATAACTCTGCACTAGTGCGAGCCGCAAATGCCACTTCCAGCTTAGCTGTGCAGAAGAAGAACAACAAGAAGAAGAAATATCTCGAAATATGTCCGTCAGGCCCCTTACCATGAGATAAATCTGCAAATATCTCGGAAACGAAGCGAGCTATGGCAAAATCTTAAGAGACCTTTTTTGTAGAGAATTAAGTTTCCTACTTTTTATGTTCTATGATATTTTTTGATCAGATGCGTAGTTCTCGAGATATATCAAGATATTCAAAAGTTCCGAAGGCGCACCAACATAATAGAGATACAGAAACACCGTGGCCCCTCTCTTTGAGATAACTCTGCACTATTGCGAGCTGCAAATGCCACTTCCAGCTTAGCTGTGCAGAAGAGGAACAACAAGAAGAAGAAATATCTCGGAATATGTCCGTCAGGCCCCTTCCCTTGAGATAAATCTGCAAATATCTCGGAAACGATGCCAGGTATGGGAAAATGTTAAGAGACCTTTTTTGTAGAGAATTAAGTTCCCTACTTTTTATCTTCTATGATATTTTTTGATCAGATGAGTAGTTCTCGAGATATATCAAGATATTTAAAAGTTCCGAAGCCGCACCAACATAATAGAGATACAGAAACACCGTGGCCCCTTTCTTTGAGATAACTCTGCACTATTGCGAGCTGTAAATGCCACTTCCAGCTTAGCTGTGCAGAAGAAGAACAACAAGAAGAAGAAATATCTCGAAATATGTCCGTCAGGCCCCTTCCCTTGAGATATATCTGCAAATATCTCGGAAACGAAGCGAGCTATGGCAAAATGTGAAGAGACCTTTTTTGTAGAGAATTATGTTTCCTACAATTTATGTTCTATGATATTTTTTGATCAGAAGCGTAGTTTTCGAGATATATCGAGATATTTAAAAGTTCCGAAGCCGCACCAACATAATAGAGATACAGAAACACCGTGGCCCCTTTCGTTGAGATAACGCTGCACTAGTGCGAGCCGCAAATGCCACTTCCAGCTTAGCTGTGCAGAAGAAGAACAACAAGAAGAAGAAATATCTCGAAATATGTCCGTCAGGCCCCTTCCCTTGAGATAAATCTGCAAATATCTCGGAAACGAAGCGAGCTATGGCAAAATATTAAGAGACCTTTTTTGTAGAGAATTAAGTTTCCTACTTTTTATGTTCTATGATATTTTTTGATCAGATGCGTAGTTCTCGAGATATATCAAGATATTCAAAAGTTCCGAAGCCGCACCAACATAATAGAGATACAGAAACACCGTGGCCCCTTTCTTTGAGATAACTCTGCACTATTGCGAGCTGCAAATGCCACTTCCAGCTTAGCTGTGCAGAGGAAGAACAACAAGAAGAAGGAATATCTCGAAATATGTCCGTCAGGCCAGTTCCTTTGAGCTGAATCTGCAAATATCTCGGAAACGAAGCGAGCTATGGCAAAATGTTAAGAGACATTTTTTGTAGAGAATTATGTTTCCTACAATTTATGTTCTATGATATTTTTTGATCAGAAGCGTAGTTTTCGAGATATATCGAGATATTTAAAAGTTCCGAAGCAGCACCAACATAATAGAGATACAGAAACACCGTGGCCCCTTTCTTTGAGATAACTCTGCACTAGTGCGAGCCGCAAATGCCACTTCCAGCTTAGCTGTGCAGAACAAGAACAACAAGAAGAAGAAATATCTCGAAATATGTCCGTCAGGCCCCTTACCTTGAGATAAATCTGCAAATATCTCGGAAACGAAGCGAGCTATGGCAAAATGTTAAGAGACCTTTTTTGTAGAGAATTAAGTTTCCTACTTTTTATCTTCTATGATATTTTCTGATCAGATGCGTAGTTCTCGAGATATATCAAGATATTTAAAAGTTCCGAAGCCGCACCAACATAATAGAGATACAGAAACACCGTGGCCCCTTTCTTTGAGATAACTCTGCACTATTGCGAGCTGCAAATGCCACTTCCAGCTTAGCTGTGCAGTGGAAGAACAACAAGAAGAAGAAATATCTCGAAATATGTCCGTCAGGCCAGTTCCTTTGAGCTGAATCTGCAAATATCTCGGAAACGAAGCGAGCTATGGCAAAATGTTAAGAGACGTTTTTTGTAGAGAATTATGTTTCCTACAATTTATGTTCTATGATATTTTTTGATCAGAAGCGTAGTTCTCGAGATATATCAAGATATTTAAAAGTTCCGAAGCCGCACCAACATAATAGGGATACAGAAACACCGTGGCCCCTTTCTTTGAGATAACTCTGCACTAGTGCGAGCCGCAAATGCCACTTCCAGCTTAGCTGTGCAGAAGAAGAACAACAAGAAGAAGAAATATCTCGAAATATGTCCGTCAGGCCCCTTCCCTTGAGATAAATCTGCAAATATCTCGGAAACGAAGCGAGCTATGGCAAAATGTTAAGAGACCTTTTTTGTAGAGAATTAAGTTTCCTACTTTTTATGTTCTATGATATTTTTTGATCAGATGCGTAGTTCTCGAGATATATCAAGATATTTAAAAGTTCCGAAGCCGCACCAACATAATAGGGATACAGAAACACCGTGGCCCCTTTCTTTGAGATAACTCTGCACTAGTGTGAGCCGCAAATGCCACTTCCAGCTTAGCTGTGCAGAAGAAGAACAACAAGAAGAAGAAATATCTCGAAATATGTCCGTCAGGCCCCTTCCCTTGAGATAAATCTGCAAATATCTCGGAAACGAAGCGAGCTATCGCAAAATGTTGAGAGACCTTTTTTGTAGAGAATTATGTTTCCTACAATTTATGTTCTATGATATTTTTTGATCAGAAGCGGAGTTTTCGAGATATATCGAGATATTTAATAGTTCCGAAGACGCACCAACATAATAGAGATACAGAAACACCGTGGCCCCTTTCTTTGAGATAACTGTGCACTAGTGCGAGCCGCAAATGCCACTTCCAGCTTAGCTGTGCAGAAGAAGTACAACAAGAAGAAGAAATATCTCGAAATATGTCCGTCAGGCCCCTTCCCTTGAGATATATCTGCAAATATCTCGGAAACGAAGCGAGCTATGGCAAAATGTTAAGAGACCTTTTTTGTAGAGAATTAAGTTTCCTACTTTTTATGTTCTATGATATTTTTTGATCAGATGCCTAGTTCTCGAGATATATCAAGATATTTAAAAGTTCCGAAGCCGCACCAACATAATAGAGATACAGAAACACCGTGGCCCCTTTCTTTGAGATAACTCTGCACTATTGCGAGCTGCAAATGCCACTTCCAGCTTAGCTGTGCAGAGGGAGAACAACAAGAAGAAGAAGTATCTCGAAATATGTCCGTCAGGCCCGTTCCTTTGAGCTGAATCTGCAAATATCTCGGAAACGAAGCGAGCTATGGCAAAATGTTAAGATACGTTTTTTGTAGAGAATTATGTTTCCTACAATTTATGTTCTATGATATTTTTTGATCAGAAGCGTAGTTTTCGAGATATATCGAGATATTTAAAAGTTCCGAAGCCGCACCAACATAATAGAGATACAGAAACACCGTGGCCCCTTTCTTTGAGATAACTCTGCACTATTGCGAGCTGCAAATGCCACTTCCAGCTTAGCTGTGCAGAGGAAGAACAACAAGAAGAAGAAGTATCTCGAAATATGTCCGTCAGGCCCGTTCCTTTGAGCTGAATCTGCAAATATCTCGGAAACGAAGCGAGCTATGGCAAAATGTTAAGAGACCTTTTTTGTAGAGAATTATGTTTCCTACAATTTATGTTCTATGATATTTTTTGATCAGAAGCGTAGTTTTCGAGATATATCGAGATGTTTAAAAGTTCCGAAGCCGCACCAACATAATAGAGATACAGAAACACCGTGGCCCCTTTCTTTGAGATAACTCTGCACTATTGCGACCTGCAAATGCCACTTCCAGCTCAGCTGTGCAGAAGAAGAACAACAAGAAGAAGAAATATCTCGAAATATGTCCGTCAGGCCCCTTCCCTTGAGATAAATCTGCAAATATCTCGGAAACGAAGCGAGCTATGGCAAAATGTTAAGAGACCTTTTTTGTAGAGAATTAAGTTTCCTACTTTTTATGTTCTATGATATTTTTTGATCAGATGCGTAGTTCTCGAGATATATCAAGATATTTAAAAGTTCCGAAGCCGCACCAACATAATAGAGATACAGAAACACCGTGGCCCCTTTCTTTGAGATAACTCTGCACTATTGCGAGCTGGAAATGCCACTTCCAGTTTAGCTGTGCAGAAGAAGAACAACAAGAAGAAGAAATATCTCGAAATATGTCCGTTAGGCCCCTTCCCTTCAGATAAATCTGCAAATATCTCGGAAATGAAGCGAGCTATGGCAAAATGTTAAGAGACCTTTTTTGTAGAGAATTAAGTTTCCTACTTTTCAGGTTGTATGATATTTTTTGATCAGATGCGTAGTTCTCGAGATATATCAAGATATTTAAAAGTTCCGAAGCCGCACCAACATAATAGAGATACAGAAACACCGTGGCCCCTTTCTTTGAGATAACTCTGCACTATTGCGAGCTGTAAATGCCACTTCTAGCTTAGCTGTGCAGAAGAAGAACAACAAGAAGAAGAAATATCTCGAAATATGTCCGTCAGGCCCCTTCCCTTGAGATATATCTGCAAATATCTCGGAAACGAAACGAGCTATGGCAAAATGTTAAGAGACCTTTTTTGTAGAGAATTATGTTTCCTACAATTTATGTTCTATGATATTTTTTGATCAGAAGCGTAGTTTTCGAGATATATCGAGATATTTAAAAGTTCCGACGCCGCACCAACATAATAGAGATACAGAAACACCGTGGCCCCTTTCTTTGAGATAACTCTGCACTATTGCGACCTGCAAATGCCACTTCCAGCTCAGCTGTGCAGAAGAAGAACAACAAGAAGAAGAAATATCTCGAAATATGTCCGTCAGGCCCCTTCCCTTGAGATAAATCTGCAAATATCTCGGAAACGAAGCGAGCTATGGCAACATGTTAAGAGACCTTTTTTGTAGAGAATTAAGTTTCCTACTTTTTATGTTCTATGATATTTTTTGATCAGATGCGTAGTTCTCGAGATATATCAAGATATTTAAAAGTTCCGAAGCCGCACCAACATAATAGAGATACAGAAACACCGTGACCCCTTTCTTTGAGATAACTCTGCACTATTGCGACCTGCAAATGCCACTTCCAGCTCAGCTGTGCAGAAGAAGAACAACAAGAAGAAGTAATATCTCGAAATATGTCCGTCAGGCCCCTTCCCTTGAGATAAATCTGCAAATATCTCGGAAACGAAGCGAGCTATGGCAAAATGTTAAGAGACCTTTTTTGTAGTGAATTAAGTTTCCTACTTTTTATGTTCTATGATATTTTTTGATCAGATGCGTAGTTCTCGAGATATATCAAGATATTTAAAAGTTCCGAAGCCGCACCAACATTATAGAGATACAGAAACACCGTGGCCCCTTTCGTTGAGATAACTCTGCACTATTGCGAGCTGGAAATGCCACTTCCAGTTTAGCTGTGCAGAAGAAGAACAACAAGAAGAAGAAATATCTCGAAATATGTCCGTTGGGCCCCTTCCCTTGAGATAAATCTGCAAATATCTCGGAAACGAAGCGAGCTATGGCAAAATGTTAAGAGACCTTTTTTGTAGAGAATTATGTTTCCTACAATTTAGGTTCTATGATATTTTTTGATCAGAAGCGTAGTTTTCGAGATGTATCGAGATATTTAAAAGTTC
Organism: Osmia lignaria lignaria; assembly: GCF_051020975.1. NCBI lineage: Eukaryota > Metazoa > Arthropoda > Insecta > Hymenoptera > Megachilidae > Osmia > Osmia lignaria. The sequence goes on along the minus strand of NW_027478167.1, from coordinate 1,989,926 downwards.
CGAAGCCGCACCAACATTATAGAGATACAGAAACACCGTGGCCCCTTTCTTTGAGATAACTCTGCACTAGTGCGAGCCGCAAATGCCACTTCCAGCTTAGCTGTGCAGAAGAAGAACAACAAGAAGAAGAAATATCTCGAAATATGTCCGTCAGGCCCCTTCCCTTGAGATAAATCTGCAAATATCTCGGAAACGAAGCGAGCTATGGCAAAATGTTAAGAGACCTTTTTTGTAGAGAATTAAGTTTCCTACTTTTTAGGTTCTATGATATTTTTTGATCAGATGCGTAGTTCTCGATATATATCAAGATATTTAAAAGTTCCGAAGCCGCACCAACATAATAGAGATACAGAAACACCGTGGCCCCTTTCTTTGAGATAACTCTGCACTATTGCGAGCTGGAAATGCCACTTCCAGTTTAGCTGTGCAGAAGAAGAACAACAAGAAGAAGAAATATCTCGAAATATGTCCGTTAGGCCCCTTCCCTTCAGATAAATCTGCAAATATCTCGGAAATGAAGCGAGCTATGGCAAAATGTTAAGAGACCTTTTTTGTAGAGAATTAAGTTTCCTACTTTTCAGGTTCTATGATATTTTTTGATCAGATGCGTAGTTCTCGAGATATATCAAGATATTTAAAAGTTCCGAAGCCGCACCAACATAATAGAGATACAGAAACACCGTGGCCCCTTTCTTTGAGATAACTCTGCACTATTGCGAGCTGTAAATGCCACTTCCAGCTTAGCTGTGCAGAAGAAGAACAACAAGAAGAAGAAATATCTCGAAATATGTCCGTCGGGCCCCTTCCCTTGAGATATATCTGCAAATATCTCGGAAACGAAGCGAGCTATGGCAAAATGTTAAGAGACGTTTTTTGTAGAGAATTATGTTTCCTACAATTTATGTTCTATGATATTTTTTGATCAGAAGCGTAGTTTTCGAGATATATCGAGATATTTAAAAGTTCCGAAGCCGCACCAACATAATAGAGATACAGAAACACCGTGGCCCCTTTCTTTGAGATAACTCTGCACTATTGCGACCTGCAAATGCCACTTCCAGCTTAGCTGTGCAGAAGAAGAACAACAAGAAGAAGAAATATCTCGAAATATGTCCGTCAGGCCCCTTCCCTTGAGATAAATCTGCAAATATCTCGGAAACGAAGCGAGCTATGGCAACATGTTAAGAGACCTTTTTTGTAGAGAATTAAGTTTCCTACTTTTTATGTTCTATGATATTTTTTGATCAGATGCGTAGTTCTCGAGATATATCAAGATATTTAAAAGTTCCGAAGCCGCACCAACATAATAGAGATACAGAAACACCGTGACACCTTTCTTTGAGATAACTCTGCACTATTGCGACCTGCAAATGCCACTTCCAGCTCAGCTGTGCAGAAGAAGAACAACAAGAAGAAGAAATATCTCGAAATATGTCCGTCAGGCCCCTTCCCTTGAGATAAATCTGCAAATATCTCGGAAACGAAGCGAGCTATGGCAAAATGTTAAGAGACCTTTTTTGTAGTGAATTAAGTTTCCTACTTTTTATGTTCTATGATATTTTTTGATCAGATGCGTAGTTCTCGAGATATATCAAGATATTTAAAAGTTCCGAAGCCGCACCAACATTATAGAGATACAGAAACACCGTGGCCCCTTTCGTTGAGATAACTCTGCACTATTGCGAGCTGGAAATGCCACTTCCAGTTTAGCTGTGCAGAAGAAGAACAACAAGAAGAAGAAATATCTCGAAATATGTCCGTTAGGCCCCTTCCCTTGAGATAAATCTGCAAATATCTCGGAAACGAAGCGAGCTATGGCAAAATGTTAAGAGACCTTTTTTGTAGAGAATTATGTTTCCTACAATTTAGGTTCTATGATATTTTTTGATCAGAAGCGTAGTTTTCGAGATGTATCGAGATATTTAAAAGTTCCGAAGCCGCACCAACATAATAGAGATACAGAAACACCGTGGCCCCTTTCTTTGAGATAACTCTGCACTAGTGCGAGCCGCAAATGCCACTTCCAGCTTAGCTGTGCAGAAGAAGAACAACAAGAAGAAGAAATATCTCGAAATATGTCCGTCAGGCCCCTTCCCTTAAGATAAATCTGCAAATATCTCGGAAACGAAGCGAGCTATGGCAAAATGTTAAGAGACCTTTTTTGTAGAGAATTAAGTTTCCTACTTTTTATGTTCTATGATATTTTTTAATCAGATGCGTAGTTCTCGAGATATATCAAGATAATTAAAAGTTCCGAAGCCGCACCAACATAATAGAGATACAGAAACACCGTGGCCCCTTTCTTTGAGATAACTCTGCACTATTGCGAGCTGGAAATGCCACTTCCAGTTTAGCTGTGCAGAAGAAGAACAACAAGAAGAAGAAATATCTCGAAATATGTCCGTTAGGCCCCTTTCCTTCAGATAAATCTGCAAATATCTCGGAAATGAAGCGAGCTATGGCAAAATGTTAAGAGACCTTTTTTGTAGAGAATTATGTTTCCTACAATTTAGGTTCTATGATATTTTTTGATCAGAAGCGTAGTTTTCGAGATGTATCGAGATATTTAAAAGTTCCGAAGCCGCACCAACATAATAGAGATACAGAAACACCGTGGCCCCTTCCTTTGAGATAACTCTGCACTATTGCGAGCTGGAAATGCCACTTCCAGTTTAGCTGTGCAGAAGAAGAACAACAAGAAGAAGAAATATCTCGAAATATGTCCGTTAGGCCCCTTCCCTTCAGATAAATCTGCAAATATCTCGGAAATGAAGCGAGCTATGGCAAAATGTTAAGAGACCTTTTTTGTAGAGAATTAAGTTTCCTACTTTTCAGGTTCAATGATATTTTTTGATCAGATGCGTAGTTCTCGAGATATATCAAGATATTTAAAAGTTCCGAAGCCGCACCAACATAATAGAGATACAGAAACACCGTGGCCCCTTTCTTTGAGATAACTCTGCACTATTGCGAGCTGTTAATGCCACTTCCAGCTTAGCTGTGCAGAAGAAGAACAACAAGAAGAAGAAATATCTCGAAATATGTCCGTCAGGCCCCTTCCCTTGAGATATATCTGCAAATATCTCGGAAACGAAGCGAGCTATGGCAAAATGTTAAGAGACCTTTTTTGTAGAGAATTATGTTTCCTACAATTTATGTTCTATGATATTTTTTGATCAGAAGCGTAGTTTTCGAGATATATCGAGATATTTAAAAGTTCCGAAGCCGCACCAACATAATAGAGATACAGAAACACCGTGGCCCCTTCCTTTGAGATAACTCTGCACTATTGCGACCTGCAAATGCCACTTCCAGCTCAGCTGTGCAGAAGAAGAACAACAAGAAGAAGAAATATCTCGAAATATGTCCGTCAGGCCCCTTCCCTTGAGATAAATCTGCAAATATCTCGGAAACGAAGCGAGCTATGGCAAAATGTTAAGAGACCTTTTTTGTAGAGAATTAAGTTTCCTACTTTTTATGTTCTATGATATTTTTTGATCAGATGCGTAGTTCTCGAGATATATCAAGATATTTAAAAGTTCCGAAGCCGCACCAACATAATAGAGATACAGAAACACCGTGACCCCTTTCTTTGAGATAACTCTGCACTATTGCGACCTGCAAATGCCACTTCCAGCTCAGCTGTGCAGAAGAAGAACAACAAGAAGAAGAAATATCTCGAAATATGTCCGTTAGGCCCCTTCCCTTGAGATAAATCTGCAAATATCTCGGAAACGAAGCGAGCTATGGCAAAATGTTAAGAGACCTTTTTTGTAGAGAATTATGTTTCCTACAATTTAGGTTCTATGATATTTTTTGATCAGAAGCGTAGTTTTCGAGATGTATCGAGATATTTAAAAGTTCCGAAGCCGCACCAACATAATAGAGATACAGAAACACCGTGGCCCCTTTCTTTGAGATAACTCTGCACTAGTGCGAGCCGCAAATGCCACTTCCAGCTTAGCTGTGCAGAAGAAGAACAACAAGAAGAAGAAATATCTCGAAATATGTCCGTCAGGCCCCTTCCCTTGAGATAAATCTGCAAATATCTCGGAAACGAAGCGAGCTATGGCAAAATGTTAAGAGACCTTTTTTGTAGAGAATTGAGTTTCCTACTTTTTATCTTCTATGATATTTTTTGATCAGATGCGTAGTTCTCGAGATATATCAAGATATTTAAAAGTTCCGAAGCCGCACCAACATAATAGAGATACAGAAACACCGTGGCCCCTCTCTTTGAGATAACTCTGCACTATTGCGAGCTGGAAATGCCACTTCCAGTTTAGCTGTGCAGAAGAAGAACAACAAGAAGAAGAAATATCTCGAAATATGTCCGTCAGGCCCCTTCCCTTGAGATAAATCTGCAAATATCTCGGAAACGAAGCGAGCTATGGCAAAATGTTAAGAGACCTTTTTTGTAGAGAATTAAGTTTCCTACTTTTTATGTTCTATGATATTTTTTGATCAGATGCGTAGTTCTCGAGATATATCAAGATATTTAAAAGTTCCGAACCCGCACCAACATAATAGAGATACAGAAACACCGTGGCCCCTTTCTTTGGGATAACTCTGCACTATTGCGAGCTGCAAATGCCACTTCCAGCTTAGCTGTGCAGAGGAAGAACAACAAGAAGAAGAAATATCTCGAAATATGTCCGTCAGGCCAGTTCCTTTGAGCTGAATCTGCAAATATCTCGGAAACGAAGAGAGCTATGGCAAAATGTTAAGAGACCTTTTTTGTAGAGAATTAAGTTTCCTACAATTTATGTTCTATGATATTTTTTGATCAGATGCGTAGTTCTCGAGATATATCAAGATATTTAAAAGTTCCGAAGCCGCACCAACATAATAGAGATACAGAAACACCGTGGCCCCTTTCTTTGAGATAACTCTGCACTATTGCGAGCTGCAAATGCCACTTCCAGCTTAGCTGTGCAGAAGAAGAACAACAAGAAGAAGAAATATCTCGAAATATGTCCGTCAGGCCCCTTCCCTTGAGATAAATCTGCAAATATCTCGGAAACGAAGAGAGCTATGGCAAAATGTTAAGAGACCTTTTTTGTAGAGAATTATGTTTCCTACAATTTATGTTCTATGATATTTTTTGATCAGAAGCGTAGTTTTCGAGATATATCGAGATATTTAAAAGTTCCGAAGCCGCAGCAACATAATAGAGATACAGAAACACCGTGGCCCCTTTCTTTGAGATAACTCTGCACTAGTGCGAGCCGCAAATGCCACTTCCAGCTTAGCTGTGCAGAAGAAGAACAACAAGAAGAAGAAATATCTCGAAATATGTCCGTCAGGCCCCTTCCCTTGAGATAAATCTGCAAATATCTCGGAAACGAAGAGAGCTATGGCAAAATGCTAAGAGACCTTTTTTGTAGAGAATTAAGTTTCCTACAATTTATGTTCTATGATATTTTTTGATCAGAAGCGTAGTTTTCGAGATATATCGAGATATTTAAAAGTTCCGAAGCCGCACCAACATAATAGGGATACAGAAACACCGTGGCCCCTTTCTTTGAGATAACTCTGCACTAGTGCGAGCCGCAAATGCCACTTCCAGCTTAGCTGTGCAGAAGAAGAACAACAAGAAGAAGAAATATCTCGAAATATGTCCGTCAGGCCCCTTCCCTTGAGATATATCTGCAAATATCTCGGAAACGAAGCGAGCTATGGCAAAATGTTAAGAGACCTTTTTTGTAGAGAATTATGTTTCCTACAATTTATGTTCTATGATATTTTTTGATCAGAAGCGTAGTTTTCGAGATATATCGAGATATTTAAAAGTTCCGAAGCCGCACCAACATAATAGAGATACAGAAACACCGTGGCCCCTTTCTTTGAGATAACTCTGCACTAGTGCGAGCCGCAAATGCCACTTCCAGCTTAGCTGTGCAGAAGAAGAACAACAAGAAGAAGAAATATCTCGAAATATGTCCGTCAGGCCCCTTCCCTTGAGATAAATCTGCAAATATCTCGGAAACGAAGCGAGCTATGGCAAAATGTTAAGAGACCTTTTTTGTAGAGAATTAAGTTTCCTACAATTTATGTTCTATGATATTTTTTGATCAGAAGCGTAGTTTTCCAGATATATCGAGATATTTAAAAGTTCCGAAGCCGCACCAACATAATAAGGATACAGAAACACCGTGGCCCCTTTCTTTGAGATAACTCTGCACTAGTGCGAGCCGCAAATGCCACTTCCAGCTTAGCTGTGCAGAAGAAGAACAACAAGAAGAAGAAATATCTCGAAATATGTCCGTCAGGCCCCTTCCCTTGAGATATATCTGCAAATATCTCGGAAACGAAGCGAGCTATGGCAAAATGTTAAGAGACCTTTTTTGTAGAGAATTATGTTTCCTACAATTTATGTTCTATGATATTTTTTGATCAGAAGCGTAGTTTTCGAGATATATCGAGATATTTAAAAGTTCCGAAGCCGCAGCAACATAATAGAGATACAGAAACACCGTGGCCCCTTTCTTTGAGATAACTCTGCACTAGTGCGAGCCGCAAATGCCACTTCCAGCTTAGCTGTGCAGAAGAAGAACAACAAGAAGAAGAAATATCTCGAAATATGTCCGTCAGGCCCCTTCCCTTGAGATATATCTGCAAATATCTCGGAAACGAAGCGAGCTATGGCAAAATGTTAAGAGACCTTTTTTGTAGAGAATTATGTTTCCTACAATTTATGTTCTATGATATTTTTTGATCAGAAGCGTAGTTTTCGAGATATATCGAGATATTTAAAAGTTCCGAAGCCGCACCAACATAATAGAGATACAGAAACACCGTGGCCCCTTTCTTTGAGATAACTCTGCACTAGTGCGAGCCGCAAATGCCACTTCCAGCTTAGCTGTGCAGAAGAAGAACAACAAGAAGAAGAAATATCTCGAAATATGTCCGTCAGGCCCCTTCCCTTGAGATAAATCTGCAAATATCTCGGAAACGAAGCGAGCTATGGCAAAATGTTAAGAGACCTTTTTTGTAGAGAATTATGTTTCCTACAATTTATGTTCTATGATATTTTTTGATCAGAAGCGTAGTTTTCGAGATATATCGAGATATTTAAAAGTTCCGAAGCCGCACCAACATAATAGAGATACAGAAACACCGTGGCCCCTTTCTTTGAGATAACTCTGCACTAGTGCGAGCCGCAAATGCCACTTCCAGCTTAGCTGTGCAGAAGAAGAACAACAAGAAGAAGAAATATCTCGAAATATGTCCGTCAGGCCCCTTCCCTTGAGATAAATCTGCAAATATCTCGGAAACGAAGCGAGCTATGGCAAAATGTTAAGAGACCTTTTTTGTAGAGAATTAAGTTTCCTACAATTTATGTTCTATGATATTTTTTGATCAGAAGCGTAGTTTTCGAGATATATCGAGATATTTAAAAGTTCCGAAGCCGCACCAACATAATAAGGATACAGAAACACCGTGGCCCCTTTCTTTGAGATAACTCTGCACTAGTGCGAGCCGCAAATGCCACTTCCAGCTTAGCTGTGCAGAAGAAGAACAACAAGAAGAAGAAATATCTCGAAATATGTCCGTCAGGCCCCTTCCCTTGAGATATATCTGCAAATATCTCGGAAACGAAGCGAGCTATGGCAAAATGTTAAGAGACCTTTTTTGTAGAGAATTATGTTTCCTACAATTTATGTTCTATGATATTTTTTGATCAGAAGCGTAGTTTTCGAGATATATCGAGATATTTAAAAGTTCCGAAGCCGCACCAACATAATAGAGATACAGAAACACAGTGACCCCTTTCTTTGAGATAACTCTGCACTAGTGCGAGCCGCAAATGCCACTTCCAGCTTAGCTGTGCAGAAGAAGAACAACAAGAAGAAGAAATATCTCGAAATATGTCCGTCAGGCCCCTTCCCTTGAGATAAATCTGCAAATATCTCGGAAACGAAGCGAGCTATGGCAAAATGTTAAGAGACCTTTTTTGTAGAGAATTAAGTTTCCTACTTTTTATGTTCTATGTTATTTTTTGATCAGATGCGTAGTTCTCGAGATATATCAAGATATTTAAAAGTTCCGAAGCCGCACCAACATAATAGAGATACAGAAACACCGTGGCCCCTTTCTTTGAGATAACTCTGCACTATTGCGAGCTGCAAATGCCACTTCCAGCTTAGCTGTGCAGAAGAAGAACAACAAGAAGAAGAAATATCTCGAAATATGTCCGTCAGGCCCCTTCCCTTGAGATATATCTGCAAATATCTCGGAAACGAAGCGAGCTATGGCAAAATGTTAAGAGACCTTTTTTGTAGAGAATTATGTTTCCTACAATTTATGTTCTATGATATTTTTTGATCAGAAGCGTAGTTTTCGAGATATATCGAGATATTTAAAAGTTCCGAAGCCGCACCAACATAATAGAGATACAGAAACACCGTGACCCCTTTCTTTGAGATAACTCTGCACTAGTGCGAGCCGCAAATGCCACTTCCAGCTTAGCTGTGCAGAAGAAGAACAACAAGAAGAAGAAATATCTCGAAATATGTCCGTCAGGCCCCTTCCCTTGAGATAAATCTGCAAATATCTCGGAAACGAAGCGAGCTATGGCAAAATGTTAAGAGACCTTTTTTGTAGAGAATTAAGTTTCCTACTTTTTATGTTCTATGTTATTTTTTGATCAGATGCGTAGTTCTCGAGATATATCAAGATATTTAAAAGTTCCGAAGCCGCACCAACATAATAGAGATACAGAAACACCGTGGCCCCTTTCTTTGAGATAACTCTGCACTATTGCGAGCTGCAAATGCCACTTCCAGCTTAGCTGTGCAGAAGAAGAACAACAAGAAGAAGAAATATCTCGAAATATGTCCGTCAGGCCCCTTCCCTTGAGATAAATCTGCAAATATCTCGGAAACGAAGAGAGCTATGGCAAAATGTTAAGAGACCTTTTTTGTAGAGAATTAAGTTTCCTACAATTTATGTTCTATGATATTTTTTGATCAGAAGCGTAGTTTTCGAGATATATCGAGATATTTAAAAGTTCCGAAGCCGCACCAACATAATAGGGATACAGAAACACCGTGGCCCCTTTCTTCGAGATAACTCTGCACTAGTGCGAGCCGCAAATGCCACTTCCAGCTTAGCTGTGCAGAAGAAGAACAACAAGAAGAAGAAATATCTCGAAATATGTCCGTCAGGCCCCTTCCCTTGAGATATATCTGCAAATATCTCGGAAACGAAGCGAGCTATGGCAAAATGTTAAGAGACCTTTTTTGTAGAGAATTATGTTTCCTACAATTTATGTTCTATGATATTTTTTGATCAGAAGCGTAGTTTTCGAGATATATCGAGATATTTAAAAGTTCCGAAGCCGCACCAACATAATAGAGATACAGAAACACCGTGGCCCCTTTCTTTGAGATAACTCTGCACTAGTGCGAGCCGCAAATGCCGCTTCCAGCTTAGCTGTGCAGAAGAAGAACAACAAGAAGAAGAAATATCTCGAAATATGTCCGTCAGGCCCCTTCCCTTGAGATAAATCTGCAAATATCTCGGAAACGAAGCGAGCTATGGCAAAATGTTAAGAGACCTTTTTTGTAGATAATTAAGTTTCCTACTTTTTATGTCCTATGATATTTTTTGATCAGATGCGTAGTTCTCGAGATATATCAAGATATTTAAAAGTTCCGAAGCCGCACCAACATAATAGAGATACAGAAACACCGTGGCCCCTTTCTTTGAGATAACTCTGCACTATGGCGAGCTGCAAATGCCACTTCCAGCTTAGCTGTGCAGAAGAAGAACAACAAGAAGAAGAAATATCTCGAAATATGTCCGTCAGGCCCCTTCCCTTGAGATAAATCTGCAAATATCTCGGAAACGAAGAGAGCTATGGCAAAATGTGAAGAGACCTTTTTTGTAGAGAATTAAGTTTCCTACAATTTATGTTCTATGATATTTTTTGATCAGAAGCGTAGTTTTCGAGATATATCGAGATATTTAAAAGTTCCGAAGCCGCACCAACATAATAGGGATACAGAAACACCGTGGCCCCTTTCTTTGAGATAACTCTGCACTAGTGCGAGCCGCAAATGCCACTTCCAGCTTAGCTGTGCAGAAGAAGAACAACAAGAAGAAGAAATATCTCGAAATATGTCCGTCAGGCCCCTTCCCTTGAGATATATCTGCAAATATCGCGGAAACGAAGCGAGCTATGGCAAAATGTTAAGAGACGTTTTTTGTAGAGAATTATGTTTCCTACAATTTATGTTCTATGATATTTTTTGATCCGAAGCGTAGTTTTCGAGCTATATCGAGATATTTAAAAGTTCCGAAGCCGCACCAACATAATAGGGATACAGAAACACCGTGGCCCCTTTCTTTGAGATAACTCTGCACTAGTGCGAGCCGCAAATGCCACTTCCAGCTTAGCTGTGCAGAAGAAAAACAACAAGAAGAAGAAATATCTCGAAATATGTCCGTCAGTCCCCTTCCCTTGAGATAAATCTGCAAATATCTCGGAAACGAAGCGAGCTATGGCAAAATGTTAAGAGACCTTTTTTGTAGAGAATTAAGTTTCCTACGTTTTATCTTCTATGATATTTTTTGATCTGATGCGTAGTTCTCGAGATATATCGAGATATTTAAAAGTTCCGAAGCCGCACCAACATAATAGAGATACAGAAACACCGTGGCCCCTTTCTTTGAGATAACTCTGCACTAGTGCGAGCCGCAAATGCCGCTTCCAGCTTAGCTGTGCAGAAGAAGAACAACAAGAAGAAGAAATATCTCGAAATATGTCCGTCAGGCCCCTTCCCTTGAGATAAATCTGCAAATATCTCGGAAACGAAGCGAGCTATGGCAAAATGTTAAGAGACCTTTTTTGTAGATAATTAAGTTTCCTACTTTTTATGTCCTATGATATTTTTTGATCAGATGCGTAGTTCTCGAGATATATCAAGATATTTAAAAGTTCCGAAGCCGCACCAACATAATAGAGATACAGAAACACCGTGGCCCCTTTCTTTGAGATAACTCTGCACTATGGCGAGCTGCAAATGCCACTTCCAGCTTAGCTGTGCAGAAGAAGAACAACAAGAAGAAGAAATATCTCGAAATATGTCCGTCAGGCCCCTTCCCTTGAGATAAATCTGCAAATATCTCGGAAACGAAGAGAGCTATGGCAAAATGTGAAGAGACCTTTTTTGTAGAGAATTAAGTTTCCTACAATTTATGTTCTATGATATTTTTTGATCAGAAGCGTAGTTTTCGAGATATATCGAGATATTTAAAAGTTCCGAAGCCGCACCAACATAATAAGGATACAGAAACACCGTGGCCCCTTTCTTTGAGATAACTCTACACTAGTGCGAGCCGCAAATGCCACTTCCAGCTTAGCTGTGCAGAAGAAGAACAACAAGAAGAAGAAATATCTCGAAATATGTCCGTCAGGCCCCTTCCCTTGAGATATATCTGCAAATATCTCGGAAACGAAGCGAGCTATGGCAAAATGTTAAGAGACCTTTTTTGTAGAGAATTATGTTTCCTACAATTTATGTTCTATGATATTTTTTGATCAGAAGCGTAGTTTTCGAGATATATCGAGATATTTAAAAGTTCCGAAGCCGCACCAACATAATAGAGATACAGAAACACCGTGGCCCCTTTCTTTGAGATAACTCTGCACTAGTGCGAGCCGCAAATGCCACTTCCAGCTTAGCTGTGCAGAAGAAGAACAACAAGAAGAAGAAATATCTCGAAATATGTCCGTCAGGCCCCTTCCCTTGAGATAAATCTGCAAATATCTCGGAAACGAAGCGAGCTATGGCAAAATGTTAAGAGACCTTTTTTGTAGAGAATTAAGTTTCCTACAATTTATGTTCTATGATATTTTTTGATCAGAAGCGTAGTTTTCGAGATATATCGAGATATTTAAAAGTTCCGAAGCCGCACCAACATAATAGGGATACAGAAACACCGTGGCCCCTTTCTTTGAGATAACTCTGCACTAGTGCGAGCCGCAAATGCCACTTCCAGCTTAGCTGTGCAGAAGAAGAACAACAAGAAGAAGAAATATCTCGAAATATGTCCGTCAGGCCCCTTCCCTTGAGATATATCTGCAAATATCGCGGAAACGAAGCGAGCTATGGCAAAATGTTAAGAGACGTTTTTTGTAGAGAATTATGTTTCCTACAATTTATGTTCTATGATATTTTTTGATCCGAAGCGTAGTTTTCGAGCTATATCGAGATATTTAAAAGTTCCGAAGCCGCACCAACATAATAGGGATACAGAAACACCGTGGCCCCTTTCTTTGAGATAACTCTGCACTAGTGCGAGCCGCAAATGCCACTTCCAGCTTAGCTGTGCAGAAGAAAAACAACAAGAAGAAGAAATATCTCGAAATATGTCCGTCAGTCCCCTTCCCTTGAGATAAATCTGCAAATATCTCGGAAACGAAGCGAGCTATGGCAAAATGTTAAGAGACCTTTTTTGTAGAGAATTAAGTTTCCTACGTTTTATCTTCTATGATATTTTTTGATCTGATGCGTAGTTCTCGAGATATATCAAGATATTTAAAAGTTCCGAAGCCGCACCAACATAATAGAGATACAGAAACACCGTGGCCCCTTTCTTTGAGATAACTCTGCACGATTGCGAGCCGCAAATGCCACTTCCAGCTTAGCTGTGCAGAAGAAGAACAACAAGAAGAAGAAATATCTCGAAATATGTCCGTCAGGCCCCTTCCCTTGAGATAAATCTGCAAATATCTCGGAAACGAAGCGAGCTATGGCAAAATGTTAAGAGACCTTTTTTGTAGAGAATTAAGTTTCCTACTTTTTATGTTCTATGATATTTTTTGATCAGATGCGTAGTTCTCGAGATATATCAAGATATTTAAAAGTTCCGAACCCGCACCAACATAATAGAGATACAGAAACACCGTGGCCCCTTTCTTTGAGATAACTCTGCACTATTGCGAGCTGCAAATGCCACTTCCAGCTTAGCTGTGCAGAGGAAGAACAACAAGAAGAAGAAATATCTCGAAATATGTCCGTCAGGCCAGTTCCTTTGAGCTGAATCTGCGAATATCTCGGAAACGAAGCGAGCTATGGCAAAATGTTAAGAGACGTTGTTTATAGAGAATTATGTTTCCTACAATTTATGTTCTATGATATTTTTTGATCAGAAGCGTAGTTTTCGAGATATATCGAGATATTTAAAAGTTCCGAAGCCGCACCAACATAAAAGGGATACAGAAACACCGTGGCCCCTTTCTTTGAGATAACTCTGCACTAGTGCGAGCCGCAAATGCCACTTCCAGCTTAGCTGTGCAGAAGAAGAACAACAAGAAGAAGAAATATCTCGAAATATGTCCGTCAGGCCCCTTCCCTTGAGATAAATCTGCAAATATCTCGGAAACGAAGCGAGCTATGGCAAAATGTTAAGAGACCTTTTTTGTAGATAATTAAGTTTCCTACTTTTTATGTTCTATGATATTTTTTGATCAGATGCGTAGTTCTCGAGATATATCAAGATATTTAAAAGTTCCGAAGCCGCACCAACATAATAGAGATACAGAAACACCGTGGCCCCTTTCTTTCAGATAACTCTGCACTACGGCGAGCTGCAAATGCCACTTCCAGCTTAGCTGTGCAGAAGAAGAACAACAAGAAGAAGAAATATCTCGAAATATGTCCGTCAGGCCCCTTCCCTTGAGATAAATCTGCAAATATCTCGGAAACGAAGCGAGCTATGGCAAAATGTTAAGAGACGTTTTTTATAGAGAATTATGTTTCCTACAATTTATGTTCTATGATATTTTTTGATCAGAAGCGTAGTTTTCGAGATATATCAAGATATTTAAAAGTTCCGAAGCCGCAACAACATAATAGAGATACAGAAACACCGTGGCCCCTTTCTTTGAGATAACTCTGCACTAGTGCGAGCCGCAAATGCCACTTCCAGCTTAGCTGTGCAGAAGAAGAACAACAAGAAGAAGAAATATCTCGAAATATGTCCGTCAGGCCCCTTCCCTTGAGATAAATCTGCAAATATCTCGGAAACGAAGCGAGCTATGGCAAAATGTTAAGAGACCTTTTTTGTAGAGAATTAAGTTTCCTACTTTTTATCTTCTATGATATTTTTTGATCAGATGCGTAGTTCTCGAGATATATCAAGATATTTAAAAGTTCCGAAGCCGCACCAACATAATAGAGATACAGAAATACCGTGGCCCCTCTCTTTGAGATAACTCTGCACTATTGCGAGCTGGAAATGCCACTTCCAGTTTAGCTGTGCAGAAGAAGAACAACAAGAAGAAGAAATATCTCGAAATATGTCCGTTAGGCCCCTTCCCTTGAGATAAATCTGCAAATATCTCGGAAACGAAGCGAGCTATGGCAAAATATTAAGAGACCTTTTTTGTAGAGAATTAAGTTTCCTACTTTTTATGTTCTATGATATTTTTTGATCAGAAGCGTAGTTTTCGAGATATATCGAGATATTTAAAAGTTCCGAAGCCGCACCAACATAATAGAGATACAGAAACACCGTGGCCCCTTTCTTTGAGATAACTCTGCACGATTGCGAGCTGGGAATGCCACTTCCAGTTTAGCTGTGCAGAAGAAGAACAACAAGAAGAAGAAATATCTCGAAATATGTCCGTCAGGCCCCTTCCCTTGAGATATATCTGCAAATATCTCGGAAACGAAGCGAGCTATGGCAAAATGTTAAGAGACGTTTTTTATAGAGAATTATGTTTCCTACAATTTATGTTCTATGATATTTTTTGATCAGAAGCGTAGTTTTCGAGATATATCAAGATATTTAAAAGTTCCGAAGCCGCACCAACATAATAGAGATACAGAAACACCGTGGCCCCTTTCTTTGAGATAACTCTGCACTAGTGCGAGCCGCAAATGCCACTTCCAGCTTAGCTGTGCAGAAGAAGAACAACAAGAAGAAGAAATATCTCGAAATATGTCCGTCAGGCCCCTTCCCTTGAGATAAATCTGCAAATATCTCGGAAACGAAGCGAGCTATGGCAAAATGTTAAGAGACCTTTTTTGTAGAGAATTAAGTTTCCTACTTTTTATGTTCTATGATATTTTTTGATCAGATGCGTAGTTCTCGAAATATATCAAGATATTTAAAAGTTCCGAAGCCGCACCAACATAATAGAGATACTGAAACACCGTGGCCCCTTTCTTTGAGATAACTCTGCACTATTGCGAGCTGCAAATGCCACTTCCAGCTTAGCTGTGCAGAAGAAGAACAACAAGAAGAAGAAATATCTCGAAGTATGTCCGTCAGGCCCCTTCCCTTGAGATAAATCTGCAAATATCTCGGAAACGAAGCGAGCTATGGCAAAATGTTAAGAGACCTTTTTTGTAGAGAATTATGTTTCCTACAATTTAGGTTCTATGATATTTTTTGATCAGAAGCGTAGTTTTCGAGATGTATCGAGATATTTAAAAGTTCCGAAGCCGCACCAACATAATAGAGATACAGAAACACCGTGGCCCCTTTCTTTGAGATAACTCTGCACTAGTGCGAGCCGCAAATGCCACTTCCAGCTTAGCTGTGCAGAAGAAGAACAACAAGAAGAAGAAATATCTCGAAATATGTCCGTCAGGCCCCTTCCCTTGAGATAAATCTGCTAATATCTCGGAAACGAAGCGAGCTATGGCAAAATGTTAAGAGACCTTTTTTGTAGAGAATTAAGTTTCCTACTTTTTATGTTCTATGATATTTTTTGATCAGAAGCGTAGTTTTCGAGATATATCGAGATATTTAAAAGTTCCGAAGCCGCACCAACATAAAAGGGATACAGAAACACCGTGGCCCCTTTCTTTGAGATAACTCTGCACTAGTGCGAGCCGCAAATGCCACTTCCAGCTTAGCTGTGCAGAAGAAGAACAACAAGAAGAAGAAATATCTCGAAATATGTCCGTCAGGCCCCTTCCCTTGAGATAAATCTGCAAATATCTCGGAAACGAAGAGAGCTATGGCAAAATGTTAAGAGACCTTTTTTGTAGAGAATTATGTTTCCTACAATTTATGTTCTATGATATTTTTTGATCAGAAGCGTAGTTTTCGAGATATATCGAGATATTTAAAAGTTCCGAAGCCGCACCAACATAATAGAGATACAGAAACACCGTGGCGCCTTTCTTTGAGATAACTCTGCACGATTGCGAGCCGCAAATGCCACTTCCAGCTTAGCTGTGCAGAAGAAGAACAACAAGAAGAAGAAATATCTCGAAATATGTCCGTCAGGCCCCTTCCCTTGAGATAAATCTGCAAATATCTCGGAAACGAAGCGAGCTATGGCAAAATGTTAAGAGACCTTTTTTGTAGAGAATTAAGTTTCCTACTTTTTATGTTCTATGATATTTTTTGATCAGATGCGTAGTTCTCGAGATATATCAAGATATTTAAAAGTTCCGAACCCGCACCAACATAATAGAGATACAGAAACACCGTGGCCCCTTTCTTTGAGATAACTCTGCACTATTGCGAGCTGCAAATGCCACTTCCAGCTTAGCTGTGCAGAGGAAGAACAACAAGAAGAAGAAATATCTCGAAATATGTCCGTCAGGCCAGTTCCTTTGAGATGAATCTGCAAATATCTCGGAAACGAAGCGAGCTATGGCAAAATGTTAAGAGACGTTGTTTATAGAGAATTATGTTTCCTACAATTTATGTTCTATGATATTTTTTGATCAGATGCGTAGTTCTCGAGATATATCAAGATATTTAAAAGTTCCGAAGCCGCACCAACATAATAGAGATACAGAAACACCGTGGCCCCTTTCTTTGAGATAACTCTGCACTATTGCGAGCTGCAAATGCCACTTCCAGCTTAGCTGTGCAGAAGAAGAACAACAAGAAGAAGAAATATCTCGAAATATGTCCGTCAGGCCCCTTCCCTTGAGATAAATCTGCAAATATCTCGGAAACGAAGCGAGCTATGGCAAAATGTTTAGAGACCTTTCTTGTAGAGAATTACGTTTCCTACTTTTTATGCAGTATGATATTTTTTGATCAGATGCGTAGTTCTCGAGATATATCAAGATATTTAAAAGTTCCGAAGCCGCACCAATATAATAGAGATACAGAAACACCGTGGCCCCTTTCTTTGAGATAACTCTGCACTATTGCGCGCTGCAAATGCCACTTCCAGCTTAGCTGTGCAGAAGAAGAACAACAAGAAGAAGAAATATCTCGAAATATGTCCGACAGGCCCCTTCCCTTGAGATAAATCTGCAAATATCTCGGAAACGAAGCGAGCTATGGCGAAATGTTAAGAGACCTTTTTTGTAGAGAATTAAGTTTCCTACTTTTTATCTTCTATGATATTTTTTGATCAGATGCGTAGTTCTCGAGATATATCAAGATATTTAAAAGTTCCGAAGCCGCACCAACATAATAGAGATACAGAAACACCGTGGCCCCTCTCTTTGAGATAACTCTGCACTATTGCGAGCTGCAAATGCCACTTCCAGCTTAGCTGTGCAGAAGAAGAACAACAAGAAGAAGAAATATCTCGAAATATGTCCGTCAGGCCCCTTCCCTTGAGATAAATCTGCAAATATCTCGGAAACGAAGCGAGCTATGGCAAAATGTTAAGAGACCTTTTTTGTAGAGAATAATGTTTCCTACAATTTACGTTCTATGATATTTTTTGATCAGAAGCGTAGTTTTCGAGATATATCGAGATATTTAAAAGTTCCGAAGCCGCACCAACATAATAGAGATACAGAAACACCGTGGCCCCTTTCTTTGAGATAACTCTGCACTATTGCGACCTGCAAATGCCACTTCCAGCTCAGCTGTGCAGAAGAAGAACAACAAGAAGAAGAAATATCTCGAAATATGTCCGTCAGGCCCCTTCCCTTGAGATAAATCTGCAAATATCTCGGAAACGAAGCGAGCTATGGCAAAATGTTTAGAGACCTTTCTTGTAGAGAATTAAGTTTCCTACTTTTGATGTAGTATGATATTTTTTGATCAGATGCGTAGTTCTCGAGATATATCAAGATATTTAAAAGTTCCGAAGCCGCACCAACATAATAGAGATACAGAAACACCGTGGCCCGTTTCTTTGAGATAACTCTGCACTATTGCGACCTGCAAATGCCACTTCCAGCTCAGCTGTGCAGAAGAAGAACAACAAGAAGAAGAAATATCTCGAAATATGTCCGTCAGGCCCCTTCCCTTGAGATAAATCTGCAAATATCTCGGAAACGAAGCGAGCTATGGCAAAATGTTAAGAGACCTTTTTTGTAGAGAATTATGTTTCCTACAATTTATGTTCTATGATATTTTTTGATCAGAAGCGTAGTTTTCGAGATATATCGAGATATTTAAAAGTTCCGAAGCCGCACCAACATAATAGAGATACAGAAACACCGTGGCCCCTTTCTTTGAGATAACTCTGCACTAGTGCGAGCCGCAAATGCCACTTCCAGCTTAGCTGTGCAGAAGAAGAACAACAAGAAGAAGAAATATCTCGAAATATGTCCGTCAGGCCCCTTCCCTTGAGATAAATCTGCAAATATCTCGGAAACGAAGCGAGCTATGGCAAAATGTTAAGAGACCTTTTTTGTAGAGAATTAAGTTTCCTACAATTTATGTTCTATGATATTTTTTGATCAGAAGCGTAGTTTTCGAGATATATCGAGATATTTAAAAGTTCCGAAGCCGCACCAACATAATAGGGATACAGAAACACCGTGGCCCCTTTCTTTGAGATAACTCTGCACTAGTGCGAGCCGCAAATGCCACTTCCAGCTTAGCTGTGCAGAAGAAGAACAACAAGAAGAAGAAATATCTCGAAATATGTCCGTCAGGCCCCTTCCCTTGAGATATATCTGCAAATATCGCGGAAACGAAGCGAGCTATGGCAAAATGTTAAGAGACGTTTTTTGTAGAGAATTATGTTTCCTACAATTTATGTTCTATGATATTTTTTGATCCGAAGCGTAGTTTTCGAGCTATATCGAGATATTTAAAAGTTCCGAAGCCGCACCAACATAATAGGGATACAGAAACACCGTGGCCCCTTTCTTTGAGATAACTCTGCACTAGTGCGAGCCGCAAATGCCACTTCCAGCTTAGCTGTGCAGAAGAAAAACAACAAGAAGAAGAAATATCTCGAAATATGTCCGTCAGTCCCCTTCCCTTGAGATAAATCTGCAAATATCTCGGAAACGAAGCGAGCTATGGCAAAATGTTAAGAGACCTTTTTTGTAGAGAATTAAGTTTCCTACGTTTTATCTTCTATGATATTTTTTGATCTGATGCGTAGTTCTCGAGATATATCAAGATATTTAAAAGTTCCGAAGCCGCACCAACATAATAGAGATACAGAAACACCGTGGCCCCTTTCTTTGAGATAACTCTGCACGATTGCGAGCCGCAAATGCCACTTCCAGCTTAGCTGTGCAGAAGAAGAACAACAAGAAGAAGAAATATCTCGAAATATGTCCGTCAGGCCCCTTCCCTTGAGATAAATCTGCAAATATCTCGGAAACGAAGCGAGCTATGGCAAAATGTTAAGAGACCTTTTTTGTAGAGAATTAAGTTTCCTACTTTTTATGTTCTATGATATTTTTTGATCAGATGCGTAGTTCTCGAGATATATCAAGATATTTAAAAGTTCCGAACCCGCACCAACATAATAGAGATACAGAAACACCGTGGCCCCTTTCTTTGAGATAACTCTGCACTATTGCGAGCTGCAAATGCCACTTCCAGCTTAGCTGTGCAGAGGAAGAACAACAAGAAGAAGAAATATCTCGAAATATGTCCGTCAGGCCAGTTCCTTTGAGCTGAATCTGCGAATATCTCGGAAACGAAGCGAGCTATGGCAAAATGTTAAGAGACGTTGTTTATAGAGAATTATGTTTCCTACAATTTATGTTCTATGATATTTTTTGATCAGAAGCGTAGTTTTCGAGATATATCGAGATATTTAAAAGTTCCGAAGCCGCACCAACATAAAAGGGATACAGAAACACCGTGGCCCCTTTCTTTGAGATAACTCTGCACTAGTGCGAGCCGCAAATGCCACTTCCAGCTTAGCTGTGCAGAAGAAGAACAACAAGAAGAAGAAATATCTCGAAATATGTCCGTCAGGCCCCTTCCCTTGAGATAAATCTGCAAATATCTCGGAAACGAAGCGAGCTATGGCAAAATGTTAAGAGACCTTTTTTGTAGATAATTAAGTTTCCTACTTTTTATGTTCTATGATATTTTTTGATCAGATGCGTAGTTCTCGAGATATATCAAGATATTTAAAAGTTCCGAAGCCGCACCAACATAATAGAGATACAGAAACACCGTGGCCCCTTTCTTTCAGATAACTCTGCACTACGGCGAGCTGCAAATGCCACTTCCAGCTTAGCTGTGCAGAAGAAGAACAACAAGAAGAAGAAATATCTCGAAATATGTCCGTCAGGCCCCTTCCCTTGAGATAAATCTGCAAATATCTCGGAAACGAAGCGAGCTATGGCAAAATGTTAAGAGACGTTTTTTATAGAGAATTATGTTTCCTACAATTTATGTTCTATGATATTTTTTGATCAGAAGCGTAGTTTTCGAGATATATCAAGATATTTAAAAGTTCCGAAGCCGCAACAACATAATAGAGATACAGAAACACCGTGGCCCCTTTCTTTGAGATAACTCTGCACTAGTGCGAGCCGCAAATGCCACTTCCAGCTTAGCTGTGCAGAAGAAGAACAACAAGAAGAAGAAATATCTCGAAATATGTCCGTCAGGCCCCTTCCCTTGAGATAAATCTGCAAATATCTCGGAAACGAAGCGAGCTATGGCAAAATGTTAAGAGACCTTTTTTGTAGAGAATTAAGTTTCCTACTTTTTATCTTCTATGATATTTTTTGATCAGATGCGTAGTTCTCGAGATATATCAAGATATTTAAAAGTTCCGAAGCCGCACCAACATAATAGAGATACAGAAATACCGTGGCCCCTCTCTTTGAGATAACTCTGCACTATTGCGAGCTGGAAATGCCACTTCCAGTTTAGCTGTGCAGAAGAAGAACAACAAGAAGAAGAAATATCTCGAAATATGTCCGTTAGGCCCCTTCCCTTGAGATAAATCTGCAAATATCTCGGAAACGAAGCGAGCTATGGCAAAATATTAAGAGACCTTTTTTGTAGAGAATTAAGTTTCCTACTTTTTATGTTCTATGATATTTTTTGATCAGAAGCGTAGTTTTCGAGATATATCGAGATATTTAAAAGTTCCGAAGCCGCACCAACATAATAGAGATACAGAAACACCGTGGCCCCTTTCTTTGAGATAACTCTGCACGATTGCGAGCTGGGAATGCCACTTCCAGTTTAGCTGTGCAGAAGAAGAACAACAAGAAGAAGAAATATCTCGAAATATGTCCGTCAGGCCCCTTCCCTTGAGATATATCTGCAAATATCTCGGAAACGAAGCGAGCTATGGCAAAATGTTAAGAGACGTTTTTTATAGAGAATTATGTTTCCTACAATTTATGTTCTATGATATTTTTTGATCAGAAGCGTAGTTTTCGAGATATATCAAGATATTTAAAAGTTCCGAAGCCGCACCAACATAATAGAGATACAGAAACACCGTGGCCCCTTTCTTTGAGATAACTCTGCACTAGTGCGAGCCGCAAATGCCACTTCCAGCTTAGCTGTGCAGAAGAAGAACAACAAGAAGAAGAAATATCTCGAAATATGTCCGTCAGGCCCCTTCCCTTGAGATAAATCTGCAAATATCTCGGAAACGAAGCGAGCTATGGCAAAATGTTAAGAGACCTTTTTTGTAGAGAATTAAGTTTCCTACTTTTTATGTTCTATGATATTTTTTGATCAGATGCGTAGTTCTCGAAATATATCAAGATATTTAAAAGTTCCGAAGCCGCACCAACATAATAGAGATACTGAAACACCGTGGCCCCTTTCTTTGAGATAACTCTGCACTATTGCGAGCTGCAAATGCCACTTCCAGCTTAGCTGTGCAGAAGAAGAACAACAAGAAGAAGAAATATCTCGAAGTATGTCCGTCAGGCCCCTTCCCTTGAGATAAATCTGCAAATATCTCGGAAACGAAGCGAGCTATGGCAAAATGTTAAGAGACCTTTTTTGTAGAGAATTATGTTTCCTACAATTTAGGTTCTATGATATTTTTTGATCAGAAGCGTAGTTTTCGAGATGTATCGAGATATTTAAAAGTTCCGAAGCCGCACCAACATAATAGAGATACAGAAACACCGTGGCCCCTTTCTTTGAGATAACTCTGCACTAGTGCGAGCCGCAAATGCCACTTCCAGCTTAGCTGTGCAGAAGAAGAACAACAAGAAGAAGAAATATCTCGAAATATGTCCGTCAGGCCCCTTCCCTTGAGATAAATCTGCTAATATCTCGGAAACGAAGCGAGCTATGGCAAAATGTTAAGAGACCTTTTTTGTAGAGAATTAAGTTTCCTACTTTTTATGTTCTATGATATTTTTTGATCAGAAGCGTAGTTTTCGAGATATATCGAGATATTTAAAAGTTCCGAAGCCGCACCAACATAAAAGGGATACAGAAACACCGTGGCCCCTTTCTTTGAGATAACTCTGCACTAGTGCGAGCCGCAAATGCCACTTCCAGCTTAGCTGTGCAGAAGAAGAACAACAAGAAGAAGAAATATCTCGAAATATGTCCGTCAGGCCCCTTCCCTTGAGATAAATCTGCAAATATCTCGGAAACGAAGAGAGCTATGGCAAAATGTTAAGAGACCTTTTTTGTAGAGAATTATGTTTCCTACAATTTATGTTCTATGATATTTTTTGATCAGAAGCGTAGTTTTCGAGATATATCGAGATATTTAAAAGTTCCGAAGCCGCACCAACATAATAGAGATACAGAAACACCGTGGCGCCTTTCTTTGAGATAACTCTGCACGATTGCGAGCCGCAAATGCCACTTCCAGCTTAGCTGTGCAGAAGAAGAACAACAAGAAGAAGAAATATCTCGAAATATGTCCGTCAGGCCCCTTCCCTTGAGATAAATCTGCAAATATCTCGGAAACGAAGCGAGCTATGGCAAAATGTTAAGAGACCTTTTTTGTAGAGAATTAAGTTTCCTACTTTTTATGTTCTATGATATTTTTTGATCAGATGCGTAGTTCTCGAGATATATCAAGATATTTAAAAGTTCCGAACCCGCACCAACATAATAGAGATACAGAAACACCGTGGCCCCTTTCTTTGAGATAACTCTGCACTATTGCGAGCTGCAAATGCCACTTCCAGCTTAGCTGTGCAGAGGAAGAACAACAAGAAGAAGAAATATCTCGAAATATGTCCGTCAGGCCAGTTCCTTTGAGATGAATCTGCAAATATCTCGGAAACGAAGCGAGCTATGGCAAAATGTTAAGAGACGTTGTTTATAGAGAATTATGTTTCCTACAATTTATGTTCTATGATATTTTTTGATCAGATGCGTAGTTCTCGAGATATATCAAGATATTTAAAAGTTCCGAAGCCGCACCAACATAATAGAGATACAGAAACACCGTGGCCCCTTTCTTTGAGATAACTCTGCACTATTGCGAGCTGCAAATGCCACTTCCAGCTTAGCTGTGCAGAAGAAGAACAACAAGAAGAAGAAATATCTCGAAATATGTCCGTCAGGCCCCTTCCCTTGAGATAAATCTGCAAATATCTCGGAAACGAAGCGAGCTATGGCAAAATGTTTAGAGACCTTTCTTGTAGAGAATTACGTTTCCTACTTTTTATGCAGTATGATATTTTTTGATCAGATGCGTAGTTCTCGAGATATATCAAGATATTTAAAAGTTCCGAAGCCGCACCAATATAATAGAGATACAGAAACACCGTGGCCCCTTTCTTTGAGATAACTCTGCACTATTGCGCGCTGCAAATGCCACTTCCAGCTTAGCTGTGCAGAAGAAGAACAACAAGAAGAAGAAATATCTCGAAATATGTCCGACAGGCCCCTTCCCTTGAGATAAATCTGCAAATATCTCGGAAACGAAGCGAGCTATGGCGAAATGTTAAGAGACCTTTTTTGTAGAGAATTAAGTTTCCTACTTTTTATCTTCTATGATATTTTTTGATCAGATGCGTAGTTCTCGAGATATATCAAGATATTTAAAAGTTCCGAAGCCGCACCAACATAATAGAGATACAGAAACACCGTGGCCCCTCTCTTTGAGATAACTCTGCACTATTGCGAGCTGCAAATGCCACTTCCAGCTTAGCTGTGCAGAAGAAGAACAACAAGAAGAAGAAATATCTCGAAATATGTCCGTCAGGCCCCTTCCCTTGAGATAAATCTGCAAATATCTCGGAAACGAAGCGAGCTATGGCAAAATGTTAAGAGACCTTTTTTGTAGAGAATAATGTTTCCTACAATTTACGTTCTATGATATTTTTTGATCAGAAGCGTAGTTTTCGAGATATATCGAGATATTTAAAAGTTCCGAAGCCGCACCAACATAATAGAGATACAGAAACACCGTGGCCCCTTTCTTTGAGATAACTCTGCACTATTGCGACCTGCAAATGCCACTTCCAGCTCAGCTGTGCAGAAGAAGAACAACAAGAAGAAGAAATATCTCGAAATATGTCCGTCAGGCCCCTTCCCTTGAGATAAATCTGCAAATATCTCGGAAACGAAGCGAGCTATGGCAAAATGTTTAGAGACCTTTCTTGTAGAGAATTAAGTTTCCTACTTTTGATGTAGTATGATATTTTTTGATCAGATGCGTAGTTCTCGAGATATATCAAGATATTTAAAAGTTCCGAAGCCGCACCAACATAATAGAGATACAGAAACACCGTGGCCCGTTTCTTTGAGATAACTCTGCACTATTGCGACCTGCAAATGCCACTTCCAGCTCAGCTGTGCAGAAGAAGAACAACAAGAAGAAGAAATATCTCGAAATATGTCCGTCAGGCCCCTTCCCTTGAGATAAACCTGCAAATATCTCGGAAACGAAGCGAGCTATGGCAAAATGTTAAGAGACCTTTTTTGTAGAGAATTAAGTTTCCTACTTTTTACGTTCTATGATATTTTTTGATCAGATGCGTAGTTCTCGAGATATATCAAGATATTTAAAAGTTCCGAAGCCGCACCAACATAATAGAGATACAGAAACACCGTGGCCCCTTTCTTTGAGATAACTCTGCACTATTGCGAGCTGGAAATGCCACTTCCAGTTTAGCTGTGCAGAAGAAGAACAACAAGAAGAAGAAATATCTCGAAATATGTCCGTTAGGCCCCTTCCCTTGAGATAAATCTGCAAATATCTCGGAAACGAAGCGAGCTATGGCAAAATGTTAAGAGACCTTTTTTGTAGAGAATTAAGTTTCCTACTTTTTATGTTCTATGATATTTTTTGATCAGATGCGTAGTTCTCGAGATATATCAAGATATTTAAAAGTTCCGAAGCCGCACCAACATAATAGAGATACAGAAACACCGTGGCCCCTTTCTTTGAGATAACTCTGCACTATTGCGAGCTGCAAATGCCACTTCCAGCTTAGCTGTGCAGAGGAAGAACAACAAGAAGAAGAAATATCTCGAAATATGTCCGTCAGGCCAGTTCCTTTGAGCTGAATCTGCAAATATCTCGGAAACGAAGCGAGCTATGGCAAAATGTTAAGAGACGTTTTTTGTAGAGAATTATGTTTCCTACAATTTATGTTCTATGATGTTTTTTGATCAGAAGCGTAGTTTTCGAGATATATCGAGATATTTAAAAGTTCCGAAGCCGCACCAACATAATAGAGATACAGAAACACCGTGGCCCCTTTCTTTGAGATAACTGTGCACTAGTGCGAGCCGCAAATGCCACTTCCACCTTAGCTGTGCAGAAGAAGGACAACAAGAAGAAGAAATATCTCGAAATATGTCCGTCAGGCCCCTTCCCTTGAGATAAATCTGCAAATAGCTCGGAAACGAAGCGAGCTATGGCAAAATGTTAAGAGACCTTTTTTGTAGAGAATTAAGTTTCCTACTTTTTATGTTCTGTGATATTTTTCGATCAGAGGCGTAGTTCTCGAGATATATCAAGATATTTAAAAGTTCCGAAGCCGCACCAACATAATAGAGATACAGAAACACCGTGGCCCCTTTCTTTGAGATAACTCTGCACTATTGCGAGCTGCAAATGCCACTTCCAGCTTAGCTGTGCAGAGGAAGAACAACAAGAAGAAGAAATATCTCGAAATATGTCCGTCAGGCCAGTTCCTTTGAGCTGAATCTGCAAATATCTCGGAAACGAAGCGAGCTATGGAAAAATGTTAAGAGACCTTTTTTGTAGAGAATTAAGTTTCCTACTTTTTATGTTCTGTGATATTTTTTGATCAGATGCGTAGTTCTCGAGATATATCAAGATATTTAAAAGTTCCGAAGCCGCACCAACATAATAGAGATACAGAAACACCGTGGCCCCTTTCTTTGAGATAACTCTGCACTATTGCGAGCTGCAAATGCCACTTCCAGCTTAGCTGTGCAGAGGAAGAACAAAAAGAAGAAGAAATATCTCGAAATATGTCCGTCAGGCCAGTTCCTTCGAGCTGAATCTGCAAATATCTCGGAAACGAAGCGAGCTATGGCAAAATGTTAAGAGACGTTTTTTGTAGAGAATTATGTTTCCTACAATTTATGTTCTATGATATTTTTTGATCAGAAGCGTAGTTCTCGAGATATATCGAGATATTTAAAAGTTCCGAAGCCGCACCAACATAATAGGGATACAGAAACACCGTGGCCCCTTTCTTTGAGATAACTCTGCACTAGTGCGAGCCGCAAATGCCACTTCCAGCTTAGCTGTGCAGAAGAAGAACAACAAGAAGAAGAAATATCTCGAAATATGTCCGTCAGGCCCCTTCCCTTGAGATAAATCTGCAAATATCTCGGAAACGAAGCGAGCTATGGCAAAATGTTGAGAGACCTTTTTTGTAGAGAATTAAGTTTCCTACTTTTTACGTTCTATGATATTTTTTGATCAGATGCGTAGTTCTCGAGATATATCAAGATATTTAAAAGTTCCGAAGCCGCACCAACATAATAGAGATACAGAAACACCGTGGCCCCTTTCTTTGAGATAACTCTGCACTATTGCGAGCTGGAAATGCCACTTCCAGTTTAGCTGTGCAGAAGAAGAACAACAAGAAGAAGAAATATCTCGAAATATGTCCGTTAGGCCCCTTCCCTTGAGATAAATCTGCAAGTATCTTGGAAACGAAGCGAGCTATGGCAAAATGTTAAGAGACCTTTTTTATAGAGAATTAAGCTTCCTACTTTTTATGTTCTATGGTATTTTTTGATCAGATGCGTAGTTCTCGAGATATATAAAGATATTTTAAAGTTCCGAAGCCGCACCAACATAATAGAGATACAGAAACACCGTGGCCCCTTTCTTCGAGATAACTCTGCACTATTGCGAGCTGCAAATGCCACTTCCAGCTTAGCTGTGCAGAAGAAGAACAACAAGAAGAAGATATATCTCGAAATATGTCCATCAGGACCCTTCCCTTGAGATAAATCTGCAAATATCTCGGAAACGAAGCGAGCTATTGCAAAACGTTAACAGACCTTTTTTGTAGAGAATTAAGTTTCCTACTTTTTATGTTCTATGATATTTTTTGATCAGATGCGTAGTTCTCGAGATATATCAAGATATTTAAAAGCTCCGAAGCTGCACCAACATAACAGAGGTACAGAAACACCGTGGCCCCTTTCTTTGAGATAACTCTGCACTATTGCGAGCTGCAAATGCCACTTCCAGCTTAGCTGTGGAGAAGAAGAACAACAAGAATAAGAAATATTTCGAAATATGTCCGTCAGGCCCCTTCCCTTGAGATAAATCTGCAAATATCTCGGAAACGAAGCGAGCTACGGCAAAATGTTAAGAGACCTTTTTTGTATGGAATTATGTTTCCTACTTTTTATGTTCTATGATATTTTTTGATCAGATGCGTAGTTCTCGAGATATATCAAGATATTTAAAAGTTCCGAAGCCGCACCAACATAATAGAGATACAGAAACACCGTGGCCCCTCTCTTTGAGATAACTCTGCACAATTGCGAGCTGCAAATGCCACTTCCAGCTTAGGTGTGCAGAAGAAGAACAACAAGAAGAAGAAATATCTCGAAATATGTCCGTCAGGCCACTTCCCTTGAGATAAATCTGCAAATATCTCGGAAACGAAGCGAGCTATGGCAAAATGTTAAGAGACCTTTTTTGTATGGAATTATGTTTCCTACTTTTTATGTTCTATGATATTTTTTGATCAGATGCGTAGTTCTCGAGATATATCAAGATATTTAAAAGTTCCGAAGCCGCACCAACATAATAGAGATACAGAAACACCGTGGCCCCTTTCTTTGAGATAACTCTGCACTATTGCGAGCTGCAAATGCCACTTCCAGCTTAGCGTGCAGAAGAAGAACAACAACAAGAAGAAATATCTCGAAATGTGTCCGTCAGGCCCCTTCCCTTGAGATAAATCTGCAAATATCTCGGAAACGAAGAGAGCTATGGCAAAATGTTAAGAGACCTTTTTCGTATGGAATTATGTTTCCTACTTTTTATGTTCTATGATATTTTTTGATCAGATGCATAGTTCTCGAGATATATCAAGATATTTAAAAGTTAAGAAGCCGCACCAACATAATAGAGATACAGAAACACCGTGGCCCCTTTCTTTGAGATAACTCTGCACTATTGCGAGCTGCAAATGCCACTTCCAGCTTAGCGTGCAGAAGAAGAACAACAAGAAGAAGAAATATCTCGAAATGTGTCCGTCAGGCCCCTTCCCTTGAGATAAATCTGCAAATATCTCGGAAACGAAGAGAGCTATGGCAAAATGTTAAGAGACCTTTTTTGTATGGAATTATGTTTCCTACTTTTTATGTTCTATGATATTTTTTGATCAGATGCGTAGTTCTCGAGATATATCAAGATATTTAAAAGTTCCGAAGCCGCACCAACATAATAGAGATACAGAAACACCGTGGCCCCTCTCTTTGAGATAACTCTGCACAATTGCGAGCTGCAAATGCCACTTCCAGCTTAGCTGTGCAGAAGAAGAACAACAAGAAGAAGAAATATCTCGAAATATGTCCGTCAGGCCCCTTCCCTTGAGATAAATCTGCAAATATCTCGGAAACGAAGCGAGCTATTGCAAAATGTTAAGAGACCTTTTTTGTAGAGAATTGAGTTTCCTACTTTTTATGTTCTATGATATTTTTTGATCAGATGCGTAGTTCTCGAGATATATCAAGATATTTAAAAGTTAAGAAGCCGCACCAACATAATAGAGATACAGAAACACCGTGGCCCCTTTCTTTGAGATAACTCTGCACTAATGCGAGCTGCAAATGCCACTTCCAGCTTAGCTGTGCAGAAGAAGAACAACAAGAAGAAGAAATATCTCGAAATATGTCCGTCAGGCCCCTTCCCTTGAGATAAATCTGCAAATATCTCGGAAAAGAAGAGAGCTATGGCAAAATGTTAAGACACCTTTTTTGTAGAGAATTAAGTTTCCTACTTTTTATGTTCTATGATATTTTTTGATCAGATGCGTAGTTCTCGAGATATATCAAGATATTTAAAAGTTCCGAAGCCGCACCAACATAATAGTGATACAGAAACACCGTGGCCCCTTTCTTTGAGATAACTCTGTACTATTGCGAGCTGGAAATGCCACTTCCAGTTTAGCTGTGCAGAAGAAGAACAACAAGAAGAAGAAATATCTCGAAATATGTGCGTTAGGCCCCTTACCTTGAGATAAATCTGCAAATATCTCGGAAACGAAGCGAGCTATGGCAAAATGTTAAGAGACGTTTTTTGTAGAGAATTATGTTTCCTACAATTTATGTTCTATGATATTTTTTGATCAGAAGCGTAGTTTTCGAGATATATCGAGATATTTAAAAGTTCCGAAGCAGCACCAACATAATAGAGATACAGAAACACCGTGGCCCCTTTCTTTGAGATAACTCTGCACTAGTGCGAGCCGCAAATGCCACTTCCAGCTTAGCTGTGCAGAAGAAGAACAACAAGAAGAAGAAATATCTCGAAATATGTCCGTCAGGCCCCTTCCCTTGAGATAAATCTGCAAATATCTCGGAAACGAAGCGAGCTATTGCAAAATGTTAAGAGACCTTTTTTGTAGAGAATTGAGTTTCCTACTTTTTATGTTCTATGATATTTTTTGATCAGATGCGTAGTTCTCGAGATATATCAAGATATTTAAAAGTTCCGAAGCCGCACCAACATAATAGAGATACAGAAACACCGTGGCCCCTTTCTTTCAGATAACTATGCACTATTGCGAGCTGTAAATGCCACTTCCAGCTTAGCTGTGCAGAAGAAGAACAACAAGAAGAAGAAATATCTCGAAATATGTCCGTCAGGCCCCTTACCTTGAGATAAATCTGCAAATATCTCGGTAACGAAGCGAGCTATGGCAAAATGTTAAGAGACCTTTTTTGTAGAGAATTAAGTTTCCTACGTCTTATGTTGTATGATATTTTCTGATCAGATGCGTAGTTCTCGAGATATATCAAGATATTTAAAAGTTCCGAAGCCGCACCAACATAATAGAGATACAGAAACACCGTGGCCCCTCTCTTTGAGATAACTCTGCACTATTGCGAGCTGGAAATGCCACTTCCAGTTTAGCTGTGCAGAAGAAGAACAACAAGAAGAAGAAATATCTCGAAATATGTCCGTTAGGCCCCTTCCCTTGAGATAAATCTGCAAATATCTCGGAAACGAAGCGAGCTATGGCAAAATCTTACCAGACTTTTTTGTAGAGAATTAAGTTTCCTACTTTTTATGTTCTATGATATTTTCTGATCAGATTCGTAGTTCTCGAGATATATCGAGATATTTAAAAGTTCCGAAGCAGCACCAACATAATAGAGATACAGAAACACCGTGGCCCCTTTCTTTGAGATAACTCTGCACTAGTGCGAGCCGCAAATGCCACTTCCAGCTTAGCTGCGCAGAAGAAGAACAACAAGAAGAAGAAATATCTCGAAATACGTCCGTCAGGCCCCTTCCCTTGAGATAAATCTGCAAATATCTCGGAAACGAAGCGAGCTATTGCAAAATGCTAAGAGACCTTTTTTGTAGAGAATTGAGTTTCCTACTTTCTATGTTCTATGATATTTTTTGATCAGATGCGTAGTTCTCGAGATATATCAAGATATTTAAAAGTTCCGAAGCCGCACCAACATAATAGAGATACAGAAACACCGTGGCCCCTTTCTTTCAGATAACTATGCACTATTGCGAGCTGTAAATGCCACTTCCAGCTTAGCTGTGCAGAAGAAGAACAACAAGAAGAAGAAATATCTCGAAATATGTCCGTCAGGCCCCTTCCCTTGAGATAAATCTGCAAATATCTCGGAAACGAAGCGAGCTATGGCAAAATGTTAAGAGACCTTTTTTGTAGAGAATTAAGTTTCCTACGTCTTATGTTGTATGATATTTTCTGATCAGATGCGTAGTTCTCGAGATATATCAAGATATTTAAAAGTTCCGAAGCCGCACCAACATAATGGAGATACAGAAACACCGTGGCCCCTCTCTTTGAGATAACTCTGCACTATTGCGAGCTGGAAATGCCACTTCCAGTTTAGCTGTGCAGAAGAAGAACAACAAGAAGAAGAAATATCTCGAAATATGTCCGTCAGGCCCCTTCCCTTGAGATAAATCGGCAAGTACCTCGGAAACGAAGCGAGCTATGGCAAAATGTTGAGAGACCTTTTTTGTAGAGAATTAAGTTTCCTACTTTTTATGTTCCATGATATTTTTTGATCAGATGCGTAGTTCTCGAGATATATCAAGATATTTAAAAGTTCTGATGCTGCACCAACATAATAGAGATACAGAAACACCGTGGCCCCTTTCTTTGAGATAACTCTGCACTAGTGCGAGCCGCAAATGCCACTTCCAGCTTAGCTGTGCAGAAGAAGAACAACAAGAAGAAGAAATATCTGGAAATATGTCCGTTAGGCCCCTTCCCTTGAGATAAATCTGCAAATATCTCGGAAACGAAGCGAGCTATGGCAAAATGTTGAGAGACCTTTTTTGTAGAGAATTAAGTTTCCTACTATTTATGTTCTATGATATTTTTGGATCAGATGCGTAGTTCTCGAGATATATCAAGATATTTAAAAGTTCCGAAGCCGCACCAACATAATAGAGATACAGAAACACCGTGGCCCCTTTCTTTGAGATAACTCTGCACTAGTGCGAGCCGCAAATGCCACTTCCAGCTTAGCCGTGCAGAAGAAGAACAACAAGAAGAAGAAATATCTCGAAATATGTCCGTCAGGCCACTTCCCTTGAGATAAATCTGCAAATATCTCGGAAACGAAGCGAGCTATTGCAAAATGTTAAGAGACCTTTTTTGTAGAGAATTGAGTTTCCTACTTTTTATGTTCTATGATATTTTTTGATCAGATGCGTAGTTCTCGAGATATATCAAGATATTTAAAAGTTAAGAAGCCGCACCAACATAATAGAGATACAGAAACACCGTGGCCCCTTTCTTTGAGATAACTCTGCACTATTGCGAGCTGCAAATGCCACTTCCAGCTTAGCGTGCAGAAGAAGAACAACAAGAAGAAGAAATATCTCGAAATGTGTCCGTCAGGCCCCTTCCCTTGAGATAAATCTGCAAATATCTCGGAAACGAAGCGAGCTATGGCAAAATGTTAAGAGACCTTTTTTGTAGAGAATTAAGTTTCCTACTTTTTATGTTCTATGATATTTTTTGATCAGATGCGTAGTTCTCGAGATATATCAAGATATTTAAAAGTTCCGAAGCCGCACCAACATAATAGAGATACAGAAACACCGTGGCCCCTTTCTTTGAGATAACTCTGCACTAGTGCGAGCTGCAAATGCCACTTCCAGCTTAGCTGTGCAGAAGAAGAACAACAAGAAGAAGAAATATCTCGAAATATGTCCGTCAGGCCCCTTCCCTTGAGATAAATCTGCAAATATCTCGGAAACGAAGCGAGCTATGGCAAAATGTTAAGAGACCTTTTTTGTAGAGAATTATGTTTCCTACAATTTATGTTCTATGATATTTTTTGATCAGAAGCGTAGTTTTCGAGATATATCGAGATATTTAAAAGTTCCGAAGCCGCACCAACATAATAGAGATACAGAAACACCGTGGCCCCTTTCTTTGAGATAACTCTGCACTAGTGCGAGCCGCAAATGCCGCTTCCAGCTTAGCTGTGCAGAAGAAGAACAACAAGAAGAAGAAATATCTCGAAATATGTCCGTCAGGCCCCTTCCCTTGAGATAAATCTGCAAATATCTCGGAAACGAAGCGAGCTATGGCAAAATGTTAAGAGACCTTTTTTGTAGAGAATTAAGTTTCCTACTTTTTATGTTCTATGATATTTTTTGATCAGATGCGTAGTTCTCGAGATATATCAAGATATTTAAAAGTTCCGAAGCCGCACCAACATAATAGAGATACAGAAACACCGTGGCCCCTTTCTTTGAGATAACTCTGCACTATTGCGAGCTGCAAATGCCACTTCCAGCTTAGCTGTGCAGAGGAAGAACAACAAGAAGAAGAAATATCTCGAAATATGTCCGTCAGGCCAGTTCCTTTGAGCTGAATCTGCAAATATCTCGGAAACGAAGCGAGCTATGGCAAAATGTTAAGAGACGTTTTTTGTAGAGAATTATGTTTCCTACAATTTATGTTCTATGATATTTTTTGATCAGAAGCGTAGTTTTCGAGATATATCGAGATATTTAAAAGTTCCGAAGCCGCACCAACATAATAGGGATACAGAAACACCGTGGCCCCTTTCTTTGAGATAACTCTGCACTAGTGCGAGCCGCAAATGCCACTTCCAGCTTAGCTGTGCAGAAGAAGAACAACAATAAGAAGAAATATCTCGAAATATGTCCGTCAGGCCCCTTCCCTTGAGATAAATCTGCAAATATCTCGGAAACGAAGCGAGCTATGGCAAAATGTTAAGAGACCTTTTTTGTAGAGAATTAAGTTTCCTACTTTTTATGTTCTATGATATTTTTTGATCAGATGCGTAGTTCTCGAGATATATCAAGATATTTAAAAGTTCCGAAGCCGCACCAACATAATAGAGATACAGAAACACCGTGGCCCCTTTCTTTGAGATAACTCTGCACTATTGCGAGCTGCAAATGCCACTTCCAGCTTAGCTGTGCAGAAGAAGAACAACAAGAAGAAGAAATATCTCGAAATATGTCCGTCAGGCCCCTTCCCTTGAGATAAATCTGCAAATATCTCGGAAACGAAGAGAGCTATGGCAAAATGTTAAGAGACCTTTTTTGTAGAGAATTAAGTTTCCTACTTTTTATGTTCTATGATATTTTTTGATCAGATGCGTAGTTCTCGAGATATATCAAGATATTTAAAAGTTCCGAAGCCGCACCAACATAATAGAGATACAGAAACACCGTGGCCCCTTTCTTTGAGATAACTCTGCACTAGTGCGAGCTGCAAATGCCACTTCCAGCTTAGCTGTGCAGAAGAAGAACAACAAGAAGAAGAAATATCTCGAAATATGTCCGTCAGGCCCCTTCCCTTGAGATAAATCTGCAAATATCTCGGAAACGAAGCGAGCTATGGCAAAATGTTAAGAGACCTTTTTTGTAGAGAATTATGTTTCCTACAATTTATGTTCTATGATATTTTTTGATCAGAAGCGTAGTTTTCGAGATATATCGAGATATTTAAAAGTTCCGAAGCCGCACCAACATAATAGAGATACAGAAACACCGTGGCCCCTTTCTTTGAGATAACTCTGCACTAGTGCGAGCCGCAAATGCCGCTTCCAGCTTAGCTGTGCAGAAGAAGAACAACAAGAAGAAGAAATATCTCGAAATATGTCCGTCAGGCCCCTTCCATTGAGATAAATCTGCAAATATCTCGGAAACGAAGCGAGCTATGGCAAAATGTTAAGAGACCTTTTTTGTAGAGAATTAAGTTTCCTACTTTTTATGTTCTATGATATTTTTTGATCAGATGCGTAGTTCTCGAGATATATCAAGATATTTAAAAGTTCCGAAGCCGCACCAACATAATAGAGATACAGAAACACCGTGGCCCCTTTCTTTGAGATAACTCTGCACTATTGCGAGCTGCAAATGCCACTTCCAGCTTAGCTGTGCAGGGGAAGAACAACAAGAAGAAGAAATATCTCGAAATATGTCCGTCAGGCCAGTTCCTTTGAGCTGAATCTGCAAATATCTCGGAAACGAAGCGAGCTATGGCAAAATGTTAGGAGACGTTTTTTGTAGAGAATTATGTTTCCTACAATTTATGTTCTATGATATTTTTTGATCAGAAGCGTAGTTTTCGAGATATATCGAGATATTTAAAAGTTCCGAAGCCGCACCAACATAATAGGGATACAGAAACACCGTGGCCCCTTTCTTTGAGATAACTCTGCACTAGTGCGAGCCGCAAATGCCACTTCCAGCTTAGCTGTGCAGAAGAAGAACAACAAGAAGAAGAAATATCTCGAAATATGTCCGTCAGGCCCCTTCCCTTGAGATAAATCTGCAAATATCTCGGAAACGAAGCGAGCTATGGCCAATTGTTAAGAGACCTGTTTTGTAGAGAATTAAGTTTCCTACTTTTTATGTTCTATGATATTTTTTGATCAGATGCGTAGTTCTCGAGATATATCAAGATATTTAATAGTTCCGAAGCCGCACCAACATAATAGAGATACAGAAACACCGTGGCCCCTTTCTTTGAGATAACTCTGCACTATTGCGAGCTGTAAATGCCACTTCCAGCTTAGCTGTGCAGAAGAAGAACAACAAGAAGAAGAAATATCTCGAAATATGTCCGTCAGGCCCCTTCCCTTGAGATAAATCTGCAAATATCTCGGAAACGAAGAGAGCTATGGCAAAATGTCAAGAGACCTTTTGTGTAGAGAATTAAGTTTCCTACTTTTTACGTTCTATGATATTTTTTGATCTGATGCGTAGTTCTCGAGATATATCAAGATATTTAAAAGTTCCGAAGCCGCACCAACATAATAGAGATACAGAAACACCGTGGCCCCTTTCTTTGAGATAACTCTGCACTATTGCGAGCTGCAAATGCCACTTCCAGCTTAGCTGTGCAGAAGAAGAACAACAAGAAGAAGAAATATCTCGAAATATGTCCGTCAGGCCCCTTCCCTTGAGATATATCTGCAAATATCTCGGAAACGAAGCGAGCTATGGCAAAATGTTAAGAGACCTTTTTCGTAGAGAATTATGTTTCCTACAATTTATGTTCTATGATATTTTTTGATCAGAAGCGTAGTTTTCGAGATATATCGAGATATTTAAAAGTTCCGAAGCCGCACCAACATAATAGAGATACAGAAACACCGTGGCCCCTTTCGTTGAGATAACTCTGCACTAGTGCGAGCCGCAAATGCCACTTCCAGCTTAGCTGTGCAGAAGAAGAACAACAAGAAGAAGAAATATCTCGAAATATGTCCGTCAGGCCCCTTCCCTTGAGATATATCTGCAAATATCTCGGAAACGAAGCGAGCTATGGCAAAATGTTAAGAGACCTTTTTTGTAGAGAATTAAGTTTCCTACTTTTTATGTTCTATGATATTTTTTGATCAGATGCGTAGTTCTCGAGATATATCAAGATATTTAAAAGTTCCGAAGCCGCACCAACATAATAGAGATACAGAAACACCGTGGCCCCTTTCTTTGAGATAACTCTGCACTATTGCGAGCTGTAAATGCCACTTCCAGCTTAGCTGTGCAGAAGAAGAACAACAAGAAGAAGAAATATCTCGAAATATGTCCGTCAGGCCCCTTCCCTTGAGATATATCTGCAAATATCTCGGAAACGAAGCGAGCTATGGCAAAATCTTAAGAGACCTTTTTTGTAGAGAATTATGTTTCGTACAATTTATGTTCTATGATATTTTTTGGTCAGAAGCGTAGTTTTCGAGATATATCGAGATATTTAAAAGTTCCAAAGCCGCACCAACATAATAGAGATACAGAAACACCGTGGCCCCTTTCTTTGAGATAACTCTGCACTATTGCGAGCTGTAAATGCCACTTCCAGCTTAGCTGTGCAGAAGAAGATCAACAAGAAGAAGAAATATCTCGAAATATGTCCGTCAGGCCCCTTCCCTTGAGATATATCTGCAAATATCTCGGAAACGAAGCGAGCTATGGCAAAATGTTAAGAGACCTTTTTTGTAGAGAATTATGTTTCGTACAATTTATGTTCTATGATATTTTTTGGTCAGAAGCGTAGTTTTCGAGATATATCGAGATATTTAAAAGTTCCAAAGCCGCACCAACATAATAGAGATACAGAAACACCGTGGCCCCTTTCTTTGAGATAACTCTGCACTAGTGCGAGCCGCAAATGCCACTTCCAGCTTAGCTGTGCAGAAGAAGAACAACAAGAAGAAGAAATATCTCGAAATATGTCCGTCAGGCCCCTTCCCTTGAGATAAATCTGCAAATATCTCGGAAACGAAGCGAGCTATGGCAAAATGTTGAGAGACCTTTTTTGTAGAGAATTAAGTTTCCTACGTTTTATGTTCTATGATATTTTTTGATCAGATGCGTAGTTCTCCAGATATATCAAGATATTTAAAAGTTCCGAAGCCGCACCAACATAATAGAGATACAGAAACACCGTGGCCCCTTTCTTTGAGATAACTCTGCACTATTGCGAGCTGTAAATGCCACTTCCAGCTTAGCTGTGCAGAAGAAGAACAACAAGAAGAAGAAATATCTCGAAATATGTCCGTCAGGCCCCTTCCCTTGAGATAAATCTGCAAATATCTCGGAAACGAAGAGAGCTATGGCAAAATGTTAAGAGACCTTTTGTGTAGAGAATTAAGTTTCCTACTTTTTATGTTCTATGATATTTTTTGATCTGATGCGTAGTTCTCGAGATATATCAAGATATTTAAAAGTTCCGAAGCCGCACCAACATAATAGAGATACAGAAACACCGTGGCCCCTTTCTTTGAGATAACTCTGCACTATTGCGAGCTGTAAATGCGACTTCCAGCTTAGCTGTGCAGAAGAAGAACAACAAGAAGAAGAAATATCTCGAAATATGTCCGTCAGGCCCCTTCCCTTGAGATATATCTGCAAATATCTCGGAAACGAAGCGAGCTATGGCAAAATGTTAAGAGACCTTTTTTGTAGAGAATTATGTTTCCTACAATTTATGTTCTATGATATTTTTTGATCAGAAGCGTAGTTTTCGAGATATATCGAGATATTTAAAAGTTCCGAAGCCGCACCAACATAATAGAGATACAGAAACACCGTGGCCCCTTTCGTTGAGATAACTCTGCACTAGTGCGAGCCGCAAATGCCACTTCCAGCTTAGCTGTGCAGAAGAAGAACAACAAGAAGAAGAAATATCTCGAAATATGTCCGTCAGGCCCCTTCCCTTGAGATAAATCTGCAAATATCTCGGAAACGAAGCGAGCTATGGCCAATTGTTAAGAGACCTGTTTTGTAGAGAATTAAGTTTCCTACTTTTTATGTTCTATGATATTTTTTGATCAGATGCGTAGTTCTCGAGATATATCAAGATATTTAAAAGTTCCGAAGCCGCACCAACATAATAGAGATACAGAAACACCGTGGCCCCTTTCTTTGAGATAACTCTGCACTATTAAGAGCTGTAAATGCCACTTCCAGCTTAGCTGTGCAGAAGAAGAACAACAAGAAGAAGAAATATCTCGAAATATGTCCGTCAGGCCCCTTCCCTTGAGATAAATCTGCAAATATCTCGGAAACGAAGAGAGCTATGGCAAAATGTCAAGAGACCTTTTGTGTAGAGAATTAAGTTTCCTACTTTTTATGTTCTATGATATTTTTTGATCTGATGCGTAGTTCTCGAGATATATCAAGATATTTAAAAGTTCCGAAGCCGCACCAACATAATAGAGATACAGAAACACCGTGGCCCCTTTCTTTGAGATAACTCTGCACTATTGCGAGCTGCAAATGCCACTTCCAGCTTAGCTGTGCAGAAGAAGAACAACAAGAAGAAGAAATATCTCGAAATATGTCCGTCAGGCCCCTTCCCTTGAGATATATCTGCAAATATCTCGGAAACGAAGCGAGCTATGGCAAAATGTTAAGAGACCTTTTTCGTAGAGAATTATGTTTCCTACAATTTATGTTCTATGATATTTTTTGATCAGAAGCGTAGTTTTCGAGATATATCGAGATATTTAAAAGTTCCGAAGCCGCACCAACATAATAGAGATACAGAAACACCGTGGCCCCTTTCGTTGAGATAACTCTGCACTAGTGCGAGCCGCAAATGCCACTTCCAGCTTAGCTGTGCAGAAGAAGAACAACAAGAAGAAGAAATATCTCGAAATATGTCCGTCAGGCCCCTTCCCTTGAGATATATCTGCAAATATCTCGGAAACGAAGCGAGCTATGGCAAAATGTTAAGAGACCTTTTTTGTAGAGAATTAAGTTTCCTACTTTTTATGTTCTATGATATTTTTTGATCAGATGCGTAGTTCTCGAGATATATCAAGATATTTAAAAGTTCCGAAGCCGCACCAACATAATAGAGATACAGAAACACCGTGGCCCCTTTCTTTGAGATAACTCTGCACTATTGCGAGCTGTAAATGCCACTTCCAGCTTAGCTGTGCAGAAGAAGAACAACAAGAAGAAGAAATATCTCGAAATATGTCCGTCAGGCCCCTTCCCTTGAGATATATCTGCAAATATCTCGGAAACGAAGCGAGCTATGGCAAAATCTTAAGAGACCTTTTTTGTAGAGAATTATGTTTCGTACAATTTATGTTCTATGATATTTTTTGGTCAGAAGCGTAGTTTTCGAGATATATCGAGATATTTAAAAGTTCCAAAGCCGCACCAACATAATAGAGATACAGAAACACCGTGGCCCCTTTCTTTGAGATAACTCTGCACTATTGCGAGCTGTAAATGCCACTTCCAGCTTAGCTGTGCAGAAGAAGATCAACAAGAAGAAGAAATATCTCGAAATATGTCCGTCAGGCCCCTTCCCTTGAGATATATCTGCAAATATCTCGGAAACGAAGCGAGCTATGGCAAAATGTTAAGAGACCTTTTTTGTAGAGAATTATGTTTCGTACAATTTATGTTCTATGATATTTTTTGATCAGATGCGTAGTTCTCCAGATATATCAAGATATTTAAAAGTTCCGAAGCCGCACCAACATAATAGAGATACAGAAACACCGTGGCCCCTTTCTTTGAGATAACTCTGCACTATTGCGAGCTGTAAATGCCACTTCCAGCTTAGCTGTGCAGAAGAAGAACAACAAGAAGAAGAAATATCTCGAAATATGTCCGTCAGGCCCCTTCCCTTGAGATAAATCTGCAAATATCTCGGAAACGAAGCGAGCTATGGCAAAATGTTGAGAGACCTTTTGTGTAGAGAATTAAGTTTCCTACTTTTTATGTTCTATGATATTTTTTGATCAGAAGCGTAGTTTTCGAGATATATCGAGATATTTAAAAGTTCCGAAGCCGCACCAACATAATAGGGATACAGAAACACCGTGGCCCCTTTCTTTGAGATAACTCTGCACTATTGCGAGCTGTAAATGCCACTTCCAGCTTAGCTGTGCAGAAGAAGAACAACAAGAAGAAGAAATATCTCGAAATATGTCCGTCAGGCCCCTTCCCTTGAGATATATCTGCAAATATCTCGGAAACGAAGCGAGCTATGGCAAAATGTTAAGAGACGCTTTTTGTAGAGAATTATGTTTCCTACAATTTATGTTCTATGATATTTTTTGATCAGAAGCGTAGTTTTCGAGATATATCGAGATATGTAAAAGTTCCGAAGCCGCACCAACATAATAGAGATACAGAAACACCGTGGCCCCTTTCTTTGAGATAACTCTGCACTATTGCGAGCCGCAAATGCCACTTCCAGCTTAGCTGTGCAGAAGAAGAACAACAAGAAGAAGAAATATCTCGAAATATGTCCGTCAGGCCCCTTCCCTTGAGATAAATCTGCAAATATATCGGAAACGAAGCGAGCTATGGCAAAATGTTGAGAGACCTTTTTTGTAGAGAATTAAGTTTCCTACGTTTTATGTTCTATGATATTTTTTGATCAGATGCGTAGTTCTCGAGATATATCAAGATATTTAAAAGTTCCGAAGCCGCACCAACATAATAGAGATACAGAAACACCGTGGCCCCTTTCTTTGAGATAACTCTGCACTATTGCGAGCTGCAAATGCCACTTCCAGCTTAGCTGTGCAGAGGAAGAACAACAAGAAGAAGAAATATCTCGAAATATGTCCGTCAGGCCAGTTCCTTTGAGCTGAATCTGCAAATATCTCGGAAACGAAGCGAGCTATGGCAAAATGTTAAGAGACGTTTTTTGTAGAGAATTATGTTTCCTACAATTTATGTTCTATGATATTTTTTGATCAGAAGCGTAGTTTTCGAGATATATCGAGATATTTAAAAGTTCCGAAGCCGCACCAACATAATAGGGATACAGAAACACCGTGGCCCCTTTCTTTGAGATAACTCTGCACTATTGCGAGCTGTAAATGCCACTTCCAGCTTAGCTGTGCAGAAGAAGAACAACAAGAAGAAGAAATATCTCGAAATATGTCCGTCAGGCCCCTTCCCTTGAGATATATCTGCAAATATCTCGGAAACGAAGCGAGCTATGGCAAAATGTTAAGAGACCCTTTTTGTAGAGAATTATGTTTCCTACAATTTATGTTCTATGATATTTTTTGATCAGAAGCGTAGTTTTCGAGATATATCGAGATATGTAAAAGTTCCGAAGCCGCACCAACATAATAGAGATACAGAAACACCGTGGCCCCTTTCTTTGAGATAACTCTGCACTATTGCGAGCCGCAAATGCCACTTCCAGCTTAGCTGTGCAGAAGAAGAACAACAAGAAGAAGAAATATCTCGAAATATGTCCGTCAGGCCCCTTCCCTTGAGATAAATCTGCAAATATATCGGAAACGAAGCGAGCTATGGCAAAATGTTGAGAGACCTTTTTTGTAGAGAATTAAGTTTCCTACGTTTTATGTTCTATGATATTTTTTGATCAGATGCGTAGTTCTCGAGATATATCAAGATATTTAAAAGTTCCGAAGCCGCACCAACATAATAGAGATACAGAAACACCGTGGCCCCTTTCTTTGAGATAACTCTGCACTATTGCGAGCTGTAAATGCCACTTCCAGCTTAGCTGTGCAGAAGAAGAACAACAAGAAGAAGAAATATCTCGAAATATGTCCGTCAGGCCCCTTCCCTTGAGATATATCTGCAAATATCTCGGAAACGAAGCGAGCTATGGCAAAATGTTAAGAGACCTTTTTTGTAGAGAATTATATTTCGTACAATTTATGTTCTATGATATTTTTTGATCAGAAGCGTAGTTTTCGAGATATATCGAGATATTTAAAAGTTCCAAAGCCGCACCAACATAATAGAGATACAGAAACACCGTGGCCCCTTTCTTTGAGATAACTCTGCACTATTGCGAGCTGCAAATGCCACTTCCAGCTTAGCTGTGCAGAGGAAGAACAACAAGAAGAAGAAATATCTCGAAATATGTCCGTCAGGCCAGTTCCTTTGAGCTGAATCTGCAAATATCTCGGAAACGAAGCGAGCTATGGCAAAATGTTAAGAGACGTTTTTTGTAGAGAATTATGTTTCCTACAATTTATGTTCTATGATATTTTTTGATCAGAAGCGTAGTTTTC
The DNA here is from genome assembly GCF_051020975.1 of Osmia lignaria lignaria. Lineage (NCBI taxonomy): Eukaryota > Metazoa > Arthropoda > Insecta > Hymenoptera > Megachilidae > Osmia > Osmia lignaria. Next base: position 1,947,131 of record NW_027478167.1, on the reverse strand, counting down.
GAGATATATCGAGATATTTAAAAGTTCCGAAGCCGCACCAACATAATAGGGATACAGAAACACCGTGGCCCCTTTCTTTGAGATAACTCTGCACTATTGCGAGCTGTAAATGCCACTTCCAGCTTAGCTGTGCAGAAGAAGAACAACAAGAAGAAGAAATATCTCGAAATATGTCCGTCAGGCCCCTTCCCTTGAGATATATCTGCAAATATCTCGGAAACGAAGCGAGCTATGGCAAAATGTTAAGAGACCCGTTTTGTAGAGAATTATGTTTCCTACAATTTATGTTCTATGATATTTTTTGATCAGAAGCGTAGTTTTCGAGATATATCGAGATATGTAAAAGTTCCGAAGCCGCACCAACATAATAGAGATACAGAAACACCGTGGCCCCTTTCTTTGAGATAACTCTGCACTATTGCGAGCCGCAAATGCCACTTCCAGCTTAGCTGTGCAGAAGAAGAACAACAAGAAGAAGAAATATCTCGAAATATGTCCGTCAGGCCCCTTCCCTTGAGATAAATCTGCAAATATATCGGAAACGAAGCGAGCTATGGCAAAATGTTGAGAGACCTTTTTTGTAGAGAATTAAGTTTCCTACGTTTTATGTTCTATGATATTTTTTGATCAGATGCGTAGTTCTCGAGATATATCAAGATATTTAAAAGTTCCGAAGCCGCACCAACATAATAGAGATACAGAAACACCGTGGCCCCTTTCTTTGAGATAACTCTGCACTATTGCGAGCTGCAAATGCCACTTCCAGCTTAGCTGTGCAGAAGAAGAACATCAAGAAGAAGAAATATCTCGAAATATGTCCGTCAGGCCCCTTCCCTTGAGGTAAATCTGCAAATATCTCGGAAACGAAGAGAGCTATGGCAAAATGTTAAGCGACCTTTTTTGTAGAGAATTAAGTTTCCTACTTTTTATGTTCTATGATATTTTTTGATCTGATGCGTAGTTCTCGAGATATATCAAGATATTTAAAAGTTCCGAAGCCGCACCAACATAATAGAGATACAGAAACACCGTGGCCCCTTTCTTTGAGATAACTCTGCACTATTGCGAGCTGTAAATGCCACTTCCAGCTTAGCTGTGCAGAAGAAGAACAACAAGAAGAAGACATATCTCGAATTATGTCCGTCAGGCCCCTTCCCTCGAGATATATCTGCAAATATCTCGGAAACGAAGCGAGCTATGGCAAAATGTTAAGAGACCTTTTTTGTAGAGAATTATGTTTCCTACAATTTATGTTCTATGATATTTTTTGATCAGAGGCGTAGTTTTCGAGATATATCGAGATATTTAAAAGTTCCGAAGCCGCACCAACATAATAGAGATACAGAAACACCGTGGTCCCTTTCTTTGAGATAACTCTGCACTATTGCGAGCTGTAAATGCCACTTCCAGCTTAGCTGTGCAGAAGAAGAACAACAAGAAGAAGAAATATCTCGAAATATGTCCGTCAGGCCCCTTCCCTTGAGATATATCTGCAAATATCTCGGAAACGAAGCGAGCTATGGCAAAATGTTAAGAGACCTTTTTTGTAGAGAATTATGTTTCGTACAATTTATGTTCTATGATATTTTTTGGTCAGAAGCGTAGTTTTCGAGATATATCGAGATATTTAAAAGTTCCAAAGCCGCACCAACATAATAGAGATACAGAAACACCGTGGCCCCTTTCTTTGAGATAACTCTGCACTATTGCGAGCCGCAAATGCCACTTCCAGCTTAGCTGTGCAGAAGAAGAACAACAAGAAGAAGAAATATCTCGAAATATGTCCGTCAGGCCCCTTCCCTTGAGATAAATCTGCAAATATCTCGGAAACGAAGCGAGCTATGGCAAAATGTTGAGAGACCTTTTTTGTAGAGAATTAAGTTTTCTACGTTTTATGTTCTATGATATTTTTTGATCAGATGCGTAGTTCTCGAGATATATCAAGATATTTAAAAGTTCCGAAGCCGCACCAACATAATAGAGATACAGAAACACCGTGGCCCCTTTCTTTGAGATAACTCTGCACTATTGCGAGCTGCAAATGCCACTTCCAGCTTAGCTGTGCAGAAGAAGAACAACAAGAAGAAGAAATATCTCGAAATATGTCCGTCAGGCCCCTTCCCTTGAGATAAATCTGCAAATATCTCGGAAACGAAGAGAGCTATGGCAAAATGTTAAGAGACCTTTTTTGTAGAGAATTAAGTTTCCTACTTTTCATGTTCTATGATATTTTTTGATCAGATGCGTAGTTCTCGAGATATATCAAGATATTTAAAAGTTCCGAAGCCGCACCAACATAATAGAGATACAGAAACACCGTGGCCCCTTTCTTTGAGATAACTCTGCACTATTGCGAGCTGCAAATGCCACTTCCAGCTTAGCTGTGCAGAGGAAGAACAACAAGAAGAAGAAATATCTCGAAATATGTCCGTCAGGCCCCTTCCCTTGAGATAAATCTGCAAATATCTCGGAAACGAAGAGAGCTATGGCAAAATGTTAAGAGACCTTTTTTGTAGAGAATTAAGTTTCCTACTTTTCATGTTCTATGATATTTTTTGATCAGATGCGTAGTTCTCGAGATATATCAAGATATTTAAAAGTTCCGAAGCCGCACCAACATAATAGAGATACAGAAACACCGTGGCCCCTTTCTTTGAGATAACTCTGCACTATTGCGAGCTGCAAATGCCACTTCCAGCTTAGCTGTGCAGAGGAAGAACAACAAGAAGAAGAAATATCTCGAAATATGTCCGTCAGGCGCCTTCCCTTGAGATAAATCTGCAAATATCTCGGAAACGAAGCGAGCTATGGCAAAATGTTAAGAGACCTTTTTTGTAGAGAATTAAGTTTCCTACTTTTTATGTTCTATGATATTTTTTGATCAGATGCGTAGTTCTCGAGATATATCAAGATATTTAAAAGTTCCGAAGCCGCACCAACATAATAGAGATACAGAAACACCGTGGCCCCTTTCTTTGAGATAACTCTGCACTATTGCGAGCTGCAAATGCCACTTCCAGCTTAGCTGTGCAGAAGAAGAACAACAAGAAGAAGAAATATCTCGAAATATGTCCGTCAGGCCCCTTCCCTTGAGATAAATCTGCAAATATCTCGGAAACGAAGAGAGCTATGGCAAAATGTTAAGAGACCTTTTTTGTAGAGAATTAAGTTTCCTACTTTTTATGTTCTATGATATTTTTTGATCAGATGCGTAGTTCTCGAGATATATCAAGATATTTAAAAGTTCCGATGCCGCACCAACATAATAGAGATACAGAAACACCGTGGCCCCTTTCTTTGAGATAACTCTGCACTATTGCGAGCTGTAAATGCCACTTCCAGCTTAGCTGTGCAGAAGAAGAACAACAAGAAGAAGAAATATCTCGAAATATGTCCGTCAGGCCCCTGCCCTTGAGATATATCTGCAAATATCTCGGAAACGAAGCGAGCTATGGCAAAATGTTAAGAGACCTTTTTTGTAGAGAATTATGTTTCCTACAATTTATGTTCTATGATATTTTTTGATCAGAAGCGTAGTTTTCGAGATATATCGAGATATTTAAAGGTTCCGAAGCCGCACCAACATAATAGAGATACAGAAACACCGTGGCCCCTTTCTTTGAGATAACTCTGCACTATTGCGAGCTGCAAATGCCACTTCCAGCTTAGCTGTGCAGAGGAAGAACAACAAGAAGAAGAAGTATCTCGAAATATGTCCGTCAGGCCCGTTGCTTTGAGCTGAATCTGCAAATATCTCGGAAACGAAGCGAGCTATGGCAAAATGTTAAGAGACGTTTTTTGTAGTGAATTATGTTTCCTACAATTTATGTTCTATGATATTTTTTGATCAGAAGCGTAGTTTTCGAGATATATCGAGATATTTAAAAGTTCCGAAGCCGCACCAACATAATAGAGATACAGAAACACCGTGGCTCCTTTCTTTGAGATAACTCTGCACTAGTGCGAGCCGCAAATGCCACTTCCAGCTTAGCTGTGCAGAAGAAGAACAACAAGAAGAAGAAATATCTCGAAATATGTCCGTCAGGCCCCTTCCCTTGAGATAAATCTGCAAATATCTCGGAAACGAAGCGAGCTATGGCAAAATGTTAAGAGGCCTTTTTTGTAGAGAATTAAGTTTCCTACTTTTTATGTTCTATGATATTTTTCGATCAGAGGCGTAGTTCTCGAGATATATCAAGATATTTAAAAGTTCCGAAGCCGCACCAACATAATAGAGATACAGAAACACCGTGGCCCCTTTCTTTGAGATAACTCTGCACGATTGCGAGCTGGAAATGCCACTTCCAGTTTAGCTGTGCAGAAGAAGAACAACAAGAAGAAGAAATATCTCGAAATATGTCCATCAGGACCCTTCCCTTGAGATAAATCTGCAAATATCTCGGAAACGAAGCGAGCTATGGCAAAATGTTAAGAGACCTTTTCTGTAGAGAATTAGGTTTCCTACTTTTTATGTTCTATGATATTTTTCGATCAGAGGCGTAGTTCTCGAGATATATCAAGATATTTAAAAGTTCCGAAGCCGCACCAACATAATAGAGATACAGAAACACCGTGGCCCCTTCCTTTGAGATAACTCTGCACTAGTGCGAGCCGCAAATGCCACTTCCAGCTTAGCTGTACAGAAGAAGAACAACAAGAAGAAGAAATATCTCGAAATATGTCCGTCAGGCCCCTTCCCTTGAGATAAATATGCAAATATCTCGGAAACGAAGCGAGCTATGGCAAAATGTTAAGAGACCTTTTTTGTACAGAATTATGTTTCCTACTTTTTATGTTCTATGATATTTTTTGATCAGATGCGTAGTTCTCGAGATATATTAAGATATTTAAAAGTTCCGAAGCCGCACCAACATAATAGAGATACAGAAACACCGTGGCCCCTTTCTTTGAGATAACTCTGCACTATTGCGAGCTGTAAATGCCACCTCCAGCTTAGCTGTGCAGAAGAAGAACAACAATAAGAAGAAATATCTCGAAATATGTCCGTCAGGCCAGTTCCTTTGAGCTGAATCTGCAAATATCTCGGAAACGAAGCGAGCTATGGCAAAATGTTAAGAGACGTTTTTTGTAGAGAATTATGTTTCCTACAATTTATGTTCTATGATATTTTTTGATCAGAAGCGTAGTTTTCGAGATATATCGAGATATTTAAAAGTTCCGAAGCCGCACCAACATAATAGGGATACAGAAACACCGTGGCCCCTTTCTTTGAGATAACTCTGCACTAGTGCGAGCCGCAAATGCCACTTCCAGCTTAGCTGTGCAGAAGAAGAACAACAAGAAGAAGAAATATCTCGAAATATGTCCGTCAGGCGCCTTCCCTTGAGATAAATCTGCAAATATCTCGGAAACGAAGCGAGCTATGGCAAAATGTTAAGAGACCTTTTTTGTAGAAAATTAGGTTTCCTACTTTTTATGTTCTATGATATTTTTTGATCAGATGCGTAGTTCTCGAGATATATCAAGATATTTAAAAGTTCCGAAGCCGCACCAACATAATAGAGATACAGAAACACCGCGGCCCCTTTCTTTGAGATAACTCTGCACTATTGCGAGCTGCAAATGCCACTTCCAGCTTAGCTGTGCAGAGGAAGAACAACAAGAAGAAGAAATATCTCGAAATATGTCCGTCAGGCCCCTTCCCTTGAGATATATCTGCAAATATCTCGGAAACGAAGCGAGCTATGGCAAAATGTTAAGAGACCTTTTTTGTAGAGAATTATGTTTCCTACAATTTATGTTCTATGATATTTTTTGATCAGAAGCGTAGTTCTCGAGATATATCAAGATATTTAAAAGTTCCGAAGCCGCACCAACATAATAGAGATACAGAAACACCGTGGCCCCTTTCTTTGAGATAACTCTGCACTAGTGCGAGCCGCAAATGCCACTTCCAGCTTAGCTGTACAGAAGAAGAACAACAAGAAGAAGAAATATCTCGAAATATGTCCGTCAGGCCCCTTCCCTTGAGATAAATATGCAAATATCTCGGAAACGAAGCGAGCTATGGCAAAATGTTAAGAGACCTTTTTTGTACAGAATTATGTTTCCTACTTTTTATGTTCTATGATATTTTTTGATCAGATGCGTAGTTCTCGAGATATATTAAGATATTTAAAAGTTCCGAAGCCGCACCAACATAATAGAGATACAGAAACACCGTGGCCCCTTTCTTTGAGATAACTCTGCACTATTGCGAGCTGTAAATGCCACCTCCAGCTTAGCTGTGCAGAAGAAGAACAACAAGAAGAAGAAATATCTCGAAATATGTCCGTCAGGCCAGTTCCTTTGAGCTGAATCTGCAAATATCTCGGAAACGAAGCGAGCTATGGCAAAATGTTAAGAGACGTTTTTTGTAGAGAATTATGTTTCCTACAATTTATGTTCTATGATATTTTTTGATCAGAAGCGTAGTTTTCGAGATATATCGAGATATTTAAAAGTTCCGAAGCCGCACCAACATAATAGGGATACAGAAACACCGTGGCCCCTTTCTTTGAGATATCTCTGCACTAGTGCGAGCCGCAAATGCCACTTCCAGCTTAGCTGTGCAGAAGAAGAACAACAAGAAGAAGAAATATCTCGAAATATGTCCGTCAGGCGCCTTCCCTTGAGATAAATCTGCAAATATCTCGGAAACGAAGCGAGCTATGGCAAAATGTTAAGAGACCTTTTTTGTAGAAAATTAGGTTTCCTACTTTTTATGTTCTATCATATTTTTTGATCAGATGCGTAGTTCTCGAGATATATCAAGATATTTAAAAGTTCCGAAGCCGCACCAACATAATAGAGATACAGAAACACCGTGGCCCCTTTCTTTGAGATAACTCTGCACTATTGCGAGCTGCAAATGCCACTTCCAGCTTAGCTGTGCAGAGGAAGAACAACAAGAAGAAGAAATATCTCGAAATATGTCCGTCAGGCCCCTTCCCCTGAGATATATCTGCAAATATCTCGGAAACGAAGCGAGCTATGGCAAAATGTTAAGAGACCTTTTTTGTAGAGAATTATGTTTCCTACAATTTATTTTCTATGATATTTTTTGATCAGAAGCGTAGTTCTCGAGATATATCAAGATATTTAAAAGTTCCGAAGCCGCACCAACATAATAGAGATACAGAAACACCGTGGCCCCTTTCTTTGAGATAACTCTGCACTAGTGCGAGCCGCAAATGCCACTTCCAGCTTAGCTGTACAGAAGAAGAACAACAAGAAGAAGAAATATCTCGAAATATGTCCGTCAGGCCCCTTCCCTTGAGATAAATATGCAAATATCTCGGAAACGAAGCGAGCTATGGCAAAATGTTAAGAGACCTTTTTTGTACAGAATTATGTTTCCTACTTTTTATGTTCTATGATATTTTTTGATCAGATGCGTAGTTCTCGAGATATATTAAGATATTTAAGAGTTCCGAAGCCGCACCAACATAATAGAGATACAGAAACACCGTGGCCCCTTTCTTTGAGATAACTCTGCACTATTGCGAGCTGTAAATGCCACCTCCAGCTTAGCTGTGCAGAAGAAGAACAACAAGAAGAAGAAATATCTCGAAATATGTCCGTCAGGCCCCTGCCCTTGAGATATATCTGCAAATATCTCGGAAACGAAGCGAGCTATGGCAAAATGTTAAGAGACCTTTTTTGTAGAGAATTATGTTTCCTACAATTTATGTTCTATGATATTTTTTGATCAGATGCGTAGTTCTCGAGATATATCAAGATATTTAAAAGTTCCGAAACCGCACCAGCATAACAGAGATACAGAAACACCGTGGCCCCTTTCTTTGAGATAACTCTGCACTAGTGCGAGCCGCAAATGCCGCTTCCAGCTTAGCTGTGCAGAAGAAGAACAACAAGAAGGAGAAATATCTCGAAATATGTCCGTCAGGCCCCTTCCCTTGAGATAAATCTGCAAATATCTCGGAAACGAAGCGAGCTATGGCAAAATGTTAAGAGACCTTTTTTGTAGAGAATTAAGTTTCCTACTTTTTATGTTCTATGATATTTTTTGATCAGATGCGTAGTTCTCGAGATATATCAAGATATTTAAAAGTTCCGAAGCCGCACCAACATAATAGAGATACAGAAACACCGTGGCCCCTTTCTTTGAGATAACTCTGCACTATTGCGAGCTGCAAATGCCACTTCCAGCTTAGCTGTGCAGAGGAAGAACAACAAGAAGAAGAAGTATCTCGAAATATGTCCGTCAGGCCCGTTCCTTTGAGCTGAATCTGCAAATATCTCGGAAACGAAGCGAGCTATGGCAAAATGTTAAGAGACGTTTTTTGTAGAGAATTAAGTTTCCTACTTTTTATGTTCTATGATATTTTTCGATCAGAGGCGTAGTTCTCGAGATATATCAAGATATTTAAAAGTTCCGAAGCCGCACCAACATAATAGAGATACAGAAACACCGTGGCCCCTTTCTTTGAGATAACTCTGCACTAGTGCGAGCCGCAAATGCCACTTCCAGCTTAGCTGTGCAGAAGAAGAACAACAAGAAGAAGAAGTATCTCGAAATATGTCCGTCAGGCCCCTTCCCTTGAGATAAATCTGCAAATATCTCGGAAACGAAGCGAGCTATGGCAAAATGTTAAGAGACCTTTTTTGTAGAGAATTAAGTTTCCTACTTTTTATGTTCTATGATCTTTTTTGATCAGATGCGTAGTTCTCGAGATATATTAAGATATTTAAAAGTTCCGAAGCCGCACCAACATAATAGAGATACAGAAACACCGTGGCCCCTTTCTTTGAGATAACTCTGCACTATTGCGAGCTGCAAATGCCACTTCCAGCTTAGCTGTGCAGAAGAAGAACAACAAGAAGAAGAAATATCTCGAAATATGTCCGTCAGGCGCCTTCCCTTGAGATAAATCTGCAAATATCTCGGAAACGAAGCGAGCTATGGCAAAATGTTAAGAGACCTTTTTTGTAGAGAATTAAGTTTCCTACATTTTATGTTCTATGATATTTTTTGATCAGATGCGTAGTTCTCGAGATATATTAAGATATTTAAAAGTTCCGAAGCCGCACCAACATAATAGAGATACAGAAACACCGTGGCCCCTTTCTTTGAGATAACTCTGCACTATTGCGAGCTGCAAATGCCACTTCCAGCTTAGCTGTGCAGAAGAAGAACAACAAGAAGAAGAAGTATCTCGAAATATGTCCGTCAGGCCCCTTCCCTTGAGATAAATCTGCAAATATCTCGGAAACGAAGCGAGCTATGGCAAAATGTTAAGAGACCTTTTTTGTAGAGAATTAAGTTTCCTACTTTTTATGTTCTATGATATTTTTTGATCAGATGCGTAGTTCTCGAGATATATTAAGATATTTAAAAGTTCCGAAGCCGCACCAACATAATAGAGATACAGAAACACCGTGGCCCCTTTCTTTGAGATAACTCTGCACTATTGCGAGCTGCAAATGCCACTTCCAGCTTAGCTGTGCAGAAGAAGAACAACAAGAAGAAGAAGTATCTCGAAATATGTCCGTCAGGCCCCCTCCCTTGAGATAAATCTGCAAATATCTCGGAAACGAAGAGAGCTATGGCAAAATGTTAAGAGACCTTTTTTGTAGAGAATTAAGTTTCCTACTTTTTATGTTCTATGATATTTTTTGATCAGATGCGTAGTTCTCGAGATATATCAAGATATTTAAAAGTTCCGAAGCCGCACCAACATAATAGAGATACAGAAACACCGTGGCCCCTTTCTTTGAGATAACTCTGCACTATTGCGAGCTGTAAATGCCACTTCCAGCTTAGCTGTGCAGAAGAAGAACAACAAGAAGAAGAAATATCTCGAAATATGTCCGTCAGGCCCCTGCCCTTGAGATATATCTGCAAATATCTCGGAAACGAAGCGAGCTATGGCAAAATGTTAAGAGACCTTTTTTGTAGAGAATTATGTTTCCTACAATTTATGTTCTATGATATTTTTTGATCAGAAGCGTAGTTTTCGAGATATATCGAGATATTTAAAGGTTCCGAAGCCGCACCAACATAATAGAGATACAGAAACACCGTGGCCCCTTTCTTTGAGATAACTCTGCACTATTGCGAGCTGCAAATGCCACTTCCAGCTTAGCTGTGCAGAGGAAGAACAACAAGAAGAAGAAGTATCTCGAAATATGTCCGTCAGGCCCGTTCCTTTGAGCTGAATCTGCAAATATCTCGGAAACGAAGCGAGCTATGGCAAAATGTTAAGAGACGTTTTTGGTAGTGAATTATGTTTCCTACAATTTATGTTCTATGATATTTTTTGATCAGAAGCGTAGTTTTCGAGATATATCGAGATATTTAAAAGTTCCGAAGCCGCACCAACATAATAGAGATACAGAAACACCGTGGCTCCTTTCTTTGAGATAACTCTGCACTAGTGCGAGCCGCAAATGCCACTTCCAGCTTAGCTGTGCAGAAGAAGAACAACAAGAAGAAGAAATATCTCGAAATATGTCCGTCAGGCCCCTTCCCTTGAGATAAATCTGCAAATATCTCGGAAACGAAGCGAGCTATGGCAAAATGTTAAGAGACCTTTTTTGTAGAGAATTAAGTTTCCTACTTTTTATGTTCTATGATATTTTTCGATCAGAGGCGTAGTTCTCGAGATATATCAAGATATTTAAAAGTACCGAAGCCGCACCAACATAATAGAGATACAGAAACACCGTGGCCCCTTTCTTTGAGATAACTCTGCACGATTGCGAGCTGGAAATGCCACTTCCAGTTTAGCTGTGCAGAAGAAGAACAACAAGAAGAAGAAATATCTCGAAATATGTCCATCAGGACCCTTCCCTTGAGATAAATCTGCAAATATCTCGGAAACGAAGCGAGCTATGGCAAAATGTTGAGAGACCTTTTTTGTAGAGAATTAGGTTTCCTACTTTTTATGTTCTATGATATTTTTCGATCAGAGGCGTAGTTCTCGAGATATATCAAGATATTTAAAAGTTCCGAAGCCGCACCAACATAATAGAGATACAGAAACACCGTGGCCCCTTTCTTTGAGATAACTCTGCACGATTGCGAGCTGGAAATGCCACTTCCAGTTTAGCTGTGCAGAAGAAGAACAACAAGAAGAAGAAATATCTCGAAATATGTCCATCAGGACCCTTCCCTTGAGATAAATCTGCAAATATCTCGGAAACGAAGCGAGCTATGGCAAAATGTTAAGAGACCTTTTTTGTAGAGAATTAGGTTTCCTACTTTTTATGTTCTATGATATTTTTCGATCAGAGGCGTAGTTCTCGAGATATATCAAGATATTTAAAAGTTCCGAAGCCGCACCAACATAATAGAGATACAGAAACACCGTGGCCCCTTTCTTTGAGATAACTCTGCACGATTGCGAGCTGGAAATGCCACTTCCAGTTTAGCTGTGCAGAAGAAGAACAACAAGAAGAAGAAATATCTCGAAATATGTCCATCAGGACCCTTCCCTTGAGATAAATCTGCAAATATCTCGGAAACGAAGCGAGCTATGGCAAAATGTTAAGAGACCTTTTTTGTAGAGAATTAGGTTTCCTACTTTTTATGTTCTATGATATTTTTCGATCAGAGGCGTAGTTCTCGAGATATATCAAGATATTTAAAAGTTCCGAAGCCGCACCAACATAATAGAGATACAGAAACACCGTGGCCCCTTTCTTTGAGATAACTCTGCACGATTGCGAGCTGGAAATGCCACTTCCAGTTTAGCTGTGCAGAAGAAGAACAACAAGAAGAAGAAATATCTCGAAATATGTCCGTCAGGCCAGTTCCTTTGAGCTGAATCTGCAAATATCTCGGAAACGAAGCGAGCTATGGCAAAATGTTAAGAGACGTTTTTTGTAGAGAATTATGTTTCCTACAATTTATGTTCTATGATATTTTTTGATCAGAAGCGTAGTTTTCGAGATATATCGAGATATTTAAAAGTTCCGAAGCCGCACCAACATAATAGAGATACAGAAACACCGTGGCCCCTTTCTTTGAGATAACTCTGCACTATTGCGACCTGCAAATGCCACTTCCACCTCAGCTGTGCAGAAGAAGAACAACAAGAAGAAGAAATATCTCGAAATATGTCCGTCAGGCCCCTTCCCTTGAGATAAATCTGCAAATATCTCGGAAACGAAGCGAGCTATGGCAAAATGTTAAGAGACCTTTTTTGTAGAGAATTAAGTTTCCTACTTTTTATGTTCTATGATATTTTTTGATCAGATGCGTAGTTCTCGAGATATATCAAGATATTTAAAAGTTCCGAAGCCGCACCAACATAATAGAGATACAGAAACTCCGTGGCCCCTTTCTTTGAGATAACTCTGCACTATTGCGAGCTGCAAATGCCACTTCCAGCTTAGCTGTGCAGAGGAAGAACAACAAGAAGAAGTATCTCGAAATATGTCCTTCAGACCCGTTCCTTTGAGCTGAATCTGCAAATATCTCGGAAACGAAGCGAGCTATGGCAAAATGTTAAGAGACCGTTTTTGTAGAGAATTAAGTTTCCTACTTTTTATGTTCTATGATATTTTTTGATCAGATGCGTAGTTCTCGAGATATATCAAGATATTTAAAAGTTCCGAAGCCGCACCAACATAATAGAGATACAGAAACTCCGTGGCCCCTTTCTTTGAGATAACTCTGCACTATTGCGAGCTGCAAATGCCACTTCCAGCTTAGCTGTGCAGAGGAAGAACAACAAGAAGAAGTATCTCGAAATATGTCCTTCAGACCCGTTCCTTTGAGCTGAATCTGCAAATATCTCGGAAACGAAGCGAGCTATGGCAAAATGTTAAGAGACGTTTTTTGTAGAGAATTATGTTTCCTACAATTTATGTTCTATGATATTTTTTGATCAGAAGCGTAGTTTTCGAGATATATCGAGATATTTAAAAGTTCCGTAGCCGCACCAACATAATAGAGATACAGAAACACCGTGGCCCCTTTCTTTGAGATAACTCTGCACTAGTGCGAGCCGCAGATGCCACTTCCAGCTTAGCTGTGCAGAAGAAGAACAACAAGAAGAAGAAATATCTCGAAATATGTCCGTCAGGCCCCTTCCCTTGAGATAAATCTGCAAATATCTCGGAAACGAAGCGAGCTATGGCAAAATGTTAAGAGACCGTTTTTGTAGAGAATTAAGTTTCCTACTTTTTATGTTCTATGATATTTTTTGATCAGATGCGTAGTTCTCGAGATATATCAAGATATTTAAAAGTTCCGAAGCCGCACCAACATAATAGAGATACAGAAACACCGTGGCTCCTTTCTTTGAGATAAGTCTGCACTAGTGCGAGCCGCAAATGCCACTTCCAGCTTAGCTGTGCAGAAGAAGAACAACAAGAAGAAGAAATATCTCGAAATATGTCCGTCAGGCCCCTTCCCTTGAGATAAATCTGCAAATATCTCGGAAACGAAGCGAGCTATGGCAAAATGTTAAGAGACCTTTTTTGTAGAGAATTAAGTTTCCTACTTTTTATGTTCTATGATATTTTTCGATCAGAGGCGTAGTTCTCGAGATATATCAAGATATTTAAAAGTTCCGAAGCCGCACCAACATAATAGAGATACAGAAACACCGTGGCCCCTTTCTTTGAGATAACTCTGCACGATTGCGAGCTGGAAATGCCACTTCCAGTTTAGCTGTGCAGAAGAAGAACAACAAGAAGAAGAAATATCTCGAAATATGTCCGTCAGGCCAGTTCCTTTGAGCTGAATCTGCAAATATCTCGGAAACGAAGCGAGCTATGGCAAAATGTTAAGAGACGTTTTTTGTAGAGAATTATGTTTCCTACAATTTATGTTCTATGATATTTTTTGATCAGAAGCGTAGTTTTCGAGATATATCGAGATATTTAAAAGTTCCGAAGCCGCACCAACATAATAGGGATACAGAAACACCGTGGCCCCTTTCTTTGAGATAACTCTGCACTAGTGCGAGCCGCAAATGCCACTTCCAGCTTAGCTGTGCAGAAGAAGAACAACAAGAAGAAGAAATATCTCGAAATATGTCCGTCAGGCGCCTTCCCTTGAGATAAATCTGCAAATATCTCGGAAACGAAGCGAGCTATGGCAAAATGTTAGGAGACCTTTTTTGTAGAAAATTAGGTTTCCTACTTTTTATGTTCTATGATATTTTTTGATCAGATGCGTAGTTCTCGAGATATATCAAGATATTTAAAAGTTCCGAAGCCGCACCAACATAATAGAGATACAGAAACACCGTGGCCCCTTTCTTTGAGATAACTCTGCACTATTGCGAGCTGCAAATGCCACTTCCAGCTTAGCTGTGCAGAGGAAGAACAACAAGAAGAAGAAATATCTCGAAATATGTCCGTCAGGCCCCTTCCCCTGAGATATATCTGCAAATATCTCGGAAACGAAGCGAGCTATGGCAAAATGTTAAGAGACCTTTTTTGTAGAGAATTATGTTTCCTACAATTTATGTTCTATGATATTTTTTGATCAGAAGCGTAGTTCTCGAGATATATCAAGATATTTAAAAGTTCCGAAGCCGCACCAACATAATAGAGATACAGAAACACCGTGGCCCCTTTCTTTGAGATAACTCTGCACTAGTGCGAGCCGCAAATGCCACTTCCAGCTTAGCTTTACAGAAGAAGAACAACAAGAAGAAGAAATATCTCGAAATATGTCCGTCAGGCCCCTTCCCTTGAGATAAATATGCAAATATCTCGGAAACGAAGCGAGCTATGGCAAAATGTTAAGAGACCTTTTTTGTACAGAATTATGTTTCCTACTTTTTATGTTCTATGATATTTTTTGATCAGATGCGTAGTTCTCGAGATATATTAAGATATTTAAAAGTTCCGAAGCCGCACCAACATAATAGAGATACAGAAACACCGTGGCCCCTTTCTTTGAGATAACTCTGCACTATTGCGAGCTGTAAATGCCACCTCCAGCTTAGCTGTGCAGAAGAAGAACAACAAGAAGAAGAAATATCTCGAAATATGTCCGTCAGGCCCCTGCCCTTGAGATATATCTGCAAATATCTCGGAAACGAAGCGAGCTATGGCAAAATGTTAAGAGACCTTTTTTGTAGAGAATTATGTTTCCTACAATTTATGTTCTATGATATTTTTTGATCAGATGCGTAGTTCTCGAGATATATCAAGATATTTAAAAGTTCCGAAACCGCACCAGCATAACAGAGATACAGAAACACCGTGGCCCCTTTCTTTGAGATAACTCTGCACTAGTGCGAGCCGCAAATGCCGCTTCCAGCTTAGCTGTGCAGAAGAAGAACAACAAGAAGGAGAAATATCTCGAAATATGTCCGTCAGGCCCCTTCCCTTGAGATAAATCTGCAAATATCACGGAAACGAAGCGAGCTATGGCAAAATGTTAAGAGACCTTTTTTGTAGAGAATTAAGTTTCCTACTTTTTATGTTCTATGATATTTTTTGATCAGATGCGTAGTTCTCGAGATATATCAAGATATTTAAAAGTTCCGAAGCCGCACCAACATAATAGAGATACAGAAACACCGTGGCCCCTTTCTTTGAGATAACTCTGCACTATTGCGAGCTGCAAATGCCACTTCCAGCTTAGCTGTGCAGAAGAAGAACAACAAGAAGGAGAAATATCTCGAAATATGTCCGTCAGGCCCCTTCCCTTGAGATAAATCTGCAAATATCTCGGAAACGAAGCGAGCTATGGCAAAATGTTAAGAGACCTTTTTTGTAGAGAATTAAGTTTCCTACTTTTTATGTTCTATGATATTTTTTGATCAGATGCGTAGTTCTCGAGATATATCAAGATATTTAAAAGTTCCGAAGCCGCACCAACATAATAGAGATACAGAAACACCGTGGCCCCTTTCTTTGAGATAACTCTGCACTATTGCGAGCTGCAAATGCCACTTCCAGCTTAGCTGTGCAGAGGAAGAACAACAAGAAGAAGAAGTATCTCGAAATATGTCCGTCAGGCCCGTTCCTTTGAGCTGAATCTGCAAATATCTCGGAAACGAAGCGAGCTATGGCAAAATGTTAAGAGACGTTTTTTGTAGAGAATTAAGTTTCCTACTTTTTATGTTCTATGATATTTTTCGATCAGAGGCGTAGTTCTCGAGATATATCAAGATATTTAAAAGTTCCGAAGCCGCACCAACATAATAGAGATACAGAAACACCGTGGCCCCTTTCTTTGAGATAACTCTGCACGATTGCGAGCTGGAAATGCCACTTCCAGTTTAGCTGTGCAGAAGAAGAACAACAAGAAGAAGAAATATCTCGAAATATGTCCGTCAGGCCAGTTCCTTTGAGCTGAATCTGCAAATATCTCGGAAACGAAGCGAGCTATAGCAAAATGTTAAGAGACGTTTTTTGTAGAGAATTACGTTTCCTACAATTTATGTTCTATGATATTTTTTGATCAGAAGCGTAGTTTTCGAGATATATCGAGATATTTAAAAGTTCCGAAGCCGCACCAACATAATAGGGATACAGAAACACCGTGGCCCCTTTCTTTGAGATAACTCTGCACTAGTGCGAGCCGCAAATGCCACTTCCAGCTTAGCTGTGCAGAAGAAGAACCACAAGAAGAAGAAATATCTCGAAATATGTCCGTCAGGCACCTTCCCTTGAGATAAATCTGCAAATATCTCGGAAACGAAGCGAGCTATGGCAAAATGTTAAGAGACCTTTTTTGTAGAAAATTAGGTTTCCTACTTTTTATGTTCTATGATATTTTTTGATCAGATGCGTAGTTCTCGAGATATATCAAGATATTTAAAAGTTCCGAAGCCGCACCAACATAATAGAGATACAGAAACATCGTGGCCCCTTTCTTTGAGATAACTCTGCACTATTGCGAGCTGTAAATGCCACCTCCAGCTTAGCTGTGCAGAAGAAGAACAACAAGAAGAAGAAATATCTCTAAATATGTCCGTAAGGCCCCTTCCCTTGAGATAAATCTGCAAATATCTCGGAAACGAAGCGAGCTATGGCAAAATGTTAAGAGACCTTTTTTGTAGAGAATTAAGTTTCCTACTTTTTATGTTCTATGATATTTTTTGATCAGATGCGTAGTTCTCGAGATATATCAAGATATTTAAAAGTTCCGAAGCCGCACCAACATAATAGAGATACAGAAACACCGTGGCCCCTTTCTTTGAGATAACTCTGCACTATTGCGAGCTGGAAATGCCACTTCCAGTTTAGCTGTGCAGAACAAGAACAACAAGAAGAAGAAATATCTCGAAATATGTCCGTCAGGACCCTTCCCTTGGGATAAATCTGCAAATATCTCGGAAACGAAGCGAGCTATGTCAAAATGTTAAGAGACCTTATTTGTAGAGAATTAAGTTTCCTACTTTTTATGTTCTATGATATTTTTTGATCAGATGCGTAGTTCTCGAGATATATCAAGATATTTAAAAGCTTCGAAGCTGCACCAACATAATAGAGATACAGAAACACCGTGGCCCCTTTCTTTGAGATAACTCTGCACGATTGCGAGCTGGAAATGCCACTTCCAGTTTAGCTGTGCAGAAGAAGAACAACAAGAAGAAGAAATATCTCGAAATATGTCCATCAGGACCCTTCCCTTGAGATAAATCTGCAAATATCTCGGAAACGAAGCGAGCTATGGCAAAATGTTAAGAGACCTTTTTTGTAGAGAATTATGTTTCCTACAATTTATGTTCTATGATATTTTTTGATCAGAAGCGTAGTTTTCGAGATATATCGAGATATTTAAAAGTTGCGAAGCCGCACCAACATAATAGAGATACAGAAACACCGTGGCCCCTTTCTTTGGGATAACTCTGCACTATTGCGAGCTGGAAATGCCACTTCCAGTTTAGCTGTGCAGAAGAAGAACAACAAGAAGAAGAAATATCTCGAAATATGTCCGTCAGGACCCTTCCCTTGAGATAAATCTGCAAATATCTCGGAAACGAAGCGAGCTACGGCAAAACGTTCAGAGACCGTTTTTGTAGAGAATTATGTTTCCTACAATTTATGTTCTATGATATTTTTTGATCAGATGCGTAGTTCTCGAGATATATCAAGATATTTAAAAGCTTCGAAGCTGCACCAACATAATAGAGATACAGAAACACCGTGGCCCCTTTCTTTGAGATAACTCTGCACGATTGCGAGCTGGAAATGCCACTTCCAGTTTAGCTGTGCAGAAGAAGAACAACAAGAAGAAGAAATATCTCGAAATATGTCCATCAGGACCCTTCCCTTGAGATAAATCTGCAAATATCTCGGAAACGAAGCGAGCTATGGCAAAATGTTAAGAGACCTTTTTTGTAGAGAATTATGTTTCCTACAATTTATGTTCTATGATATTTTTTGATCAGAAGCGTAGTTTTCGAGATATATCGAGATATTTAAAAGTTGCGAAGCCGCACCAACATAATAGAGATACAGAAACACCGTGGCCCCTTTCTTTGGGATAACTCTGCACTATTGCGAGCTGGAAATGCCACTTCCAGTTTAGCTGTGCAGAAGAAGAACAACAAGAAGAAGAAATATCTCGAAATATGTCCGTCAGGACCCTTCCCTTGAGATAAATCTGCAAATATCTCGGAAACGAAGCGAGCTACGGCAAAATGTTAAGAGACCGTTTTTGTAGAGAATTATGTTTCCTACAATTTATGTTCTATGATATTTTTTGATCAGATGCGTAGTTCTCGAGATATATCAAGATATTTAAAAGTTCCGAAGCCGCACCAACATAATAGAGATACAGAAACACCGTGGCCCCTTTCTTTGGGATAACTCTGCACTATTGCGAGCTGGAAATGCCACTTCCAGTTTAGCTGTGCAGAAGAAGAACAACAAGAAGAAGAAATATCTCGAAATATGTCCGTCAGGACCCTTCCCTTGAGATAAATGTGCAAATATCTCGGAAACGAAGCGAGCTACGGCAAAACGTTCAGAGACCGTTTTTGTAGAGAATTATGTTTCCTACAATTTATGTTCTATGATATTTTTTGATCAGATGCGTAGTTCTCGAGATATATCAAGATATTTAAAAGTTCCGAAGCCGCACCAACATAATAGAGATACAGAAACACCGTGGCCCCTTTCTTTGAGATAACTCTGCACTATTGCGAGCTGGAAATGCCACTTCCAGTTTAGCTGTGCAGAACAAGAACAACAAGAAGAAGAAATATCTCGAAATATGTCCGTCAGGACCCTTCCCTTGGGATAAATCTGCAAATATCTCGGAAACGAAGCGAGCTATGTCAAAATGTTAAGAGACCTTATTTGTAGAGAATTAAGTTTCCTACTTTTTATGTTCTATGATATTTTTTGATCAGATGCGTAGTTCTCGAGATATATCAAGATATTTAAAAGCTTCGAAGCTGCACCAACATAATAGAGATACAGAAACACCGTGGCCCCTTTCTTTGAGATAACTCTGCACGATTGCGAGCTGGAAATGCCACTTCCAGTTTAGCTGTGCAGAAGAAGAACAACAAGAAGAAGAAATATCTCGAAATATGTCCATCAGGACCCTTCCCTTGAGATAAATCTGCAAATATCTCGGAAACGAAGCGAGCTATGGCAAAATGTTAAGAGACCTTTTTTGTAGAGAATTATGTTTCCTACAATTTATGTTCTATGATATTTTTTGATCAGAAGCGTAGTTTTCGAGATATATCGAGATATTTAAAAGTTGCGAAGCCGCACCAACATAATAGAGATACAGAAACACCATGGCCCCTTTCTTTGGGATAACTCTGCACTATTGCGAGCTGGAAATGCCACTTCCAGTTTAGCTGTGCAGAGGAAGAACAACAAGAAGAAGAAATATCTCGAAATATGTCCGTCAGGCCCCTTCCCTTGAGATAAATCTGCAAATATCTCGGAAACGAAGCGAGCTATGGCAAAATGTTAAGAGACCTTTTTTTGTAGAGAATTAAGTTTCCTACTTTTTATGTTCTATGATATTTTTTGATCAGATGTGCAGTTCTCGAGATATATCAAGATATTTAAAAGTTCCGAAGCCGCACCAACATAATAGAGATACAAAAACACCGTGGCCCCTTTCTTTGAGATAACTCTGCACTATTGCGAGCTGCAAATGCCACTTCCAGCTTAGCTGTGCAGAAGATGAACAACAAGAAGAAGAAATATCTCGAAATATGTCCGTCAGGCCCCTTCCCTTGAGATAAATCTGCAAATATCTCGGAAACGAAGCGAGCTATGGCAAAATGTTAAGAGACCTTTTTTGTAGAAAATTAGGTTTCCTACTTTTTATGTTCTATGATATTTTTTGATCAGATGCGTAGTTCTCGAGATATATCAAGATATTTAAAAGTTCCGAAGCCGCACCAACATAATAGAGATACAGAAACACCGTGGCCCCTTTCTTTGAGATAACTCTGCACTAGTGCGAGCCGCAAATGCCACTTCCAGCTTAGCTGTGCAGAAAAAGAACAACAAGAAGAAGAAATATCTCGCAATATGTCCGTCAGGCGCCTTCCCTTGAGATGAATCTGCAAATATCTCGGAAACGAAGCGAGCAATGGCAAAATGTTAAGAGACCTTTTTTGTAGAAAATTAGGTTTCCTACTTTTTATGTTCTATGATATTTTTTGATCAGATGCGTAGTTCTCGAGATATATCAAGATATTTAAAAGTTCCGAAGCCGCACCAACATAATAGAGATACAGAAACACCGTGGCCCCTTTCTTTGAGATAACTCTGCACTAGTGCGAGCCGCAAATGCCACTTCCAGCTTAGCTGTACAGAAGAAGAACAACAAGAAGAAGAAATATCTCGAAATATGTCCGTCAGGCCCCTTCCCTTGAGATAAATATGCAAATATCTCGGAAACGAAGCGAGCTATGGCAAAATGTTAAGAGACCTTTTTTGTACAGAATTATGTTTCCTACTTTTTATGTTCTATGATATTTTTTGATCAGATGCGCAGTTCTCGAGATATATCAAGATATTTAAAAGTTCCGAAGCCGCACCAACATAATAGAGATACAGAAACACCCTGGCCCCTTTCTTTGAGATAACTCTGCACTATTGCGAGCTGCAAATGCCACTTCCAGCTTAGCTGTGCAGAGGAAGAACAACAAGAAGAAGAAATATCTCGAAATATGTCCGTCAGGACCCTTCCCTTGAGATAAATCTGCAAATATCTCGGAAACGAAGCGAGCTACGGCAAAACGTTCAGAGACCTTTTTTGTAGAGAATTATGTTTCCTACAATTTATGTTCTATGATATTTTTTGATCAGATGCGTAGTTCTCGAGATATATCAAGATATTTAAGAGTTCCGAAGCCGCACCAACATAATAGAGATACAGAAACACCGTGGCCCCTTTCTTTGAGTTAACTCTGCACTATTGCGAGCTGCAAATGCCACTTCCAGCTTAGCTGTGCAGAGGAAGAACAACAAGAAGAAGAAATATCTCGAAATATGTCCGTCAGGCCCCTTCCCTTGAGATAAATCTGCAAATATCTCGGAAACGAAGCGAGCTATGGCAAAATGTTAAGAGACCTTTTTTGTAGAGAATTAAGTTTCCTACTTTTTATGTTCTATGATATTTTTTGATCAGATGCGCAGTTCTCGAGATATATCAAGATATTTAAAAGTTCCGAAGCCGCACCAACATAATAGAGATACAGAAACACCGTGGCCCCTTTCTTTGAGATAACTCTGCACTATTGCGAGCTGCAAATGCCACTTCCAGCTTAGCTGTGCAGAAGAAGAACAACAAGAAGAAGAAATATTTCGAAATATGTCCGTCAGGCCCCTTCCCTTGAGATATATCTGCAAATATCTCGGAAACGAAGCGAGCTATGGCAAAATGTTAAGAGACCTTTTTTGTAGAGAATTATGTTTCCTACAATTTATGTTCTATGATATTTTTTGATCAGAAGCGTAGTTTTCGAGATATATCAAGATATTTAAAAGTTCCGAAGCCGCACCAACATAATAGAGATACAGAAACACCGTGGCCCCTTTCTTTGGGATAACTCTGCACTATTGCGAGCTGGAAATGCCACTTCCAGTTTAGCTGTGCAGAACAAGAACAACAAGAAGAAGAAATATCTCGAAATATGTCCGTCAGGACCCTTCCCTTGGGATAAATCTGCAAATATCTCGGAAACGAAGCGAGCTATGGCAAAACGTTAAGAGACCTTTTTTGTAGAGAATTAAGTTTCCTACTTTTTATGTTCTATGATATTTTTTGATCAGATGCGTAGTTCTCGAGATATATCAAGATATTTAAAAGTTCCGAAGCCGCACCAACATAATAGAGATACAGAAACACCGTGGCCCCTTTCTTTGAGATAACTCTGCACGATTGCGAGCTGGAAATGCCACTTCCAGTTTAGCTGTGCAGAAGAAGAACAACAAGAAGAAGAAATATCTCGAAATATGTCCATCAGGACCCTTCCCTTGAGATAAATCTGCAAATATCTCGGAAACGAAGCGAGCTATGGCAAAATGTTAAGAGACCTTTTTTGTAGAGAATTATGTTTCCTACAATTTATGTTCTATGATATTTTTTGATCAGAAGCGTAGTTTTCGAGATATATCAAGATATTTAAAAGTTCCGAAGCCGCACCAACATAATAGAGATACAGAAACACCGTGGCCCCTTTCTTTGGGATAACTCTGCACTATTGCGAGCTGGAAATGCCACTTCCAGTTTAGCTGTGCAGAACAAGAACAACAAGAAGAAGAAATATCTCGAAATATGTCCGTCAGGACCCTTCCCTTGGGATAAATCTGCAAATATCTCGGAAACGAAGCGAGCTATGGCAAAACGTTAAGAGACCTTTTTTGTAGAGAATTAAGTTTCCTACTTTTTATGTTCTATGATATTTTTTGATCAGATGCGTAGTTCTCGAGATATATCAAGATATTTAAAAGTTCCGAAGCCGCACTAACATAATAGAGATACAGAAACACCGTGGCCCCTTTCTTTGAGATAACTCTGCACTATTGCGAGCTGGAAATGCCACTTCCAGTTTAGCTGTGCAGAACAAGAACAACAAGAAGAAGAAATATCTCGAAATATGTCCGTCAGGACCCTTCCCTTGGGATAAATCTGCAAATATCTCGGAAACGAAGCGAGCTATGGCAAAACGTTAAGAGACCTTTTTTGTAGAGAATTATGTTTCCTACTTTTTATGTTCTATGATATTTTTTGATCAGATGCGTAGTTCTCGAGATATATCATGATATTTAAAAGCTTCGAAGCTGCACCAACATAATAGAGGTACAGAAACACCGTGGCCCCTTTCTTTGAGATAACTCTGCACTATTGCGAGCTGCAAATGCCACTTCCAGCTTAGCTGTGCAGAAGAAGAAATATTTCGAAATATGTCCGTCAGGCCCCTTCCCTTGAGATAAATCTGCAAATATCTCGGAAACGAAGCGAGCTATGTCAAAATGTTAAGAGACCTTATTTGTAGAGAATTAAGTTTCCTACTTTTTATGTTCTATGATATTTTTTGATGAGATGCGTAGTTCTCGAGATATATCAAGATATTTAAAAGCTTCGAAGCTGCACCAACATAATAGAGATACAGAAACACCGTGGCCCCTTTCTTTGAGATAACTCTGCACGATTGCGAGCTGGAAATGCCACTTCCAGTTTAGCTGTGCAGAAGAAGAACAACAAGAAGAAGAAATATCTCGAAATATGTCCGTCAGGCCCCTTCCCTTGAGATAAATCTGCAAATATCTCGGAAACGAAGCGAGCTATGGCAAAATGTTAAGAGACCTTTTTTGTAGAGAATTAAGTTTCCTACTTTTTATGTTCTATGATATTTTTTGATAAGATGCGCAGTTCTCGAGATATATCAAGATATTTAAAAGTTCCGAAGCCGCACCAACATAATAGAGATACAGAAACACCGTGGCCCCTTTCTTTGAGATAACTCTGCACTATTGCGAGCTGCAAATGCCACTTCCAGCTTAGCTGTGCAGAGGAAGAACAACAGGAAGAAGAAATATCTCGAAATATGTCCGTCAGGCCCCTTCCCTTGAGATAAATCTGCAAATATCTCGGAAACGAAGCGAGCTATGGCAAAATGTTAAGAGACCTTTTTTGTAGAGAATTAAGTTTCCTACTTATTATGTTCTATGATATTTTTTGATCAGATGCGCAGTTCTCGAAATATATCAAGATATTTAAAAGTTCCGAAGCCGCAGCAACATAATAGAGATACAGAAACACCGTGGCCACTTTCTTTGAGATAACTCTGCACGATTGCGAGCTGGAAATGCCACTTCCAGTTTAGCTGTGCAGAAGAAGAACAACAAGAAGAAGAAATATCTCGAAATATGTCCATCAGGACCCTTCCCTTGAGATAAATCTGCAAATATCTCGGAAACGAAGCGAGCTATGGCAAAATGTTAAGAGACCTTTTTTGTAGAGAATTATGTTTCCTACAATTTATGTTCTATGATATTTTTTGATCAGAAGCGTAGTTTTCGAGATATATCGAGATATTTAAAAGTTGCGAAGCCGCACCAACATAATAGAGATACAGAAACACCGTGGCCCCTTTCTTTGGGATAACTCTGCACTATTGCGAGCTGCAAATGCCACTTCCAGCTTAGCTGTGCAGAGGAAGAACAACAAGAAGAAGAAATATCTCGAAATATGTCCGTCAGGACCCTTCCCTTGAGATAAATCTGCAAATATCTCGGAAACGAAGCGAGCTATGGCAAAATGTTAAGAGACCTTTTTTGTAGAGAATTATGTTTCCTACAATTTATGTTCTATGATATTTTTTGATCAGAAGCGTAGTTTTCGAGATATATCGAGATATTTAAAAGTTGCGAAGCCGCACCAACATAATAGAGATACAGAAACACCGTGGCCCCTTTCTTTGGGATAACTCTGCACTATTGCGAGCTGGAAATGCCACTTCCAGTTTAGCTGTGCAGAAGAAGAACAACAAGAAGAAGAAATATCTCGAAATATGTCCGTCAGGACCCTTCCCTTGAGATAAATCTGCAAATATCTCGGAAACGAAGCGAGCTACGGCAAAACGTTCAGAGACCTTTTTTGTAGAGAATTATGTTTCCTACAATTTATGTTCTATGATATTTTTTGATCAGATGCGTAGTTCTCGAGATATATCAAGATATTTAAAAGTTCCGAAGCCGCACCAACATAATAGAGATACAGAAACACCGTGGCCCCTTTCTTTGAGTTAACTCTGCACTATTGCGAGCTGCAAATGCCACTTCCAGCTTAGCTGTGCAGAGGAAGAACAACAAGAAGAAGAAATATCTCGAAATATGTCCGTCAGGCCCCTTCCCTTGAGATAAATCTGCAAATATCTCGGAAACGAAGCGAGCTACGGCAAAATGTTAAGAGACCTTTTTTGTAGAGAATTAAGTTTCCTACTTTTCATGTTCTATGATATTTTTTGATAAGATGCGCAGTTCTCGAGATATATCAAGATATTTAAAAGTTCCGAAGCCGCACCAACATAATAGAGATACAGAAACACCGTGGCCCCTTTCTTTGAGATAACTCTGCACTATTGCGAGCTGCAAATGCCACTTCCAGCTTAGCTGTGCAGAGGAAGAACAACAGGAAGAAGAAATATCTCGAAATATGTCCGTCAGGCCCCTTCCCTTGAGATAAATCTGCAAATATCTCGGAAACGAAGCGAGCTATGGCAAAATGTTAAGAGACCTTTTTTGTAGAGAATTAAGTTTCCTACTTATTATGTTCTATGATATTTTTTGATCAGATGCGCAGTTCTCGAAATATATCAAGATATTTAAAAGTTCCGAAGCCGCAGCAACATAATAGAGATACAGAAACACCGTGGCCACTTTCTTTGAGATAACTCTGCACTATTGCGAGCTGGAAATGCCACTTCCAGTTTAGCTGTGCAGAACAAGAACAACAAGAAGAAGAAATATCTCGAAATATGTCCGTCAGGACCCTTCCCTTGGGATAAATCTGCAAATATCTCGGAAACGAAGCGAGCTATGGCAAAACGTTGAGAGACCTTTTTTGTAGAGAATTATGTTTCCTACAATTTATGTTCTATGATATTTTTTGATCAGATGCGTAGTTCTCGAGATATATCAAGATATTTAAAAGCTTCGAAGCTGCACCAACATAATAGAGGTACAGAAACACCGTGGCCCCTTTCTTTGAGATAACTCTGCACTATTGCGAGCTGCAAATGCCACTTCCAGCTTAGCTGTGCAGAAGAAGAACAACAAGAAGAAGAAATATCTCTAAATATGTCCGTAAGGCCCCTTCCCTTGAGATAAATCTGCAAATATCTCGGAAACGAAGCGAGCTATGGCAAAATGTTAAG
This sequence comes from Osmia lignaria lignaria, assembly GCF_051020975.1. NCBI lineage: Eukaryota > Metazoa > Arthropoda > Insecta > Hymenoptera > Megachilidae > Osmia > Osmia lignaria. The sequence goes on along the minus strand of NW_027478167.1, from coordinate 1,920,822 downwards.
AGACCTTTTTTGTAGAGAATTAAGTTTCCTACTTTTTATGTTCTATGATATTTTTTGATCAGATGCGTAGTTCTCGAGATATATCAAGATATTTAAAAGTTCCGAAGCCGCACCAACATAATAGAGATACAGAAACACCGTGGCCCCTTTCTTTGAGATAACTCTGCACGATTGCGAGCTGGAAATGCCACTTCCAGTTTAGCTGTGCAGAAGAAGAACAACAAGAAGAAGAAATATCTCGAAATATGTCCATCAGGACCCTTCCCTTGAGATAAATCTGCAAATATCTCGGAAACCAAGCGAGCTATGGCAAAATGTTAAGAGACCTTTTTTGTAGAGAATTATGTTTCCTACAATTTATGTTCTATGATATTTTTTGATCAGAAGCGTAGTTTTCGAGATATATCGAGATATTTAAAAGTTGCGAAGCCGCACCAACATAATAGAGATACAGAAACACCGTGGCCCCTTTCTTTGGGATAACTCTGCACTATTGCGAGCTGGAAATGCCACTTCCAGTTTAGCTGTGCAGAAGAAGAACAACAAGAAGAAGAAATATCTCGAAATATGTCCGTCAGGACCCTTCCCTTGAGGTAAATCTGCAAATATCTCGGAAACGAAGAGAGCTATGGCAAAATGTTAAGAGACCTTTTTTGTAGAGAATTAAGATTCCTACTTTTTATGTTCTATGATATTTTTTGATCAGATGCGCAGTTCTCGAGATATATCAAGATATTTAAAAGTTCCGAAGCCGCACCAACATAATAGAGATACAGAAACACCCTTGCCCCTTTCTTTGAGATAACTCTGCACTATTGCGAGCTGCAAATGCCACTTCCAGCTTAGCTGTGCAGAGGAAGAACAACAAGAAGAAGAAATATCTCGAAATATGTCCGTCAGGACCCTTCCCTTGGGATAAATCTGCAAATATCTCGGAAACGAAGCGAGCTATGGCAAAACGTTGAGAGACCTTTTTTGTAGAGAATTATGTTTCCTACTTTTTATGTTCTATGATATTTTTTGATCAGATGCGTAGTTCTCGAGATATATCAAGATATTTAAAAGCTTCGAAGCTGCACCAACATAATAGAGGTACAGAAACACCGTGGCCCCTTTCTTTGAGATAACTCTGCACTATTGCGAGCTGCAAATGCCACTTCCAGCTTAGCTGTGCAGAAGAAGAACAACAAGAAGAAGAAATATTTCGAAATATGTCCGTCAGGCCCCTTCCCTTGAGATAAATCTGCAAATATCTCGGAAACGAAGCGAGCTATGGCAAAATGTTAGGAGACCTTATTTGTAGAGAATTAAGTTTCCTACTTTTTATGTTCTATGATATTTTTTGATCAGATGCCTAGTTCTGGAGATATATCAAGATATTTAAAAGCTTCGAAGCTGCACCAACATAATAGAGATACAGAAACACCGTCGCCCCTTTCTTTGAGATAACTCTGCACGATTGCGAGCTGGAAATGCCACTTCCAGTTTAGCTGTGCAGAAGAAGAACAACAAGAAGAAGAAATATCTCGAAATATGTCCGTCAGGCCCCTTCCCTTGAGATATATCTGCAAATATCTCGGAAACGAAGCGAGCTATGGCAAAATGTTAAGAGACCTTTTTTGTAGAGAATTATGTTTCCTACAATTTATGTTCTATGATATTTTTTGATCAGAAGCGTAGTTTTCGAGATATATCAAGATATTTAAAAGTTCCGAAGCCGCACCAACATAATAGAGATACAGAAACACCGTGGCCCCTTTCTTTGGGATAACTCTGCACTATTGCGAGCTGGAAATGCCACTTCCAGTTTAGCTGTGCAGAACAAGAACAACAAGAAGAAGAAATATCTCGAAATATGTCCATCAGGACCCTTCCCTTGAGATAAATCTGCAAATATCTCGGAAACGAAGCGAGCTATGGCAAAATGTTAAGAGACCTTTTTTGTAGAGAATTATGTTTCCTACAATTTATGTTCTATGATATTTTTTTATCAGAAGCGTAGTTTTCGAGATATATCGAGATATTTAAAAGTTGCGAAGCCGCACCAACATAATAGAGATACAGAAACACCGTGGCCCCTTTCTTTGGGATAACTCTGCACTATTGCGAGCTGGAAATGCCACTTCCAGTTTAGCTGTGCAGAAGAAGAACAACAAGAAGAAGAAATATGTCGAAATATGTCCGTCAGGACCCTTCCCTTGAGATAAATCTGCAAATATCTCGGAAACGAAGCGAGCTACGGCAAAACGTTCAGAGACCTTTTTTGTAGAGAATTATGTTTCCTACAATTTATGTTCTATGATATTTTTTGATCAGATGCGTAGTTCTCGAGATATATCAAGATATTTAAAAGTTCCGAAGCCGCACCAACATAATAGAGATACAGAAACACCGTGGCCCCTTTCTTTGAGTTAACTCTGCACTATTGCGAGCTGCAAATGCCTCTTCCAGCTTAGCTGTGCAGAGGAAGAACAACAAGAAGAAGAAATATCTCGAAATATGTCCGTCAGGCCCCTTCCCTTGAGATAAATCTGCAAATATCTCGGAAACGAAGCGAGCTATGGCAAAATGTTAAGAGACCTTTTTTGTAGAGAATTAAGTTTCCTACTTTTTATGTTCTATGATATTTTTTGATCAGATGCGCAGTTCTCTAGATATATCAAGATATTTAAAAGTTCCGAAGCCGCACCAACATAATAGAGATACAGAAACACCGTGGCCCCTTTCTTTGAGATAACTCTGCACTATTGCGAGCTGCAAATGCCACTTCCAGCTTAGCTGTGCAAAAGAGGAACAACAAGAAGAAGAAATATCTCGAAATATGTCCGTCAGGCCCCTTCCCTTGAGATAAATCTGCAAATATCTCGGAAACGAAGAGAGCTACGGCAAAATGTTAAGAGACCTTTTTTGTAGAGAATTAAGTTTCCTACTTTTTATGTTCTATGATATTTTTTGATAAGATGCGCAGTTCTCGAGATATATCAAGATATTTAAAAGTTCCGAAGCCGCACCAACATAATAGAGATACAGAAACACCGTGGCCCCTTTCTTTGAGATAACTCTGCACTATTGCGAGCTGCAAATGCCACTTCCAGCTTAGCTGTGCAGAGGAAGAACAACAAGAAGAAGAAATATCTCGAAATATGTCCGTCAGGCCCCTTCCCTTGAGATAAATCTGCAAATATCTCGGAAACGAAGCGAGCTATGGCAAAATGTTAAGAGACCTTTTTTGTAGAGAATTAAGTTTCCTACTTATTATGTTCTATGATATTTTTTGATCAGATGCGCAGTTCTCGAAATATATCAAGATATTTAAAAGTTCCGAAGCCGCAGCAACATAATAGAGATACAGAAACACCGTGGCCACTTTCTTTGAGATAACTCTGCACTATTGCGAGCTGCAAATGCCACTTCCAGCTTAGCTGTGCAGAAGAAGAACAACAAGAAGAAGAAATATTTCGAAATATGTCCGTCAGGCCCCTTCCCTTGAGATATATCTGCAAATATCTCGGAAACGAAGCGAGCTATGGCAAAATGTTAAGAGACCTTTTTTGTAGAGAATTATGTTTCCTACAATTTATGTTCTATGATATTTTTTGATCAGAAGCGTAGTTTTCGAGATATATCAAGATATTTAAAAGTTCCGAAGCCGCACCAACATAATAGAGATACAGAAACACCGTGGCCCCTTTCTTTGGGATAACTCTGCACTATTGCGAGCTGGAAATGCCACTTCCAGTTTAGCTGTGCAGAACAAGAACAACAAGAAGAAGAAATATCTCGAAATATGTCCGTCAGGACCCTTCCCTTGGGATAAATCTGCAAATATCTCGGAAACGAAGCGAGCTATGGCAAAACGTTGAGAGACCTTTTTTGTAGAGAATTATGTTTCCTACAATTTATGTTCTATGATATTTTTTGATCAGATGCGTAGTTCTCGAGACATATCAAGATATTTAAAAGCTTCGAAGCTTCACCAACATAATAGAGGTACAGAAACACCGTGGCCCCTTTCTTTGAGATAACTCTGCACTATTGCGAGCTGCAAATGCCACTTCCAGCTTAGCTGTGCAGAAGAAGAACAACAAGAAGAAGAAATATTTCGAAATATGTCCGTCAGGCCCCTTCCCTTGAGATAAATCTGCAAATATCTCGGAAACGAAGCGAGCTATGGCAAAATGTTAGGAGACCTTATTTGTAGAGAATTAAGTTTCCTACTTTTTATGTTCTATGATATTTTTTGATCAGATGCCTAGTTCTGGAGATATATCAAGATATTTAAAAGCTTCGAAGCTGCACCAACATAATAGAGATACAGAAACACCGTCGCCCCTTTCTTTGAGATAACTCTGCACGATTGCGAGCTGGAAATGCCACTTCCAGTTTAGCTGTGCAGAAGAAGAACAACAAGAAGAAGAAATATCTCGAAATATGTCCGTCAGGCCCCGTCCCTTGAGATATATCTGCAAATATCTCGGAAACGAAGCAAGCTATGGCAAAATGTTAAGAGACCTTTTTTGTAGAGAATAATGTTTCCTACAATTTATGTTCTATGATATTTTTTGATCAGAAGCGTAGTTTTCGAGATATATCAAGATATTTAAAAGTTCCGAAGCCCCACCAACATAATAGAGATACAGAAACACCGTGGCCCCTTTCTTTGGGATAACTCTGCACTATTGCGAGCTGGAAATGCCACTTCCAGTTTAGCTGTGCAGAACAAGAACAACAAGAAGAAGAAATATCTCGAAATATGTCCGTCAGGCCCCTTCCCTTGAGATATATCTGCAAATATCTCGGAAACGAAGCGAGCTATGGCAAAATGTTAAGAGACCTTTTTTGTAGAGAATTATGTTTGCTACAATTTATGTTCTATGATATTTTTTGATCAGAAGCGTAGTTTTCGAGATATATCAAGATATTTAAAAGTTCCGAAGCCGCACCAACATAATAGAGATACAGAAACACCGTGGCCCCTTTCTTTGGGATAACTCTGCACTATTGCGAGCTGGAAATGCCACTTCCAGTTTAGCTGTGCAGAACAAGAACAACAAGAAGAAGAAATATCTCGAAATATGTCCATCAGGACCCTTCCCTTGAGATAAATCTGCAAATATCTCGGAAACGAAGCGAGCTATGGCAAAATGTTAAGAGACCTTTTTTGTAGAGAATTATGTTTCCTACAATTTATGTTCTATGATATTTTTTTATCAGAAGCGTAGTTTTCGAGATATATCGAGATATTTAAAAGTTGCGAAGCCGCACCAACATAATAGAGATACAGAAACACCGTGGCCCCTTTCTTTGGGATAACTCTGCACTATTGCGAGCTGGAAATGCCACTTCCAGTTTAGCTGTGCAGAAGAAGAACAACAAGAAGAAGAAATATGTCGAAATATGTCCGTCAGGACCCTTCCCTTGAGATAAATCTGCAAATATCTCGGAAACGAAGCGAGCTACGGCAAAACGTTCAGAGACCTTTTTTGTAGAGAATTATGTTTCCTACAATTTATGTTCTATGATATTTTTTGATCAGATGCGTAGTTCTCGAGATATATCAAGATATTTAAAAGTTCCGAAGCCGCACCAACATAATAGAGATACAGAAACACCGTGGCCCCTTTCTTTGAGTTAACTCTGCACTATTGCGAGCTGCAAATGCCACTTCCAGCTTAGCTGTGCAGAGGAAGAACAACAAGAAGAAGAAATATCTCGAAATATGTCCGTCAGGCCCCTTCCCTTGAGATAAATCTGCAAATATCTCGGAAACGAAGCGAGCTATGGCAAAATGTTAAGAGACCTTTTTTGTAGAGAATTAAGTTTCCTACTTATTATGTTCTATGATATTTTTTGATCAGATGCGCAGTTCTCGAAATATATCAAGATATTTAAAAGTTCCGAAGCCGCAGCAACATAATAGAGATACAGAAACACCGTGGCCACTTTCTTTGAGATAACTCTGCACTATTGCGAGCTGCAAATGCCACTTCCAGCTTAGCTGTGCAGAGGAAGAACAACAAGAAGAAGAAATATCTCGAAATATGTCCGTCAGGCCCCTTCCCTTGAGATAAATCTGCAAATATCTCGGAAACGAAGCGAGCTATGGCAAAATGTTAAGAGACCTTTTTTGTAGAGAATTAAGTTTCCTACTTATTATGTTCTATGATATTTTTTGATCAGATGCGCAGTTCTCGAAATATATCAAGATATTTAAAAGTTCCGAAGCCGCAGCAACATAATAGAGATACAGAAACACCGTGGCCACTTTCTTTGAGATAACTCTGCACTATTGCGAGCTGCAAATGCCACTTCCAGCTTAGCTGTGCAGAAGAAGAACAACAAGAAGAAGAAATATTTCGAAATATGTCCGTTAGGCCCCTTCCCTTGAGATATATCTGCAAATATCTCGGAAACGAAGCGAGCTATGGCAAAATGTTAAGAGACCTTTTTTGTAGAGAATTATGTTTCCTACAATTTATGTTCTATGATATTTTTTGATCAGAAGCGTAGTTTTCGAGATATATCAAGATATTTAAAAGTTCCGAAGCCGCACCAACATAATAGAGATACAGAAACACCGTGGCCCCTTTCTTTGGGATAACTCTGCACTATTGCGAGCTGGAAATGCCACTTCCAGTTTAGCTGTGCAGAACAAGAACAACAAGAAGAAGAAATATCTCGAAATATGTCCGTCAGGACCCTTCCCTTGGGATAAATCTGCAAATATCTCGGAAACGAAGCGAGCTATGGCAAAACGTTGAGAGACCTTTTTTGTAGAGAATTATGTTTCCTACAATTTATGTTCTATGATATTTTTTGAGCAGATGCGTAGTTCTCGAGACATATCAAGATATTTAAAAGCTTCGAAGCTTCACCAACATAATAGAGGTACAGAAACACCGTGGCCCCTTTCTTTGAGATAACTCTGCACTATTGCGAGCTGCAAATGCCACTTCCAGCTTAGCTGTGCAGAAGAAGAACAACAAGAAGAAGAAATATTTCGAAATATGTCCGTCAGGCCCCTTCCCTTGAGATAAATCTGCAAATATCTCGGAAACGAAGCGAGCTATGGCAAAATGTTAGGAGACCTTATTTGTAGAGAATTAAGTTTCCTACTTTTTATGTTCTATGATATTTTTTGATCAGATGCCTAGTTCTCGAGATATATCAAGATATTTAAAAGCTTCGAAGCTGCACCAACATAATAGAGATACAGAAACACCGTCGCCCCTTTCTTTGAGATAACTCTGCACGATTGCGAGCTGGAAATGCCACTTCCAGCTTAGCTGTGCAGAAGAAGAACAACAAGAAGAAGAAGTATTTCGAAATATGTCCGTCAGGCCCCTTCCCTTGAGATAAATCTGCAAATATCTCGGAAACGAAGCGAGCTATGGCAAAATGTTAAGAGACCTTAGTTGTAGAGAATTAAGTTTCCTACTTTTTATGTTCTATGATATTTTTTGATCAGATGCGTAGTTCTCGAGATATATCAAGATATTTAAAAGCTTCGAAGCTGCACCAACATAATAGAGGTACAGAAACACCGTGGCCCTTTTCTTTGAGATAACTCTGCACTATTGCGAGCTGCAAATGCCACTTCCAGCTTAGCTGTGCAGAAGAAGAACAACAGGAAGAAGAAATATTTCGAAATATGTCCGTCAGGCCCCTTCCCTTGAGATAAATCTGCAAATATCTCGGAAACGAAGCGAGCTATGGCAAAATGTTAAGAGACCTTATTTGTAGAGAATTAAGTTTCCTACTTTTTATGTTCTATGATATTTTTTGATCAGATGCGTAGTTCTCGAGATATATCAAGATATTTAAAAGCTTCGAAGCTGCACCAACATAATAGAGGTACAGAAACACCGTGGCCCTTTTCTTTGAGATAACTCTGCACTATTGCGAGCTGCAAATGCCACTTCCAGCTTAGCTGTGCAGAAGAAGAACAACAAGAAGAAGAAATATCTCGAAATATGTCCGTCAGGCCCCTTCCCTTGAGATATATCTGCAAATATCTCGGAAACGAAGCGAGCTATGGCAAAATGTTAAGAGACCTTTTTTGTAGAGAATTAAGTTTCCTACTTTTTATGTTCTATGATATTTTTTGATCAGATGCGCAGTTCTCTAGATATATCAAGATATTTAAAAGTTCCGAAGCCGCACCAACATAATAGAGATACAGAAACACCGTGGCCCCTTTCTTTGAGATAACTCTGCACTATTGCGAGCTGCAAATGCCACTTCCAGCTTAGCTGTGCAAAAGAGGAACAACAAGAAGAAGAAATATCTCGAAATATGTCCGTCAGGCCCCTTCCCTTGAGATAAATCTGCAAATATCTCGGAAACGAAGAGAGCTACGGCAAAATGTTAAGAGACCTTTTTTGTAGAGAATTAAGTTTCCTACTTTTTATGTTCTATGATATTTTTTGATAAGATGCGCAGTTCTCGAGATATATCAAGATATTTAAAAGTTCCGAAGCCGCACCAACATAATAGAGATACAGAAACACCGTGGCCCCTTTCTTTGAGATAACTCTGCACTATTGCGAGCTGCAAATGCCACTTCCAGCTTAGCTGTGCAGAGGAAGAACAACAAGAAGAAGAAATATCTCGAAATATGTCCGTCAGGCCCCTTCCCTTGAGATAAATCTGCAAATATCTCGGAAACGAAGCGAGCTATGGCAAAATGTTAAGAGACCTTTTTTGTAGAGAATTAAGTTTCCTACTTATTATGTTCTATGATATTTTTTGATCAGATGCGCAGTTCTCGAAATATATCAAGATATTTAAAAGTTCCGAAGCCGCAGCAACATAATAGAGATACAGAAACACCGTGGCCACTTTCTTTGAGATAACTCTGCACTATTGCGAGCTGCAAATGCCACTTCCAGCTTAGCTGTGCAGAAGAAGAACAACAAGAAGAAGAAATATTTCGAAATATGTCCGTCAGGCCCCTTCCCTTGAGATATATCTGCAAATATCTCGGAAACGAAGCGAGCTATGGCAAAATGTTAAGAGACCTTTTTTGTAGAGAATTATGTTTCCTACAATTTATGTTCTATGATATTTTTTGATCAGAAGCGTAGTTTTCGAGATATATCAAGATATTTAAAAGTTCCGAAGCCGCACCAACATAATAGAGATACAGAAACACCGTGGCCCCTTTCTTTGGGATAACTCTGCACTATTGCGAGCTGGAAATGCCACTTCCAGTTTAGCTGTGCAGAACAAGAACAACAAGAAGAAGAAATATCTCGAAATATGTCCGTCAGGACCCTTCCCTTGGGATAAATCTGCAAATATCTCGGAAACGAAGCGAGCTATGGCAAAACGTTGAGAGACCTTTTTTGTAGAGAATTATGTTTCCTACAATTTATGTTCTATGATATTTTTTGATCAGATGCGTAGTTCTCGAGACATATCAAGATATTTAAAAGCTTCGAAGCTTCACCAACATAATAGAGGTACAGAAACACCGTGGCCCCTTTCTTTGAGATAACTCTGCACTATTGCGAGCTGCAAATGCCACTTCCAGCTTAGCTGTGCAGAAGAAGAACAACAAGAAGAAGAAATATTTCGAAATATGTCCGTCAGGCCCCTTCCCTTGAGATAAATCTGCAAATATCTCGGAAACGAAGCGAGCTATGGCAAAATGTTAGGAGACCTTATTTGTAGAGAATTAAGTTTCCTACTTTTTATGTTCTATGATATTTTTTGATCAGATGCCTAGTTCTCGAGATATATCAAGATATTTAAAAGCTTCGAAGCTGCACCAACATAATAGAGATACAGAAACACCGTCGCCCCTTTCTTTGAGATAACTCTGCACGATTGCGAGCTGGAAATGCCACTTCCAGTTTAGCTGTGCAGAAGAAGAACAACAAGAAGAAGAAATATCTCGAAATATGTCCATCAGGACCCTTCCCTTGAGATAAATCTGCAAATATCTCGGAAACGAAGCGAGCTATGGCAAAATGTTAAGAGACCTTTTTTGTAGAGAATTATGTTTCCTACAATTTATGTTCTACGATATTTTTTGATCAGAAGCGTAGTTTTCGAGATATATCGAGATATTTAAAAGTTGCGAAGCCGCACCAACATAATAGAGATACAGAAACACCGTGGCCCCTTTCTTTGGGATAACTCTGCACTATTGCGAGCTGGAAATGCCACTTCCAGTTTAGCTGTGCAGAAGAAGAACAACAAGAAGAAGAAATATCTCGAAATATGTCCGTCAGGCCCCGTCCCTTGAGATATATCTGCAAATATCTCGGAAACGAAGCAAGCTATGGCAAAATGTTAAGAGACGTTTTTTGTAGAGAATAATGTTTCCTACAATTTATGTTCTATGATATTTTTTGATCAGAAGCGTAGTTTTCGAGATATATCAAGATATTTAAAAGTTCCGAAGCCGCACCAACATAATAGAGATACAGAAACACCGTGGCCCCTTTCTTTGGGATAACTCTGCACTATTGCGAGCTGGAAATGCCACTTCCAGTTTAGCTGTGCAGAACAAGAACAACAAGAAGAAGAAATATCTCGAAATATGTCCGTCAGGACCCTTCCCTTGAGATAAATCTGCAAATATCTCGGAAACGAAGCGAGCTATGGCAAAACGTTGAAAGACCTTTTTTGTAGAGAATTACGTTTCCTACAATTTATGTTCTATGATATTTTTTGATCAGATGCGTAGTTCTCGAAATATATCAAGATATTTAAAAGCTTCGAAGCTGCACGAACATAATAGAGGTACAGAAACACCGTGGCCCCTTTCTTTGAGATAACTCTGCACTATTGCGAGCTGCAAATGCCACTTCCAGCTTAGCTGTGCAGAAGAAGAACAACAAGAAGAAGAAATATTTCGAAATATGTCCGTCAGGCCCCTTCCCTTGAGATAAATCTGCAAATATCTCGGAAACGAAGCGAGCTATGGCAAAATGTTAAGAGACCTTATTTGTAGAGAATTAAGTTTCCTACTTTTTATGTTCTATGATATTTTTTGATCAGATGCGTAGTTCTCGAGATATATCAAGATATTTAAAAGCTTCGAAGCTGCACCAACATAATAGAGGTACAGAAACACCGTGGCCCTTTTCTTTGAGATAACTCTGCACTATTGCGAGCTGCAAATGCCACTTCCAGCTTAGCTGTGCAGAAGAAGAACAACAAGAAGAAGAAATATCTCGAAATATGTCCGTCAGGCCCCTTCCCTTGAGATATATCTGCAAATATCTCGGAAACGAAGCGAGCTATGGCAAAATGTTAAGAGACCTTTTTTGTAGAGAATTATGTTTCCTACAATTTATGTTCTATGATATTTTTTGATCAGAAGCGTAGTTTTCGAGATATATCAAGATATTTAAAAGTTCCGAAGCCGCACCAACATAATAGAGATACAGAAACACCGTGGCCCCTTTCTTTGGGATAACTCTGCACTATTGCGAGCTGGAAATGCCACTTCCAGTTTAGCTGTGCAGAACAAGAACAACAAGAAGAAGAAATATCTCGAAATATGTCCGTCAGGACCCTTCCCTTGAGATAAATCTGCAAATATCTCGGAAACGAAGCGAGCTATGGCAAAACGTTGAAAGACCTTTTTTGTAGAGAATTATGTTTCCTACAATTTATGTTCTATGATATTTTTTGATCAGATGCGTAGTTCTCGAAATATATCAAGATATTTAAAAGCTTCGAAGCTGCACGAACATAATAGAGGTACAGAAACACCGTGGCCCCTTTCTTTGAGATAACTCTGCACTATTGCGAGCTGGAAATGCCACTTCCAGCTTAGCTGTGCAGAAGAAGAACAACAAGAAGAAGAAGTATTTCGAAATATGTCCGTCAGGCCCCTTCCCTTGAGATAAATCTGCAAATATCTCGGAAACGAAGCGAGCTATGGCAAAATGTTAAGAGACCTTAGTTGTAGAGAATTAAGTTTCCTACTTTTTATGTTCTATGATATTTTTTGATCAGATGCGTAGTTCTCGAGATATATCAAGATATTTAAAAGCTTCGAAGCTGCACCAACATAATAGAGGTACAGAAACACCGTGGCCCTTTTCTTTGAGATAACTCTGCACTATTGCGAACTGCAAATGCCACTTCCAGCTTAGCTGTGCAGAAGAAGAACAACAAGAAGAAGAAATATCTCTAAATATGTCCGTAAGGCCCCTTCCCTTGAGATAAATCTGCAAATATCTCGGAAACGAAGCGAGCTATGGCAAAATGTTAAGAGACCTTTTTTGTAGAGAATTAAGTTTCCTACTTTTTATGGTCTATGATATTTTTTGATCAGATGCGTAGTTCTCGAGATATATCAAGATATTTAAAAGTTCCGAAGCCGCACCAACATAATAGAGATACAGAAACACCGTGGCCCCTTTCTTTGAGATAACTCTGCACGATTGCGAGCTGGAAATGCCACTTCCGGTTTAGCTGTGCAGAAGAAGAACAACAAGAAGAAGAAATATCTCGAAATATGTCCATCAGGACCTATCCCTTGAGATAAATCTGCAAATATCTCGGAAACGAAGCGAGCTATGGCAAAATGTTAAGAGACCTTTTTTGTAGAGAATTAAGTTTCCTACTTTTTATGTTCTATGATATTTTTTGATCAGAAGCGTAGTTTTCGAGATATATCGAGATATTTAAAAGTTGCGAAGCCGCACCAACATACTAGAGATACAGAAACACCGTGGCCCCTTTCTTTGGGATAACTCTGCACTATTGCGAGCTGGAAATGCCACTTCCAGTTTAGCTGTGCAGAAGAAGAACAACAAGAAGAAGAAATATCTCGAAATATGTCCGTCAGGACCCTTCCCTTGAGATAAATCTGCAAATATCTCGGAAACGAAGAGAGCTATGGCAAAATGTTAAGAGACCTTTTTTGTAGAGAATTAAGTTTCCTACTTTTTATGTTCTATGATATTTTTTGATCAGATGCGCAGTTCTCGAGATATATCAAGATATTTAAAAGTTCCGAAGCCGCACCAACATAATAGAGATACAGAAACACCGTGGCCCCTTTTTTGGAGATAACTCTGCACGATTGCGAGCTGGAAATGCCACTTCCAGTTTAGCTGTGCAGAAGAAGAACAACAAGAAGAAGAAATATCTCGAAATATGTCCATCAGGACCCTTCCCTTGAGATAAATCTGCAAATATCTCGGAAACGAAGCGAGCTATGGCAAAATGTTAAGAGACCTTTTTTGTAGAGAATTAAGTTTCCTACTTTTTATGTTCTATGATATTTTTTGATCAGATGGGTAGTTCTCGAGATATATCAAGATATTTAAAAGTTCCGAAGCCGCGCCAACATAATAGAGATACAGAAACACCGTGGCCCCTTTCTTTGAGATAACTCTGCACTATTGCGAGCTGCAAATGCCACTTCCAGCTTAGCTGTGCAGAGGAAGAACAACAAGAAGAAGAAATATCTCGAAATATGTCCGTCAGGCCCCTTCCCTTGAGATAAATCTGCAAATATCTCGGAAACGAAGCGAGCTATGGCAAAATGTTAAGAGACCTTTTTTGTAGAGAATTAAGTTTCCTACTTTTTATGTTCTATGATATTTTTTGATCAGATGCGCAGTTCTCGAGATATATCAAGATATTTAAAAGTTCCGAAGCCGCACAAACATAATAGAGATACAGAAACACGTGGCCCTTTTCTTTGAGATAACTCTGCACTATTGCGAGCTGCAAATGCCACTTCCAGCTTAGCTGTGCAGAAGAAGAACAACAAGAAGAAGAAATATCTCGAAATATGTCCGTCAGGCCCCTTCCCTTGAGCTAAATCTGCAAATATCTCGGAAACAATGCGAGCTATGGCCAAATAGTAAGAGATCTTTTTTGTAGGAAATTAAGTTTCCTACTATTTATGTTCTATGATATTTTTTGATCAGATGCGTAGTTCTCGAGATATATCAAGATATTTAAAAGTTCCGAAGCCGCACCAACATAATAGAGATACAGAAACACGGTGGCCCCTTTCTTTGCGATAACTCTGCACTATTGCGAGCTGCAAATGCCACTTCCAGCTTAGCTGTGCAGAAGAAGAACAACAAGAAGAAGAAATATCTCGAAATATGTCCGTCAGGCCCCTTCCCTTGATATAAATCTGCAAATATCTCGGAAACGAAGCGAGCTATGGCAAAATGTTAAGAGACCTTGTTTGTAGAGAATTAAGTTTCCTACTTTTTATGTTCTATGATATTTTTTGATCAGGTGCGTAGTTCTCGAGATATATCGAGATATTTAAAAGTTCCGAAGCCGCACCAACATAATAGAGATACAGAAACACCGTGGCCCCTTTCTTTGAGACAACTCTGCACTATTGCGAGCTGCAAATGCCACTTCCAGCTTAGCTGTGCAGAAGAAGAACAACAAGAAGAAGAAATATCTCGAAATATGTCCGTCAGGCCCCTTCCCTTGAGATAAATCTGCAACTATCTCGGAAACGAAGCGAGCTATGGCAAAATGTTTAGAGACCTTTTTTGTAGAGAATTATGTTTCCTACAAGCTATGTTCTATGGTATTTTTTGATCAGAAGCGTAGTTTTCGAGATATATCGAGATATTTAAAAGTTCCGAAGCCGCACCAACATAATAGAGATACGGAAACACGTGGCCCCTTTCTTTGAGATAACTCTGCACTATTGCGAGCTGCAAATGCCACTTCCAGCTTAGCTGTGCAGAAGAAGAACAACAAGAAGAAGAAATATCTCGAAATATGTCCGTCAGGCCCCTTCCCTCGAGATAAATCTGCAAATATCTCGGAAACGAAGCGAGCTATGGGAAAATGTTAAGAGACCTTTTTTGTAGAGAATTAAGTTTCCTACTTTTTATGCTCTACGATATTTTTTGATCGGATGCGTAGTTCTCGAGATATATCAAGATATTTAAAAAATCCGAAGCCGCACCAACATAATAGAGATACAGAAACACCGTGGCCCCTTTCTTTGAGATAACTCTGCACTATTGCGAGCTGTAAATGCCACGTCCAGCTTAGCTGTGCAGATTGAAGAACAACAAGAAGAAGAAATATCTCGAAATATGTCCGTCAGGCCCCTTCCCTCGAGATAAATCTGCAAATATCTCGGAAACGAAGGGAGCTATGGCAAAATGTTAAGAGACCTTTTTTGTAGAGAATTAAGTTTCCTACTTTTTATGTTCTATGATATTTTTTGATCAGATGCGTAGTTCTCGAGATATATCAAGATATTTAAAAGTTCCGAAGCCGCACCAACATAATAGAGATACAGAAACACCGTGGCCCCTTTCTTTGAGATAGCTCTGCGCTATTGCGAGCTGGAAATGCCACTTCCAGTTTAGCTGTGCAGAAGAAGAACAACAAAAAGAGGAAATATCTCGAAATATGTCCGTCAGGCCCCTTCCCTTGAGATATATCTGCAAATATCTCGGAAACGAAACGAGCTATGGCAAAATGTTAAGAGACCTTTTTCGTAGAGAATTATGTTTCCTACAATTTATGTTCTATGATATTTTTTGATCAGATGCGTAGTTCTCGAGATATATCAAGATATTTAAAAGTTCCGAAGCCGCACCAACATAATAGAGATACAGAAACACCGTGGCCCCTTTCTTTGTGATAACTCGGCACTACTGCGAGCTGGAGATGCCACTTCCAGTTTAGCTGTGCAGAAGAAGAACAACAAGAAGAAGAAATATCTCGAAATATGTCCGTCAGGCCCCTTCCCTTGAGATAAATCTGCAAGTATCTTGGAAACGAAGCGAGCTATGGCAAAATGTTAAGAGACCTTTTTTGTAGAGAATGAAGTTTCCTACTTTTTATGTTCTATGATATTTTTTGATCAGATGCGTAGTTCTCGAGATATATCAAGATATTTAAAAGTTCCGAAGCCGCACCAACATAATAGAGATACAGAAACACCGTGGCCCCTTTCTTCGAGATAACTCTGCACTATTGCGAGCTGCAAATGCCACTTCCAGCTTAGCTGTGCAGAAGAAGAACAACAAGAAGAAGAAATATCTCGAAAAATGTCCGTCAGGCCCCTTCCCTTGAGATAAATCTGCAAATATCTCGGAAACGAAGCGAGCTATGGCAAAATGTTAAGAGACCTTATTTGTAGAGAATTAAGTTTCCTACTTTTTATGTTCTATGATATTTTTTGATCAGATGCGTAGTTCTCGAGATATATCAAGATATTTAAAAGTTCCGAAGCCGCACCAACATAATAGAGATACAGAAACACCGTGGCCCCTTTCTTTGAGATAACTCTGCACAATTGCGAGCTGTAAATGCCACGTCCAGCTTAGCTGTGCAGATTGAAGAACAACAAGAAGAAGAAATATCTCGAAATATGTCCGTCAGGCCCCTTCCCTCGAGATAAATCTGCAAATATCTCGGAAACGAAGGGAGCTATGGCAAAATGTTAAGAGACCTTTTTTGTAGAGAATTAAGTTTCCTACTTTTTATGTTCTATGATATTTTTTGATCGGATGCGTAGTTCTCGAGATATATCAAGATATTTAAAAAATCCGAAGCCGCACCAACATAATAGAGATACAGAAACACCGTGGCCCCTTTCTTTGAGATAACTCTGCACTATTGCGAGCTGTAAATGCCACGTCCAGCTTAGCTGTGCAGATTGAAGAACAACAAGAAGAAGAAATATCTCGAAATATGTCCGTCAGGCCCCTTCCCTCGAGATAAATCTGCAAATATCTCGGAAACGAAGGGAGCTATGGCAAAATGTTAAGAGACCTTTTTTGTAGAGAATTAAGTTTCCTACTTTTTATGTTCTATGATATTTTTTGATCGGATGCGTAGCTCTCGAGATATATCAAGATATTTAAAAGTTCCGAAGCCGCACCAACATAATAGAGATACAGAAACACCGTGGCCCCTTTCTTTGAGATAACTCTGCACTATTGCGAGCTGCAAATGCCACTTCCAGCTTAGCTGTGCAGAAGAAGAACAACAAGAAGAAGAAATATCTCGAAATATGTCCGTCAGACCCCTTCCCGTGAGATGAATCTGCAAATATCTCGGAAACGAAGCGAGCTATGGCAAAATGTTGAGAGACCTTTTTTGTAGAGAATTATGTTTCCCACAATTTACGTTCTATGATATTTTTTGATCAGAAGCGTAGTTTTCGAGATATATCGAGATATTTAAAAGATCCGAAGCCGCACCAACATAATAGAGATACAGAAACACCGTGGCCCCTTTCTTCGAGATAACTCTGCACTATTGCGAGCTGCAACTGCCACTTCCAGCTTAGCTGTGCAGAAGAAGACCCACAAGAAGAAGAAATATCTCGAAATATGTCCGTCAGGCCCCTTCCCTTGAGATAAATCTGCAAATATCTCGGAAACGAAGCGAGCTATGGCAAAATGTTAAGAGACCTTATTTGTGGAGAATTAAGTTTCCTACTTTTTATGTTCTATGATATTATTTGATCAGATGCGTAGTTCTCGAGATATATCAAGATATTTAAAAGTTCCGAAGCCGCACCAACATAATAGAGATACAGAAACACCGTGGCCCCTTTCTTTGAGATAACTCTGCACTATTGCGAGCTGCAAATTCCACTTCCAGCTTAGCTGTGCAGAAGAAGAACAACAAGAAGAAGAAATATCTCGAAATATGTCCGTCAGGCCCCTTCCCTTGAGATAAATCTGCATATATCTCGGAAGCGAAGCGAGCTATGGCAAAATGTTAAGAGACCTTTTTGGTAGAGAATTATGTTTCCTACTTTTTATGTTCTATGATATTTTTTGATCAGATGCGTAGTTCTCGAGATATATCAAGATATTTAAAAGTTCCGAAGCCGCACCAACATAATAGAGATACCGAAACACCGTGGCCCCTTTCTTCGAGATAACTCTGCGCTATTGCGAGCTGCAAATGCCACTTCCAGCTTAGCTGTGCAGAAGAAGAACAACAAGAAGAAGAAATATCTCGAAAAATGTCCGTCAGGCCCCTTCCCTTGAGATAAATCTGCAAATATCTCGGAAACGAAGCGAGCTATGGCAAAATGTTAAGAGACCTTATTTGTAGAGAATTAAGTTTCCTACTTTTTATGTTCTATGATATTTTTTGATCAGATGCGTAGTTCTCGAGATATATCAAGATATTTAAAAGTTCCGAAGCCGCCCCAACATAATAGAGATACAGAAACACCGTGGCCCCTTTCTTTGAGATAACTCTGCACAATTGCGAGCTGTAAATGCCACGTCCAGCTTAGCTGTGCAGATTGAAGAACAACAAGAAGAAGAAATATCTCGAAATATGTCCGTCAGGCCCCTTCCCTCGAGATAAATCTGCAAATATCTCGGAAACGAAGGGAGCTATGGCAAAATGTTAAGAGACCTTTTTTGTAGAGAATTAAGTTTCCTACTTTTTATGTTCTATGATATTTTTTGATCGGATGCGTAGTTCTCGAGATATATCAAGATATTTAAAAAATCCGAAGCCGCACCAACATAATAGAGATACAGAAACACCGTGGCCCCTTTCTTTGAGATAACTCTGCACTATTGCGAGCTGTAAATGCCACGTCCAGCTTAGCTGTGCAGATTGAAGAACAACAAGAAGAAGAAATATCTCGAAATATGTCCGTCAGGCCCCTTCCCTCGAGATAAATCTGCAAATATCTCGGAAACGAAGGGAGCTATGGCAAAATGTTAAGAGACCTTTTTTGTAGAGAATTAAGTTTCCTACTTTTTATGTTCTATGATATTTTTTGATCGGATGCGTAGCTCTCGAGATATATCAAGATATTTAAAAGTTCCGAAGCCGCACCAACATAATAGAGATACAGAAACACCGTGGCCCCTTTCTTTGAGATAACTCTGCACTATTGCGAGCTGCAAATGCCACTTCCAGCTTAGCTGTGCAGAAGAAGAACAACAAGAAGAAGAAATATCTCGAAATATGTCCGTCAGACCCCTTCCCGTGAGATGAATCTGCAAATATCTCGGAAACGAAGCGAGCTATGGCAAAATGTTGAGAGACCTTTTTTGTAGAGAATTATGTTTCCCACAATTTACGTTCTATGATATTTTTTGATCAGAAGCGTAGTTTTCGAGATATATCGAGATATTTAAAAGATCCGAAGCCGCACCAACATAATAGAGATACAGAAACACCGTGGCCCCTTTCTTCGAGATAACTCTGCACTATTGCGAGCTGCAACTGCCACTTCCAGCTTAGCTGTGCAGAAGAAGACCCACAAGAAGAAGAAATATCTCGAAATATGTCCGTCAGGCCCCTTCCCTTGAGATAAATCTGCAAATATCTCGGAAACGAAGCGAGCTATGGCAAAATGTTAAGAGACCTTATTTGTGGAGAATTAAGTTTCCTACTTTTTATGTTCTATGATATTATTTGATCAGATGCGTAGTTCTCGAGATATATCAAGATATTTAAAAGTTCCGAAGCCGCACCAACATAATAGAGATACAGAAACACCGTGGCCCCTTTCTTTGAGATAACTCTGCACTATTGCGAGCTGCAAATTCCACTTCCAGCTTAGCTGTGCAGAAGAAGAACAACAAGAAGAAGAAATATCTCGAAATATGTTCGTCAGGCCCCTTCCCTTGAGATAAATCTGCATATATCTCGGAAGCGAAGCGAGCTATGGCAAAATGTTAAGAGACCTTTTTGGTAGAGAATTATGTTTCCTACTTTTTATGTTCTATGATATTTTTTGATCAGATGCGTAGTTCTCGAGATATATCAAGATATTTAAAAGTTCCGAAGCCGCACCAACATAATAGAGATACCGAAACACCGTGGCCCCTTTCTTCGAGATAACTCTGCGCTATTGCGAGCTGCAAATGCCACTTCCAGCTTAGCTGTGCAGAAGAAGAACAACAAGAAGAAGAAATATCTCGAAAAATGTCCGTCAGGCCCCTTCCCTTGAGATAAATCTGCAAATATCTCGGAAACGAAGCGAGCTATGGCAAAATGTTAAGAGACCTTATTTGTAGAGAATTAAGTTTCCTACTTTTTATGTTCTATGATATTTTTTGATCAGATGCGTAGTTCTCGAGATATATCAAGATATTTAAAAGTTCCGAAGCCGCCCCAACATAATAGAGATACAGAAACACCGTGGCCCCTTTCTTTGAGATAGCTCTGCGCTATTGCGAGCTGGAAATGCCACTTCCAGTTTAGCTGTGCAGAAGAAGAACAACAAAAAGAGGAAATATCTCGAAATATGTCCGTCAGGCCCCTTCCCTTGAGATATATCTGCAAATATCTCGGAAACGAAACGAGCTATGGCAAAATGTTAAGAGACCTTTTTCGTAGAGAATTATGTTTCCTACAATTTATGTTCTATGATATTTTTTGATCAGATGCGTAGTTCTCGAGATATATTAAGATATTTAAAAGTTCCGAAGCCGCACCAACATAATAGAGATACAGAAACACCGTGGCCCCTTTCTTTGCGATAACTCTGCACTATTGCGAGCTGCAAATGCCACTTCCAGCTTAGCTGTGCAGAAGAAGAACAACAAGAAGAAGAAATATCTCGAAATATGTCCGTCAGGCCCCTTCCCTTGAGATAAATCTGCAAATATCTCGGAAGCGAAGCGAGCTATGGCAAAATGTTAAGAGCCCTTTTCTTGTACAGAATTACGTTTCCTACTTTTTATGTTCTATGATATTTCTCGATCAGAGGCGTAGTTCTCGAGATATATCAAGATATTTAAAAGTTCCGAAGCCGCACCAACATAATAGAGATACAGAAACACCGTGGCCCCTTTCTTCGAGATAACTCTGCACTATTGCGAGCTGCAACTGCCACTTCCAGCTTAGCTGTGCAGAAGAAGAACAACAAGAAGAAGAAATATCTCGAAATATGTCCGTCAGGCCCCTTCCCTTGAGATAAATCTGCAAATATCTCGGAAACGAAGCGAGCTATGGCAAAATGTTAAGAGACCTTATTTGTAGAGAATTAAGTTTCCTACTTTTTATGTTCTATGATATTTTTTGATCAGATGCGTAGTTCTCGAGATATATCAAAATATTTAAAAGTTCCGAAGCCGCACCAACATAATAGAGATACAGAAACACCGTGGCCCCTTTCTTTGCGATAACTCTGCACTATTGCGAGCTGCAAATGCCACTTCCAGCTTAGCTGTGCAGAAGAAGAACAACAAGAAGAAGAAATATCTCGAAATATGTCCGTCAGGCCCCTTCCCTTGAGATAAATCTGCAAATATCTCGGAAGCGAAGCGAGCTATGGCAAAATGTTAAGAGCCCTTTTTTGTAGAGAATTACGTTTCCTACTTTTTATGTTCTATGATATTTTTCGATCAGAGGCGTAGTTCTCGAGATATATCAAGATATTTAAAAGTTCCGAAGCCGCACCAACATAATAGAGATACAGAAACACAGTGGCCCCTTTCTTCGAGATAACTCTGCACTATTGCGAGCTGCAAATGCCACTTCCAGCTTAGCTGTGCAGAAGAAGAACAACAAGAAGAAGAAATATCTCGAAAAATGTCCGTCAGGCCCCTTCCCTTGAGATAAATCTGCAAATATCTCGGAAACGAAGCGAGCTATGGCAAAATGTTAAGAGACCTTATTTGTAGAGAATTAAGTTTCCTACTTTTTATGTTCTATGATATTTTTTGATCAGATGCGTAGTTCTCGAGATATATCAAGATATTTAAAAGCTCCGAAGCTGCACCAACATAATAGAGGTACAGAAACACCGTGGCCCCTTTCTTTGAGATAACTCTGCACTATTGCGAGCTGCAAATGCCACTTCCAGCTTAGCTGTGCAGAAGAAGAACAACAAGAAGAAGAAATATCTCGAAATATGTCCGTCAGGCCCCTTCCCTTGAGATAAATCTGCAAATATCTCGGAAACGAAGCGAGCTATGGCAAAATGTTAAGAGACCTTATTTGTAGAGAATTAAGTTTCCTACTTTTTATGTTCTATGATATTTTTTGATCAGGTGCGTTGTTCTCGAGATATATCGAGATATTTAAAAGTTCCGAAGCCGCACCAACATAATAGAGATACAGAAACACCGTGGCCCCTTTCTTTGAGACAACTCTGCACTATTGCGAGCTGCAAATGCCACTTCCAGCTTAGCTGTGCAGAAGAAGAACAACAAGAAGAAGGAATATCTCGAAATATGTCCGTCAGGCCCCTTCCCTTGAGATAAATCTGCAACTATCTCGGAAACGAAGCGAGCTATGGCAAAATGTTAAGAGACCTTTTTTGTAGAGAATTATGTTTCCTACACGCTATGTTCTATGGTATTTTTTGATCAGAAGCGTAGTTTTCGAGATATATCGAGATATTTAAAAGTTCCGAAGCCGCACCAACATAATAGAGATACAGAAACACCGTGGCCCCTTTCTTTGAGATAACTCTGCACTATTGCGAGCTGCAAATTCCACTTCCAGCTTAGCTGTGCAGAAGAAGAACAACAAGAAGAAGAAATATCTCGAAATATGTCCGTCAGGCCCCTTCCCTTGAGATAAATCTGCATATATCTCGGAAGCGAAGCGAGCTATGGCAAAATGTTAAGAGACCTTTTTGGTAGAAAATTATGTTTCCTACTTTTTATGTTCTATGATATTTTTTGATCAGATGCGTAGTTCTCGAGATATATCAAGATATTTAAAAGTTCCGAAGCCGCACCAACATAATAGAGATACCGAAACACCGTGGCCCCTTTCTTCGAGATAACTCTGCGCTATTGCGAGCTGCAAATGCCACTTCCAGCTTAGCTGTGCAGAAGAAGAACAACAAGAAGAAGAAATATCTCGAAAAATGTCCGTCAGGCCCCTTCCCTTGAGATAAATCTGCAAATATCTCGGAAACGAAGCGAGCTATGGCAAAATGTTAAGAGACCTTATTTGTAGAGAATTAAGTTTCCTACTTTTTATGTTCTATGATATTTTTTGATCAGATGCGTAGTTCTCGAGATATATCAAGATATTTAAAAGTTCCGAAGCCGCCCCAACATAATAGAGATACAGAAACACCGTGGCCCCTTTCTTTGAGATAGCTCTGCGCTATTGCGAGCTGGAAATGCCACTTCCAGTTTAGCTGTGCAGAAGAAGAACAACAAAAAGAGGAAATATCTCGAAATATGTCCGTCAGGCCCCTTCCCTTGAGATATATCTGCAAATATCTCGGAAACGAAACGAGCTATGGCAAAATGTTAAGAGACCTTTTTCGTAGAGAATTATGTTTCCTACAATTTATGTTCTATGATATTTTTTGATCAGATGCGTAGTTCTCGAGATATATCAAGATATTTAAAAGTTCCGAAGCCGCACCAACATAATAGAGATACAGAAACACCGTGGCCCCTTTCTTTGTGATAACTCGGCACTACTGCGAGCTGGAAATGCCACTTCCAGTTTAGCTGTGCAGAAGAAGAACAACAAGAAGAAGAAATATCTCGAAAAATGTCCGTCAGGCCCCTTCCCTTGAGATAAATCTGCAAATATCTCGGAAACGAAGCGAGCTATGGCAAAATGTTAAGAGACCTTATTTGTAGAGAATTAAGTTTCCTACTTTTTATGTTCTATGATATTTTTTGATCAGATGCGTAGTTCTCGAGATATATCAAGATATTTAAAAGTTCCGAAGCCGCACCAACATAATAGAGATACAGAAACACCGTGGCCCCTTTCTTTGCGATAACTCTGCACTATTGCGAGCTGCAAATGCCACTTCCAGCTTAGCTGTGCAGAAGAAGAACAACAAGAAGAAGAAATATCTCGAAATATGTCCGTCAGGCCCCTTCCCTTGAGATAAATCTGCAAATATCTCGGAAGCGAAGCGAGCTATGGCAAAATGTTAAGAGCCCTTTTCTTGTACAGAATTACGTTTCCTACTTTTTATGTTCTATGATATTTTTCGATCAGAGGCGTAGTTCTCGAGATATATCAAGATATTTAAAAGTTCCGAAGCCGCACCAACATAATAGAGATACAGAAACACCGTGGCCCCTTTCTTCGAGATAACTCTGCACTATTGCGAGCTGCAACTGCCACTTCCAGCTTAGCTGTGCAGAAGAAGAACAACAAGAAGAAGAAATATCTCGAAATATGTCCGTCAGGCCCCTTCCCTTGAGATAAATCTGCAAATATCTCGGAAACGAAGCGAGCTATGGCAAAATGTTAAGAGACCTTATTTGTAGAGAATTAAGTTTCCTACTTTTTATGTTCTATGATATTTTTTGATCAGATGCGTAGTTCTCGAGATATATCAAGATATTTAAAAGCTCCGAAGCTGCACCAACATAATAGAGGTACAGAAACACCGTGGCCCCTTTCTTTGAGATAACTCTGCACTATTGCGAGCTGCAAATGCCACTTCCAGCTTAGCTGTGCAGAAGAAGAACAACAAGAAGAAGAAATATCTCGAAATATGTCCGTCAGGCCCCTTCCCTTGAGATAAATCTGCAAATATCTCGGAAACGAAGCGAGCTATGGCAAAATGTTAAGAGACCTTATTTGTAGAGAATTAAGTTTCCTACTTTTTATGTTCTATGATATTTTTTGATCAGGTGCGTTGTTCTCGAGATATATCGAGATATTTAAAAGTTCCGAAGCCGCACCAACATAATAGAGATACAGAAACACCGTGGCCCCTTTCTTTGAGACAACTCTGCACTATTGCGAGCTGCAAATGCCACTTCCAGCTTAGCTGTGCAGAAGAAGAACAACAAGAAGAAGGAATATCTCGAAATATGTCCGTCAGGCCCCTTCCCTTGAGATAAATCTGCAACTATCTCGGAAACGAAGCGAGCTATGGCAAAATGTTAAGAGACCTTTTTTGTAGAGAATTATGTTTCCTACACGCTATGTTCTATGGTATTTTTTGATCAGAAGCGTAGTTTTCGAGATATATAGAGATATTTAAAAGTTCCGAAGCCGCACCAACATAATAGAGATACGGAAACACGTGGCCCCTTTCTTTGAGATAACTCTGCACTATTGCGAGCTGCAAATGCCACTTCCAGCTTAGCTGTGCAGAAGAAGAACAACAAGAAGAAGAAATATCTCGAAATATGTCCGTCAGGCCCCTTCCCTCGAGATAAATCTGCAAATATCTCGGAAACGAAGCGAGCTATGGCAAAATGTTAAGAGACCTTTTTTGTAGAGAATTAAGTTTCCTACTTTTTATGCTCTACGATATTTTTTGATCGGATGCGTAGTTCTCGAGATATATCAAGATATTTAAAAAATCCGAAGCGGCACCAACATAATAGAGATACAGAAACACCGTGGCCCCTTTCTTTGAGATAACTCTGCACTATTGCGAGCTGTAAATGCCACGTCCAGCTTAGCTGTGCAGATTGAAGAACAACAAGAAGAAGAAATATCTCGAAATATGTCCGTCAGGCCCCTTCCCTCGAGATAAATCTGCAAATATCTCGGAAACGAAGGGAGCTATGGCAAAATGTTAAGAGACCTTTTTTGTAGAGAATAAAGTTTCCTACTTTTTATGTTCTATGATATTTTTTGATCGGATGCGTAGTTCTCGAGATATATCAAGATATTTAAAAAATCCGAAGCCGCACCAACATAATAGAGATACAGAAACACCGTGGCCCCTTTCTTTGAGATAACTCTGCACTATTGCGAGCTGTAAATGCCACGTCCAGCTTAGCTGTGCAGATTGAAGAACAACAAGAAGAAGAAATATCTCGAAATATGTCCGTCAGGCCCCTTCCCTCGAGATAAATCTGCAAATATCTCGGAAACGAAGGGAGCTATGGCAAAATGTTAAGAGACCTTTTTTGTAGAGAATTAAGTTTCCTACTTTTTATGTTCTATGATATTTTTTGATCGGATGCGTAGCTCTCGAGATATATCAAGATATTTAAAAGTTCCGAAGCCGCACCAACATAATAGAGATACAGAAACACCGTGGCCCCTTTCTTTGAGATAACTCTGCACTATTGCGAGCTGCAAATGCCACTTCCAGCTTAGCTGTGCAGAAGAAGAACAACAAGAAGAAGAAATATCTCGAAATATGTCCGTCAGACCCCTTCCCTTGAGATAAATCTGCAAATATCTCGGAAACGAAGCGAGCTATGGCAAAATGTTGAGAGACCTTTTTTGTAGAGAATTATGTTTCCCACAATTTACTTTCTATGATATTTTTTGATCAGAAGCGTAGTTTTCGAGATATATCGAGATATTTAAAAGATCCGAAGCCGCACCAACATAATAGAGATACAGAAACACCGTGGCCCCTTTCTTCGAGATAACTCTGCACTATTGCGAGCTGCAACTGCCACTTCCAGCTTAGCTGTGCAGAAGAAGACCAACAAGAAGAAGAAATATCTCGAAATATGTCCGTCAGGCCCCTTCCCTTGAGATAAATCTGCAAATATCTCGGAAACGAAGCGAGCTATGGCAAAATGTTAAGAGACCTTATTTGTGGAGAATTAAGTTTCCTACTTTTTATGTTCTATGATATTATTTGATCAGATGCGTAGTTCTCGAGATATATCAAGATATTTAAAAGTTCCGAAGCCGCACCAACATAATAGAGATACAGAAACACCGTGGCCCCTTTCTTTGAGATAACTCTGCACTATTGCGAGCTGCAAATGCCACTTCCAGCTTAGCTGTGCAGAAGAAGAACAACAAGAAGAAGAAATATCTCGAAATATGTCCGTCAGGCCCCTTCCCTTGAGATATATCTGCAAATATCTCGGAAACGAAGGGAGCTATGGCAAAATGTTAAGAGACCTTTTTTGTAGAGAATTAGGTTTCCTACTTTTTATGTTCTATGATATTTTTTGATCGGATGCGTAGCTCTCGAGATATATCAAGATATTTAAAAGTTCCGAATCCGCACCAACATAATAGAGATACAGAAACACCGTGGCCCCTTTCTTTGAGATAACTCTGCACTATTGCGAGCTGCAAATGCCACTTCCAGCTTAGCTGTGCAGAAGAAGAACAACAAGAAGAAGAAATATCTCGAAATATGTCCGTCAGGCCCCTTCCCTTGAGATAAATCTGCATATATCTCGGAAGCGAAGCGAGCTATGGCAAAATGTTAAGAGACCTTTTTGATAGAGAATTATGTTTCCTACAATTTATGTTCTATGATATTTTTTGATCAGAAGCGTAGTTTTCGAGATATATCAAGATATTTAAAAGTTCCGAAGCCGCACCAACATAATAGAGATACAGAAACACCGTGGCCCCTTTCTTTGTGATAACTCGGCACTACTGCGAGCTGGAAATGCCACTTCCAGTTTAGCTGTGCAGAAGAAGAACAACAAGAAGAAGAAATATCTCGAAATATGTCCGTCAGGCCCCTTCCCTTGAGATAAATCTGCAAGTATCTTGGAAACGAAGCGAGCTATGGCAAAATGTTAAGAGACCTTTTTTGTAGAGAATTAAGTTTCCTACTTTTTATGTTCTATGATATTTTTTGATCAGATGCGTAGTTCTCGAGATATATCAAGATATTTAAAAGTTCCGAAGCCGCACCAACATAATAGAGATACCGAAACACCGTGGCCCCTTTCTTCGAGATAACTCTGCACTATTGCGAGCTGCAAATGCCACTTCCAGCTTAGCTGTGCAGAAGAAGAACAACAAGAAGAAGAAATATCTCGAAAAATGTCCGTCAGGCCCCTTCCCTTGAGATAAATCTGCAAATATCTCGGAAACGAAGCGAGCTATGGCAAAATGTTAAGAGACCTTATTTGTAGAGAATTAAGTTTCCTACTTTTTACGTTCTATGATATTTTTTGATCAGATGCGTAGTTCTCGAGATATATCAAGATATTTAAAAGTTCCGAAGCCGCACCAACATAATAGAGATACAGAAACACCGTGGCCCCTTTCTTTGAGATAGCTCTGCGCTATTGCGAGCTGGAAATGCCACTTCCAGTTTAGCTGTGCAGAAGAAGAACAACAAAAAGAGGAAATATCTCGAAATATGTCCGTCAGGCCCCTTCCCTTGAGATATATCTGCAAATATCTCGGAAACGAAACGAGCTATGGCAAAATGTTAAGAGACCTTTTTCGTAGAGAATTATGTTTCCTACAATTTATGTTCTATGATATTTTTTGATCAGATGCGTAGTTCTCGAGATATATCAAGATATTTAAAAGTTCCGAAGCCGCACCAACATAATAGAGATACAGAAACACCGTGGCCCCTTTCTTTGTGATAACTCGGCACTACTGCGAGCTGGAAATGCCACTTCCAGTTTAGCTGTGCAGAAGAAGAACAACAAGAAGAAGAAATATCTCGAAATATGTCCGTCAGGCCCCTTCCCTTGAGATAAATCTGCAAGTATCTTGGAAACGAAGCGAGCTATGGCAAAATGTTAAGAGACCTTTTTTGTAGAGAATTAAGTTTCCTACTTTTTATGTTCTATGATATTTTTTGATCAGATGCGTAGTTCTCGAGATATATCAAGATATTTAAAAGTTCCGAAGCCGCACCAACATAATAGAGATACAGAAACACCGTGGCCCCTTTCTTCGAGATAACTCTGCACTATTGCGAGCTGCAAATGCCACTTCCAGCTTAGCTGTGCAGAAGAAGAACAACAAGAAGAAGAAATATCTCGAAAAATGTCCGTCAGGCCCCTTCCCTTGAGATAAATCTGCAAATATCTCGGAAACGAAGCGAGCTATGGCAAAATGTTAAGAGACCTTATTTGTAGAGAATTACGTTTCCTACTTTTTATGTTCTATGATATTTTTTGATCAGATGCGTAGTTCTCGAGATATATCAAGATATTTAAAAGTTCCGAAGCCGCACCAACATAATAGAGATACAGAAACACCGTGGCCCCTTTCTTCGAGATAACTCTGCACTATTGCGAGCTGCAACTGCCACTTCCAGCTTAGCTGTGCAGAAGAAGACCAACAAGAAGAAGAAATATCTCGAAATATGTCCGTCAGGCCCCTTCCCTTGAGATAAATCTGCAAATATCTCGGAAACGAAGCGAGCTATGGCAAAATGTTAAGAGACCTTATTTGTAGAGAATTAAGTTTCCTACTTTTTATGTTCTATGATATTTTTTGATCAGATGCGTAGTTCTCGAGATATATCAAAATATTTAAAAGTTCCGAAGCCGCACCAACATAATAGAGATACAGAAACACCGTGGCCCCTTTCTTTGAGATAACTCTGCACTATTGCGAGCTGTAAATGCCACGTCCAGCTTAGCTGTGCAGATTGAAGAACAACAAGAAGAAGAAATATCTCGAAATATGTCCGTCAGGCCCCTTCCCTCGAGATAAATCTGCAAATATCTCGGAAACGAAGCGAGCTATGGCAAAATGTTAAGAGACCTTTTTTGTAGAGAATTAAGTTTCCTACTTTTTATGTTCTATGATATTTTTTGATCGGATGCGTAGCTCTCGAGATATATCAAGATATTTAAAAGTTCCGAAGCCGCACCAACATAATAGAGATACAGAAACACCGTGGCCCCATTCTTTGAGATAACTCTGCACTATTGCGAGCTGCAAATGCCACTTCCAGCTTAGCTGTGCAGAAGAAGAACAACAAGAAGAAGAAATATCTCGAAATATGTCCGTCAGACCCCTTCCCTTGAGATAAATCTGCAAATATCTCGGAAACGAAGCGAGCTATGGCAAAATGTTGAGAGACCTTTTTTGTAGAGAATTATGTTTCCCACAATTTACGTTCTATGATATTTTTTGATCAGAAGCGTAGTTTTCGAGATATATCGAGATATTTAAATGATCCGAAGCCGCACCAACATAATAGAGATACAGAAACACCGTGGCCCCTTTCTTCGAGATAACTCTGCACTATTGCGAGCTGCAACTGCCACTTCCAGCTTAGCTGTGCAGAAGAAGACCAACAAGAAGAAGAAATATCTCGAAATATGTCCGTCAGGCCCCTTCCCTTGAGATAAATCTGCAAATATCTCGGAAACGGAGCGAGCTATGGCAAAATGTTAAGAGACCTTATTTGTAGAGAATTAAGTTTCCTACTTTTTATGTTCTATGATATTTTTTGATCAGATGCGTAGTTCTCGAGATATATCAAGATATTTAAAAGTTCCGAAGCCGCACCAACATAATAGAGATACAGAAACACCGTGGCCCCTTTCTTTGAGATAACTCTGCACTATTGCGAGCTGTAAATGCCACGTCCAGCTTAGCTGTGCAGATTGAAGAACAACAAGAAGAAGAAATATCTCGAAATATGTCCGTCAGGCCCCTTCCCTCGAGATAAATCTGCAAATATCTCGGAAACGAAGCGAGCTATGGCAAAATGTTAAGAGACCTTTTTTGTAGAGAATTAAGTTTCCTACTTTTTATGTTCTATGATATTTTTTGATCGGATGCGTAGCTCTCGAGATATATCAAGATATTTAAAAGTTCCGAAGCCGCACCAACATAATAGAGATACAGAAACACCGTGGCCCCTTTCTTTGAGATAACTCTGCACTATTGCGAGCTGCAAATGCCACTTCCAGCTTAGCTGTGCAGAAGAAGAACAACAAGAAGAAGAAATATCTCGAAATATGTCCGTCAGGCCCCTTCCCTTGAGATAAATCTGCATATATCTCGGAAGCGAAGCGAGCTATGGCAAAATGTTAAGAAACCTTTTTTGTAGAGAATTATGTTTCCTACAATTTATGTTCTATGATATTTTTTGATCAGAAGCGTAGTTTTCGAGATATATCAAGATATTTAAAAGTTCCGAAGCCGCACCAACATAATAGAGATACAGAAACACCGTGGCCCCTTTCTTTCAGACAACTCTGCACTATTGCGAGCTGGAAATGCCACTTCCAGTTTAGCTGTGCAGAAGAAGAACAACAAGAAGAAGAAATATCTCGAAATATGTCCGTCAGGCCCCTTCCCTTGAGATAAATCTGCAAGTATCTTGGAAACGAAGCGAGCTATGGCAAAATGTTAAGAGACCTTTTTTGTAGAGAATTAAGTTTCCTACTTTTTGTGTTCTATGATATTTTTTGATCAGATGCGTAGTTCTCGAGATATATCAAGATATTTAAAAGTTCCGAAGCCGCACCAACATAATAGAGATACAGAAACACCGTGGCCCCTTTCTTCGAGATAACTCTGCACTATTGCGAGCTGCAAATGCCACTTCCAGCTTAGCTGTGCAGAAGAAGAACAACAAGAAGAAGAAATATCTCGAAAAATGTCCGTCAGGCCCCTTCCCTTGAGATAAATCTGCAAATATCTCGGAAACGAAGCGAGCTATGGCAAAATGTTAAGAGACCTTATTTGTAGAGAATTAAGTTTCCTACTTTTTATGTTCTATGATATTTTTTGATCAGATGCGTAGTTCTCGAGATATATCAAGATATTTAAAAGTTCCGAAGCCGCACCAACATAATAGAGATACAGAAACACCGTGGCTCCTTTCTTTTAGATAACTCTGCCCTATTGCGACCTGGAAATGCCACTTCCAGTTTAGCTGTGCAGAAGAAGAACAACAAGAAGAAGAAATATCTCGAAATAAGTCCGTTAGGCCCCTTCCCTTGAGATAAATCTGCAAATATCTCGGAAACGAAGCGAGCTATGGCAAAATGTTAAGAGACCTTTTTTGTAGAGAATTAAGTTTCCTACGTTTTAGGTTGTATGATATTTTTTGATCAGATGCGTAGTTCTCGAGATATATCAAGATATTTAAAAGTTCCGAAGCCGCACCAACATAATAGAGATACAGAAACACCGTGGCCCCTCTCTTTGAGATAACTCTGCACTATTGCGAGCTGCAAATGCCACTTCCAGTTTAGCTGTGCAGAAGAAGAACAACAAGAAGAAGAAATATCTCGAAATATGTCCGTTAGGCCCCTTCCCTTGAGATAAATCGGCAAGTATCTCGGAAACGAAGCGAGCTATGGCAAAATGTTGAGAGACCTTTTTTGTAGAGAATTAAGTTTCCTACTTTTTATGTTCTATGATATTTTTTGATCAGATGCGTAGATCTCGAGATATATCAAGATATTTAAAAGTTCCGAAGCCGCACCAACATAATAGAGATACAGAAACACCGTGGCCCCTTTCTTTGAGATAACTCTGCACTATTGCGAGCTGCAAATGCCACTTCCAGCTTAGCTGTGCAGAAGAAGAACAACAAGAAGAAGAAATATCTCGAAATATGTCCGTCAGGCCCCTTCCCTTGAGATAAATCGGCAAGTATCTCGGAAACGAAGCGAGCTATGGCAAAATGTTGAGAGACCTTTTTTGTAGAGAATTAAGTTTCCTACTTTTTATGTTCTATGATATTTTTTGATCAGATGCGTAGATCTCGAGATATATCAAGATATTTAAAAGTTCCGAAGCCGCACCAACATAATAGAGATACAGAAACACCGTGGCCCCTTTCTTTGAGATAACTCTGCACTATTGCGAGCTGCAAATGCCACTTCCAGCTTAGCTGTGCAGAAGAAGAACAACAAGAAGAAGAAATATCTCGAAATATGTCCGTCAGGCCCCTTCCCTTGAGATAAATCTGCAAATATCTCGGAAACGAAGCGAGCTATGGCAAAATGTTAAGAGACCTTTTTTGTATGGAATTATGTTTCCTACTTTTTATGTTGTATGATATTTTTTGATCAGACGCGTAGTTCTCGAGATATATCAAGATATTTAAAAGTTCCGAAGCCGCACCAACATAATAGAGATACAGAAACACCGTGGCCCCTCTCTTTGAGATAACTCTGCACTATTGCGTGCTGCAAATGCCACTTCCAGTTTAGCTGTGCAGAAGAAAAACAACAAGAAGAAGAAATATCTCGAAATATGTCCGTTAGGCCCCTTCCCTTGAGATAAATCGGCAAGTATCTCGGAAACGAAGCGAGCTATGGCAAAATGTTGAGAGACCTTTTTTGTAGAGAATTAAGTTTCCTACTTTTTATGTTCTATGATATTTTTTGATCAGATGCGTAGATCTCGAGATATATCAAGATATTTAAAAGTTCCGAAGCCGCACCAACATAATAGAGATACAGAAACACCGTGGCCCCTTTCTTTGAGATAACTCTGCACTATTGCGAGCTGCAAATGCCACTTCCAGCTTAGCTGTGCAGAAGAAGAACAACAAGAAGAAGAAATATCTCGAAATATGTCCGTCAGGCCCCTTCCCTTGAGATAAATCTGCAAATATCTCGGAAACGAAGCGAGCTATGGCAAAATGTTAAGAGACCTTTTTTGTATGGAATTATGTTTCCTACTTTTTATGTTCTATGATATTTTTTGATCAGACGCGTAGTTCTCGAGATATATCAAGATATTTAAAAGTTCCGAAGCCGCACCAACATAATAGAGATACAGAAACACCGTGGCTCCTTTCTTTTAGATAACTCTGCACTATTGCGACCTGGAAATGCCACTTCCAGTTTAGCTGTGCGGAAGAAGAACAACAAGAAGAAGAAATATCTCGAAATAAGTCCGTTAGGCCCCTTCCCTTGAGATAAATCTGCAAATATCTCGGAAACGAAGCGAGCTATGGCAAAATGTTAAGAGACCTTTTCTGTAGAGAATTAAGTTTCCTACGTTTTATGTTGTATGATATTTTTTGATCAGATGCGTAGTTCTCGAGATATATCAAGATATTTAAAAGTTCCGAAGCCGCACCAACATAATAGAGATACAGAAACACCGTGGCCCCTTTCTTTGAGATAACTCTGTACTAGTGCGAGCCGCAAATGCCACTTCCAGCTTAGCTGTGCAGAAGAAGAACAACAAGAAGAAGAAATATCACGAAATATGTCCGTTAGGCCCCTTCCCTTGAGATAAATCTGCAAATATCTCGGAAACGAAGCGAGCTATGGCAAAATGGTAAGAGACCTTTTTTGTAGCGAATTAAGTTTCCTACTTTTTATGTTTTATGATATTTTTTGATCAGATGCGTAGTTCTCGAGATATATCAAGATATTTAAAAGTTCCGAAGCCGCACCAACATAATAGAGATACAGAAACACCGTGGCCCCTCTCTTTGAGATAACTCTGCACAACTGCGAGCTGCAAATGCCACTTCCAGCTCAGCTGTGCAGAAGAAGAACAACAAGAAGAAGAAATATCTCGAAATATGTCCGTCAGGCCCCTTCCCTTGAGATAAATCTGCAAATATCTCGGAAACGAAGCGAGCTATTGCAAAATGTTAAGAGACCTTTTTTGTAGAGAATTGAGTTTCCTACTTTTTATGTTCTATGATATTTTTTGATCAGATGCGCAGTTCTCGAGATATATCAAGATATTTAAAAGTTAAGAAGCCGCACCAACATAATAGAGATACAGAAACACCGTGGCCCCTTTCTTTGAGATAACTCTGCACTAATGCGAGCTGCAAATGCCACTTCCAGCTTAGCTGTGCAGAAGAAGAACAACAAGAAGAAGAAATATCTCGAAATGTGTCCGTCAGGCCCCTTCCCTTGAGATAAATCTGCAAATATCTCGGAAACGAAGAGAGCTATGGCAAAATGTTAAGAGACCTTTTTTGTAGAGAATTAAGTTTCCTACTTTTTATGTTCTATGATATTTTTTGATCAGATGCGTAGTTCTCGAGATATATCAAGATATTTAAAAGTTCCGAAGCCGCACCAACATAATAGAGATACAGAAACACCGTGGCCCCTTTCTTTGAGATAACTCTGTACTATTGCGAGCTGGAAATGCCACTTCCAGTTTAGCTGTGCAGAAGAAGAACAACAAGAAGAAGAAATATCTCGAAATATGTCCGTTAGGCCCCTTCCCTTGAGATAAATCTGCAAATATCTCGGAAACGAAGCGAGCTATGGCAAAATGTTAAGATACGTTTTTTGTAGAGAATTATGTTTCCTACAATTTATGTTCTATGATATTTTTTGATCAGAAGCGTAGTTTTCGAGATATATCGAGATATTTAAAAGTTCCGAAGCAGCACCAACATAATAGAGATACAGAAACACCGTGGCCCCTCTCTTTGAGATAACTCTGCACTATTGCGAGCTGGAAATGCCACTTCCAGTTTAGCTGTGCAGAAGAAGAACAACAAGAAGAAGAAATATCTCGAAATATGTCCGTCAGGCCCCTTCCCTTGAGATAAATCTGCAAGTATCTTGGAAACGAAGCGAGCTATGGCAAAATGTTAAGAGACCTTTTTTGTAGAGAATTAAGTTTCCTACGTTTTAGGTTGTATGATATTTTTTGATCAGATGCGTAGTTCTCGAGATATATCAAGATATTTAAAAGTTCCGAAGCCGCACCAACATAATAGAGATACAGAAACACCGTGGCCCCTCTCTTTGAGATAACTCTGCACAACTGCGAGCTGCAAATGCCACTTCCAGCTCAGCTGTGCAGAAGAAGAACAACAAGAAGAAGAAATATCTCGAAATATGTCCGTCAGGCCCCTTCCCTTGAGATAAATCTGCAAATATCTCGGAAACGAAGCGAGCTATTGCAAAATGTTAAGAGACCTTTTTTGTAGAGAATTGAGTTTCCTACTTTTTATGTTCTATGATATTTTTTGATCAGATGCGCAGTTCTCGAGATATATCAAGATATTTAAAAGTTAAGAAGCCGCACCAACATAATAGAGATACAGAAACACCGTGGCCCCTTTCTTTGAGATAACTCTGCACTAATGCGAGCTGCAAATGCCACTTCCAGCTTAGCTGTGCAGAAGAAGAACAACAAGAAGAAGAAATATCTCGAAATGTGTCCGTCAGGCCCCTTCCCTTGAGATAAATCTGCAAATATCTCGGAAACGAAGAGAGCTATGGCAAAATGTTAAGAGACCTTTTTTGTAGAGAATTAAGTTTCCTACTTTTTATGTTCTATGATATTTTTTGATCAGATGCGTAGTTCTCGAGATATATCAAGATATTTAAAAGTTCCGAAGCCGCACCAACATAATAGAGATACAGAAACACCGTGGCCCCTTTCTTTGAGATAACTCTGTACTATTGCGAGCTGGAAATGCCACTTCCAGTTTAGCTGTGCAGAAGAAGAACAACAAGAAGAAGAAATATCTCGAAATATGTCCGTTAGGCCCCTTCCCTTGAGATAAATCTGCAAATATCTCGGAAACGAAGCGAGCTATGGCAAAATGTTAAGATACGTTTTTTGTAGAGAATTATGTTTCCTACAATTTATGTTCTATGATATTTTTTGATCAGAAGCGTAGTTTTCGAGATATATCGAGATATTTAAAAGTTCCGAAGCAGCACCAACATAATAGAGATACAGAAACACCGTGGCCCCTCTCTTTGAGATAACTCTGCACTATTGCGAGCTGGAAATGCCACTTCCAGTTTAGCTGTGCAGAAGAAGAACAACAAGAAGAAGAAATATCTCGAAATATGTCCGTCAGGCCCCTTCCCTTGAGATAAATCTGCAAGTATCTTGGAAACGAAGCGAGCTATGGCAAAATGTTAAGAGACCTTTTTTGTAGAGAATTAAGTTTCCTACGTTTTAGGTTGTATGATATTTTTTGATCAGATGCGTAGTTCTCGAGATATATCAAGATATTTAAAAGTTCCGAAGCCGCACCAACATAATAGAGATACAGAAACACCGTGGCCCCTCTCTTTGAGATAACTCTGCACTATTGCGAGCTGCAAATGCCACTTCCAGTTTAGCTGTGCAGAAGAAGAACAACAAGAAGAAGAAATATCTCGAAATATGTCCGTTAGGCCCCTTCCCTTGAGATAAATCGGCAAGTATCTCGGAAACGAAGCGAGCTATGGCAAAATGTTGAGAGACCTTTTTTGTAGAGAATTAAGTTTCCTACTTTTTATGTTCTATGATATTTTTTGATCAGATGCGTAGATCTCGAGATATATCAAGATATTTAAAAGTTCCGAAGCCGCACCAACATAATAGAGATACAGAAACACCGTGGCCCCTTTCTTTGAGATAACTCTGCACTATTGCGAGCTGCAAATGCCACTTCCAGCTTAGCTGTGCAGAAGAAGAACAACAAGAAGAAGAAATATCTCGAAATATGTCCGTCAGGCCCCTTCCCTTGAGATAAGTCGGCAAGTATCTCGGAAACGAAGCGAGCTATGGCAAAATGTTGAGAGACCTTTTTTGTAGAGAATTAAGTTTCCTACTTTTTATGTTCTATGATATTTTTTGATCAGATGCGTAGATCTCGAGATATATCAAGATATTTAAAAGTTCCGAAGCCGCACCAACATAATAGAGATACAGAAACACCGTGGCCCCTTTCTTTGAGATAACTCTGCACTATTGCGAGCTGCAAATGCCACTTCCAGCTTAGCTGTGCAGAAGAAGAACAACAAGAAGAAGAAATATCTCGAAATATGTCCGTCAGGCCCCTTCCCTTGAGATAAATCTGCAAATATCTCGGAAACGAAGCGAGCT
Source organism: Osmia lignaria lignaria (assembly GCF_051020975.1). Taxonomy (NCBI): domain Eukaryota; kingdom Metazoa; phylum Arthropoda; class Insecta; order Hymenoptera; family Megachilidae; genus Osmia; species Osmia lignaria. The sequence continues at coordinate 1,883,478 of NW_027478167.1, read as the reverse complement.
ATGGCAAAATGTTAAGAGACCTTTTTTGTATGGAATTATGTTTCCTACTTTTTATGTTGTATGATATTTTTTGATCAGACGCGTAGTTCTCGAGATATATCAAGATATTTAAAAGTTCCGAAGCCGCACCAACATAATAGAGATACAGAAACACCGTGGCCCCTCTCTTTGAGATAACTCTGCACTATTGCGTGCTGCAAATGCCACTTCCAGTTTAGCTGTGCAGAAGAAGAACAACAAGAAGAAGAAATATCTCGAAATATGTCCGTTAGGCCCCTTCCCTTGAGATAAATCGGCAAGTATCTCGGAAACGAAGCGAGCTATGGCAAAATGTTGAGAGACCTTTTTTGTAGAGAATTAAGTTTCCTACTTTTTATGTTCTATGATATTTTTTGATCAGATGCGTAGATCTCGAGATATATCAAGATATTTAAAAGTTCCGAAGCCGCACCAACATAATAGAGATACAGAAACACCGTGGCCCCTTTCTTTGAGATAACTCTGCACTATTGCGAGCTGCAAATGCCACTTCCAGCTTAGCTGTGCAGAAGAAGAACAACAAGAAGAAGAAATATCTCGAAATATGTCCGTCAGGCCCCTTCCCTTGAGATAAATCTGCAAATATCTCGGAAACGAAGCGAGCTATGGCAAAATGTTAAGAGACCTTTTTTGTATGGAATTATGTTTCCTACTTTTTATGTTCTATGATATTTTTTGATCAGACGCGTAGTTCTCGAGATATATCAAGATATTTAAAAGTTCCGAAGCCGCACCAACATAATAGAGATACAGAAACACCGTGGCTCCTTTCTTTTAGATAACTCTGCACTATTGCGACCTGGAAATGCCACTTCCAGTTTAGCTGTGCGGAAGAAGAACAACAAGAAGAAGAAATATCTCGAAATAAGTCCGTTAGGCCCCTTCCCTTGAGATAAATCTGCAAATATCTCGGAAACGAAGCGAGCTATGGCAAAATGTTAAGAGACCTTTTCTGTAGAGAATTAAGTTTCCTACGTTTTATGTTGTATGATATTTTTTGATCAGATGCGTAGTTCTCGAGATATATCAAGATATTTAAAAGTTCCGAAGCCGCACCAACATAATAGAGATACAGAAACACCGTGGCCCCTTTCTTTGAGATAACTCTGTACTAGTGCGAGCCGCAAATGCCACTTCCAGCTTAGCTGTGCAGAAGAAGAACAACAAGAAGAAGAAATATCACGAAATATGTCCGTTAGGCCCCTTCCCTTGAGATAAATCTGCAAATATCTCGGAAACGAAGCGAGCTATGGCAAAATGGTAAGAGACCTTTTTTGTAGCGAATTAAGTTTCCTACTTTTTATGTTTTATGATATTTTTTGATCAGATGCGTAGTTCTCGAGATATATCAAGATATTTAAAAGTTCCGAAGCCGCACCAACATAATAGAGATACAGAAACACCGTGGCCCCTCTCTTTGAGATAACTCTGCACAACTGCGAGCTGCAAATGCCACTTCCAGCTCAGCTGTGCAGAAGAAGAACAACAAGAAGAAGAAATATCTCGAAATATGTCCGTCAGGCCCCTTCCCTTGAGATAAATCTGCAAATATCTCGGAAACGAAGCGAGCTATTGCAAAATGTTAAGAGACCTTTTTTGTAGAGAATTGAGTTTCCTACTTTTTATGTTCTATGATATTTTTTGATCAGATGCGCAGTTCTCGAGATATATCAAGATATTTAAAAGTTAAGAAGCCGCACCAACATAATAGAGATACAGAAACACCGTGGCCCCTTTCTTTGAGATAACTCTGCACTAATGCGAGCTGCAAATGCCACTTCCAGCTTAGCTGTGCAGAAGAAGAACAACAAGAAGAAGAAATATCTCGAAATGTGTCCGTCAGGCCCCTTCCCTTGAGATAAATCTGCAAATATCTCGGAAACGAAGAGAGCTATGGCAAAATGTTAAGAGACCTTTTTTGTAGAGAATTAAGTTTCCTACTTTTTATGTTCTATGATATTTTTTGATCAGATGCGTAGTTCTCGAGATATATCAAGATATTTAAAAGTTCCGAAGCCGCACCAACATAATAGAGATACAGAAACACCGTGGCCCCTTTCTTTGAGATAACTCTGTACTATTGCGAGCTGGAAATGCCACTTCCAGTTTAGCTGTGCAGAAGAAGAACAACAAGAAGAAGAAATATCTCGAAATATGTCCGTTAGGCCCCTTCCCTTGAGATAAATCTGCAAATATCTCGGAAACGAAGCGAGCTATGGCAAAATGTTAAGATACGTTTTTTGTAGAGAATTATGTTTCCTACAATTTATGTTCTATGATATTTTTTGATCAGAAGCGTAGTTTTCGAGATATATCGAGATATTTAAAAGTTCCGAAGCAGCACCAACATAATAGAGATACAGAAACACCGTGGCCCCTCTCTTTGAGATAACTCTGCACTATTGCGAGCTGGAAATGCCACTTCCAGTTTAGCTGTGCAGAAGAAGAACAACAAGAAGAAGAAATATCTCGAAATATGTCCGTCAGGCCCCTTCCCTTGAGATAAATCTGCAAATATCTCGGAAACGAAGCGAGCTATTGCAAAATGTTAAGAGACCTTTTTTGTAGAGAATTGAGTTTCCTACTTTTTATGTTCTATGATATTTTTTGATCCGATGCGTAGTTCTCGAGATATATCAAGATATTTAAAAGTTAAGAAGCCGCACCAACGTAATAGAGATACAGAAACACCGTGGCCCCTTTCTTTGAGATAACTCTGCACTATTGCGAGCTGGAAATGCCACTTCCAGTTTAGCTGTGCCGAAGAAGAACAACAAGAAGAAGAAATATCTCGAAATATGTCCGTTAGGCCCCTTCCCTTGAGATAAATCTGCAAATATCTCGGAAACGAAGCGAGCTATGGCAAAATGTTAAGAGACCTTTTTTGTAGAGAATTAAGTTTCCTACGTTTTATGTTGTATGATATTTTTTGATCAGATGCGTAGTTCTCGAGATATATCAAGATATTTAAAAGTTCCGAAGCAGCACCAACATAATAGAGATACAGAAACACCGTGGCCCCTCTCTTTGAGATAACTCTGCACTATTGCGAGCTGGAAATGCCACTTCCAGTTTAGCTGTGCAGAAGAAGAACAACAAGAAGAAGAAATATCTCGAAATATGTCCGTCAGGCCCCTTCCCTTGAGATAAATCTGCAAATATCTCGGAAACGAAGCGAGCTATGGCAAAATGTTGAGAGACGTTTTTTGTAGCGAATTATGTTTCCTACAATTTATGTTCTATGATATTTTTTGATCAGAAGCGTAGTTTTCGAGATATATCGAGATATTTAAAAGTTCCGAAGCAGCACCAACATAATAGAGATACAGAAACACCGTGGCCCCTTTCTTTGAGATAACTCTGCACTAGTGCGAGCCGCAAATGCCACTTCCAGCTTAGCTGTGCAGAAGAAGAACAACAAGAAGAAGAAATATCTCGAAATATGTCCGTCAGGCCCCTTCCCTTGAGATAAATCTGCAAATATCTCGGAAACGAAGCGAGCTATGGCAAAATGTTGAGAGACCTTTTTTGTAGAGAATTAAGTTTCCTACTTTTTATGTTCTATGATATTTTTTGATCAGATGCGTAGTTCTCGAGATATATCAAGATATTTAAAAGTTCCGAAGCCGCACCAACATAATAGAGATACAGAAACACCGTGGCCCCTTTCTTTCAGATAACTCTGCACTATTGCGAGCTGGAAATGCCACTTCCAGTTTAGCTGTGCAGAAGAAGAACAACAAGAAGAAGAAATATCTCGAAATATGTCCGTCAGGCCCCTTCCCTTGAGATAAATCTGCAAATATCTCGGAAACGAAGCGAGCTATGGCAAAATGTTAAGAGACCTTTTTTGTAGAGAATTATGTTTCCTACAATTTATGTTCTATGATATTTTTTGATCAGAAGCGTAGTTTTCGAGATATATCGAGATATTTAAAAGTTCCGAAGCCGCACCAACATAATAGGGATACAGAAACACCGTGGCCCCTTTCTTTGAGATAACTCTGCACTGTTGCGAGCTGTAAATGCCACTTCCAGCTTAGCTGTGCAGAAGAAGAACAACAAGAAGAAGAAATATCTCGAAATATGTCCGTCAGGCCCCTTCCCTTGAGATAAATCTGCAAATATCTCGGAAACGAAGCGAGCTATGGCAAAATGTTAAGAGACCTTTTCTGTAGAGAATTAAGTTTCCTACGTTTTATGTTGTATGATATTTTTTGATCAGATGCGTAGTTCTCGAGATATATCAAGATATTTAAAAGTTCCGAAGCCGCACCAACATAATAGAGATACAGAAACACCGTGGCCCCTTTCTTTGAGATAACTCTGTACTAGTGCGAGCCGCAAATGCCACTTCCAGCTTAGCTGTGCAGAAGAAGAACAACAAGAAGAAGAAATATCACGAAATATGTCCGTTAGGCCCCTTCCCTTGAGATAAATCTGCAAATATCTCGGAAACGAAGCGAGCTATGGCAAAATGGTAAGAGACCTTTTTTGTAGCGAATTAAGTTTCCTACTTTTTATGTTTTATGATATTTTTTGATCAGATGCGTAGTTCTCGAGATATATCAAGATATTTAAAAGTTCCGAAGCCGCACCAACATAATAGAGATACAGAAACACCGTGGCCCCTCTCTTTGAGATAACTCTGCACAACTGCGAGCTGCAAATGCCACTTCCAGCTCAGCTGTGCAGAAGAAGAACAACAAGAAGAAGAAATATCTCGAAATATGTCCGTCAGGCCCCTTCCCTTGAGATAAATCTGCAAATATCTCGGAAACGAAGCGAGCTATTGCAAAATGTTAAGAGACCTTTTTTGTAGAGAATTGAGTTTCCTACTTTTTATGTTCTATGATATTTTTTGATCAGATGCGCAGTTCTCGAGATATATCAAGATATTTAAAAGTTAAGAAGCCGCACCAACATAATAGAGATACAGAAACACCGTGGCCCCTTTCTTTGAGATAACTCTGCACTAATGCGAGCTGCAAATGCCACTTCCAGCTTAGCTGTGCAGAAGAAGAACAACAAGAAGAAGAAATATCTCGAAATGTGTCCGTCAGGCCCCTTCCCTTGAGATAAATCTGCAAATATCTCGGAAACGAAGAGAGCTATGGCAAAATGTTAAGAGACCTTTTTTGTAGAGAATTAAGTTTCCTACTTTTTATGTTCTATGATATTTTTTGATCAGATGCGTAGTTCTCGAGATATATCAAGATATTTAAAAGTTCCGAAGCCGCACCAACATAATAGAGATACAGAAACACCGTGGCCCCTTTCTTTGAGATAACTCTGTACTATTGCGAGCTGGAAATGCCACTTCCAGTTTAGCTGTGCAGAAGAAGAACAACAAGAAGAAGAAATATCTCGAAATATGTCCGTTAGGCCCCTTCCCTTGAGATAAATCTGCAAATATCTCGGAAACGAAGCGAGCTATGGCAAAATGTTAAGATACGTTTTTTGTAGAGAATTATGTTTCCTACAATTTATGTTCTATGATATTTTTTGATCAGAAGCGTAGTTTTCGAGATATATCGAGATATTTAAAAGTTCCGAAGCAGCACCAACATAATAGAGATACAGAAACACCGTGGCCCCTCTCTTTGAGATAACTCTGCACTATTGCGAGCTGGAAATGCCACTTCCAGTTTAGCTGTGCAGAAGAAGAACAACAAGAAGAAGAAATATCTCGAAATATGTCCGTCAGGCCCCTTCCCTTGAGATAAATCTGCAAATATCTCGGAAACGAAGCGAGCTATTGCAAAATGTTAAGAGACCTTTTTTGTAGAGAATTGAGTTTCCTACTTTTTATGTTCTATGATATTTTTTGATCCGATGCGTAGTTCTCGAGATATATCAAGATATTTAAAAGTTAAGAAGCCGCACCAACGTAATAGAGATACAGAAACACCGTGGCCCCTTTCTTTGAGATAACTCTGCACTATTGCGAGCTGGAAATGCCACTTCCAGTTTAGCTGTGCCGAAGAAGAACAACAAGAAGAAGAAATATCTCGAAATATGTCCGTTAGGCCCCTTCCCTTGAGATAAATCTGCAAATATCTCGGAAACGAAGCGAGCTATGGCAAAATGTTAAGAGACCTTTTTTGTAGAGAATTAAGTTTCCTACGTTTTATGTTGTATGATATTTTTTGATCAGATGCGTAGTTCTCGAGATATATCAAGATATTTAAAAGTTCCGAAGCAGCACCAACATAATAGAGATACAGAAACACCGTGGCCCCTCTCTTTGAGATAACTCTGCACTATTGCGAGCTGGAAATGCCACTTCCAGTTTAGCTGTGCAGAAGAAGAACAACAAGAAGAAGAAATATCTCGAAATATGTCCGTCAGGCCCCTTCCCTTGAGATAAATCTGCAAATATCTCGGAAACGAAGCGAGCTATGGCAAAATGTTGAGAGACGTTTTTTGTAGCGAATTATGTTTCCTACAATTTATGTTCTATGATATTTTTTGATCAGAAGCGTAGTTTTCGAGATATATCGAGATATTTAAAAGTTCCGAAGCAGCACCAACATAATAGAGATACAGAAACACCGTGGCCCCTTTCTTTGAGATAACTCTGCACTAGTGCGAGCCGCAAATGCCACTTCCAGCTTAGCTGTGCAGAAGAAGAACAACAAGAAGAAGAAATATCTCGAAATATGTCCGTCAGGCCCCTTCCCTTGAGATAAATCTGCAAATATCTCGGAAACGAAGCGAGCTATGGCAAAATGTTGAGAGACCTTTTTTGTAGAGAATTAAGTTTCCTACTTTTTATGTTCTATGATATTTTTTGATCAGATGCGTAGTTCTCGAGATATATCAAGATATTTAAAAGTTCCGAAGCCGCACCAACATAATAGAGATACAGAAACACCGTGGCCCCTTTCTTTCAGATAACTCTGCACTATTGCGAGCTGGAAATGCCACTTCCAGTTTAGCTGTGCAGAAGAAGAACAACAAGAAGAAGAAATATCTCGAAATATGTCCGTCAGGCCCCTTCCCTTGAGATAAATCTGCAAATATCTCGGAAACGAAGCGAGCTATGGCAAAATGTTAAGAGACCTTTTTTGTAGAGAATTATGTTTCCTACAATTTATGTTCTATGATATTTTTTGATCAGAAGCGTAGTTTTCGAGATATATCGAGATATTTAAAAGTTCCGAAGCCGCACCAACATAATAGGGATACAGAAACACCGTGGCCCCTTTCTTTGAGATAACTCTGCACTGTTGCGAGCTGTAAATGCCACTTCCAGCTTAGCTGTGCAGAAGAAGAACAACAAGAAGAAGAAATATCTCGAAATATGTCCGTCAGGCCCCTTCCCTTGAGATAAATCTGCAAATATCTCGGAAACGAAGCGAGCTATGGCAAAATGTTAAGAGACGTTTTTTGTAGAGAATTATGTTTCCTACAATTTATGTTCTACGATATTTTTTGATCAGAAGCGTAGTTTTCGAGATATATCGAGATATTTAAAAGTTCCGAAGCCGCACCAACATAATAGGGATACAGAAACACCGTGGCCCCTTTCTTTGAGATAACTCTGCACTAGTGCGAGCCGCAAATGCCACTTCCAGCTTAGCTGTGCAGAAGAAGAACAACAAGAAGAAGAAATATCTCGAAATATGTCCGTCAGGCCCCTTCCCTTGAGATAAATCTGCAAATATCTCGGAAACGAAGAGAGCTATGGCCAATTGTTAAGAGACCTTTTTTGTAGAGAATTAAGTTTCCTACTTTTTATGTTCTATGATATTTTTTGATCAGATGCGTAGTTCTCGAGATATATCAAGATATTTAAAAGTTCCGAAGCCGCACCAACATAATAGAGATACAGAAACACCGTGGCCCCTTTCTTTGAGATAACTCTGTACTATTGCGAGCTGGAAATGCCACTTCCAGTTTAGCTGTGCAGAACAAGAACAACAAGAAGAAGAAATATCTCGAAATATGTCCGTTAGGCCCCTTCCCTTGAGATAAATCTGCAAATATCTCGGAAACGAAGCGAGCTATGGCAAAATGTTAAGAGACGTTTTTTGTAGAGAATTATGTTTCCTACAATTTATGTTCTATGATATTTTTTGATCAGAAGCGTAGTTTTCGAGATATATCGAGATATTTAAAAGTTCCGAAGCAGCACCAACATAATAGAGATACAGAAACACCGTGGCCCCTCTCTTTGAGATAACTCTGCACTATTGCGAGCTGGAAATGCCACTTCCAGTTTAGCTGTGCAGAAGAAGAACAACAAGAAGAAGAAATATCTCGAAATATGTCCGTCAGGCCCCTTCCCTTGGGATAAATCTGCAAATATCTCGGAAACGAAGCGAGCTATTGCAAAATGTTAAGAGACCTTTTTTGTAGAGAATTGAGTTTCCTACTTTGTATGTTCTATGATATTTTTTGATCCGATGCGTAGTTCTCGAGATATATCAAGATATTTAAAAGTTAAGAAGCCGCACCAACATAATAGAGATACAGAAACACCGTGGCCCCTTTCTTTGAGATAACTCTGCACTATTGCGAGCTGGAAATGCCACTTCCAGTTTAGCTGTGCAGAAGAAGAACAACAAGAAGAAGAAATATCTCGAAATATGTCCGTTAGGCCCCTTCCCTTGAGATAAATCTGCAAATATCTCGGAAACGAAGCGAGCTATGGCAAAATGTTAAGAGACCTTTTTTGTAGAGAATTAAGTTTCCTACGTTTTATGTTGTATGATATTTTTTGATCAGATGCGTAGTTCTCGAGATATATCAAGATATTTAAAAGTTCCGAAGCCGCACCAACATAATAGAGATACAGAAACACCGTGGCCCCTCTCTTTGAGATAACTCTGCACTATTGCGAGCTGGAAATGCCACTTCCAGTTTAGCTGTGCAGAAGAAGAACAACAAGAAGAAGAAATATCTCGCAATATGTCCGTTAGGCCCCTTCCCTTGAGATAAATCTGCAAATATCTCGGAAACGAAGCGAGCTATGGCAAAATCTTAACAGACTATTTTGTAGAGAATTAAGTTTCCTACTTTTTATGTTCTATGATATTTTTTGATCAGATGCGTAGTTCTCGAGATATATCAAGATATTTAAAAGTTCCGAAGCCGCACCAACATAATAGAGATACAGAAACACCGTGGCCCCTTTCTTTGAGATAACTCTGCACTATTGCGAGCTGCAAATGCCACTTCCAGCTTAGCTGTGCAGAAGAAGAACAACAAGAAGGAGAAATATCTCGAAATGTGTCCGTCAGGCCCCTTCCCTTGAGATAAATCTGCAAATATCTCGGAAACGAAGAGAGCTATGGCAAAATGTTAAGAGACCTTTTTTGTAGAGAATTAAGTTTCCTACTTTTTATGTTCTATGATATTTTTTGATCAGATGCGTAGTTCTCGAGATATATCAAGATATTTAAAAGTTCCGAAGCCGCACCAACATAATAGAGATACAGAAACACCGTGGCCCCTTTCTTTGAGATAACTCTGTACTATTGCGAGCTGGAAATGCCACTTCCAGTTTAGCTCTGCAGAAGAAGAACAACAAGAAGAAGAAATATCTCGAAATATGTCCGTTAGGCCCCTTCCCTTGAGATAAATCTGTAAATATCTCGGAAACGAAGCGAGCTATGGCAAAATGTTGAGAGACGTTTTTTGTAGCGAATTATGTTTCCTACAATTTATGTTCTATGATATTTTTTGATCAGAAGCGTAGTTTTCGAGATATATCGAGATATTTAAAAGTTCCGAAGCCGCACCAACATAATAGAGATACAGGAACACCGTGGCCATTTTCTTTGAGATAACTCTGCACTAGTGCGAGCCGCAAATGCCACTTCCAGCTTAGCTGTGCAGAAGAAGAACAACAAGAAGAAGAAATATCTCGAAATATGTCCGTCAGGCCCCTTCTCTTGAGATAAATCTGCAAATATCTCGGAAACGAAGCGAGCTATGGCAAAATGTTAAGAGACCTTTTTTGTAGAGAATTAAGTTTCCTACTTTTTATGTTCTATGATATTTTTTGAGCAGATGCGTAGTTCTCGAGATATATCGAGATATTTAAAAGTTCCGAAGCCGCACCAACATAATAGGGATACAGAAACACCGTGGCCCCTTTCTTTGAGATAACTCTGCACTAGTGCGAGCCGCAAATGCCACTTCCAGCTTAGCTGTGCAGAAGAAGAACAACAAGAAGAAGAAGTATCTCGAAATATGTCCGTCAGGCCCCTTCCCTTGAGATATATCTGCAAATATCTCGGAAACGAAGCGAGCTATGGCAAAATGTTAAGAGACCTTTTTTGTAGAGAATTATGTTTCCTACAATTTATGTTCTATGATATTTTTTGATCAGAAGCGTAGTTTTCGAGATATATCGAGATATTTAAAAGTTCCGAAGCCGCACCAACATAATAGGGATACAGAAACACCGTGGCCCCTTTCTTTGAGATAACTCTGCACTGTTGCGAGCTGTAAATGCCACTTCCAGCTTAGCTGTGCAGAAGAAGAACAACAAGAAGAAGAAATATCTCGAAATATGTCCGTCAGGCCCCTTCCCTTGAGATAAATCTGCAAATATCTCGGAAACGAAGCGAGCTATGGCAAAATGTTAAGAGACGTTTTTTGTAGAGAATTATGTTTCCTACAATTTATGTTCTACGATATTTTTTGATCAGAAGCGTAGTTTTCGAGATATATCGAGATATTTAAAAGTTCCGAAGCCGCACCAACATAATAGGGATACAGAAACACCGTGGCCCCTTTCTTTGAGATAACTCTGCACTAGTGCGAGCCGCAAATGCCACTTCCAGCTTAGCTGTGCAGAAGAAGAACAACAAGAAGAAGAAATATCTCGAAATATGTCCGTCAGGCCCCTTCCCTTGAGATAAATCTGCAAATATCTCGGAAACGAAGAGAGCTATGGCCAATTGTTAAGAGACCTTTTTTGTAGAGAATTAAGTTTCCTACTTTTTATGTTCTATGATATTTTTTGATCAGATGCGTAGTTCTCGAGATATATCAAGATATTTAAAAGTTCCGAAGCCGCACCAACATAATAGAGATACAGAAACACCGTGGCCCCTTTCTTTGAGATAACTCTGCACTATTGCGAGCTGTAAATGCCACTTCCAGCTTAGCTGTGCAGAAGAAGAACATCAAGAAGAAGAAATATCTCGAAATATGTCCGTCAGGCCAGTTCCTTTGAGTTGAATCTGCAAATATCTCGGAAACGAAGCGAGCTATGGCAAAATGTTAAGAGACCTTTTTTGTAGAGAATTATGTTTCGTACAATTTATGTTCTATGATATTTTTTGGTCAGAAGCGTAGTTTTCGAGATATATCGAGATATTTAAAAGTTCCAAAGCCGCACCAACATAATAGAGATACAGAAACACCGTGGCCCCTTTCTTTGAGATAACTCTGCACTAGTGCGAGCCGCAAATGCCACTTCCAGCTTAGCTGTGCAGAAGAAGAACAACAAGAAGAAGAAATATCTCGAAATATGTCCGTCAGGCCCCTTCCCTTGAGATATATCTGCAAATATCTCGGAAACGAAGCGAGCTATGGCAAAATGTTGAGAGACCTTTTTTGTAGAGAATTAAGTTTCCTACGTTTTATGTTCTATGATATTTTTTGATCAGATGCGTAGTTCTCGAGATATATCAAGATATTTAAAAGTTCCGAAGCCGCACCAACATAATAGAGATACAGAAACACCGTGGCCCCTTTCTTTGAGATAACTCTGCACTATTGCGAGCTGTAAATGCCACTTCCAGCTTAGCTGTGCAGAAGAAGAACATCAAGAAGAAGAAATATCTCGAAATATGTCCGTCAGGCCCCTTCCCTTGAGATAAATCTGCAAATATCTTGGAAACGAAGAGAGCTATGGCAAAATGTTAAGAGACCTTTTTTGTAGAGAATTAAGTTTCCTACTTTTTATGTTCTATGATATTTTTTGATCTGATGCGTAGTTCTCGAGATATATCAAGATATTTAAAAGTTCCGAAGCCGCACCAACATAATAGAGATACAGAAATACCGTGGCCCCTTTCTTTGAGATAACTCTGCACTATTGCGGGCTGTAAATGCCACTTCCAGCTTAGCTGTGCAGAAGAAGAACAACAAGAAGAAGAAATATCTCGAAATATGTCCGTCAGGCCCCTTCCCTTGAGATATATCTGCAAATATCTCGGAAACGAAGCGAGCTATGGCAAAATGTTAAGAGACCTTTTTTGTAGAGAATTATGTTTCCTACAATTTATGTTCTATGATATTTTTTGATCAGAAGCGTAGTTTTCGAGATATATCGAGATATTTAAAAGTTCCGAAGCCGCACCAACATAATAGAGATACAGAAACACCGTGGCCATTTTCTTTGAGATAACTCTGCACTAGTGCGAGCCGCAAATGCCACTTCCAGCTTAGCTGTGCAGAAGAAGAACAACAAGAAGAAGAAATATCTCGAAATATGTCCGTCAGGCCCCTTCTCTTGAGATAAATCTGCAAATATCTCGGAAACGAAGCGAGCTATGGCAAAATGTTAAGAGACCTTTTTTGTAGAGAATTAAGTTTCCTACTTTTTATGTTCTATGATATTTTTTGAGCAGATGCGTAGTTCTCGAGATATATCGAGATATTTAAAAGTTCCGAAGCCGCACCAACATAATAGGGATACAGAAACACCGTGGCCCCTTTCTTTGAGATAACTCTGCACTAGTGCGAGCCGCAAATGCCACTTCCAGCTTAGCTGTGCAGAAGAAGAACAACAAGAAGAAGAAGTATCTCGAAATATGTCCGTCAGGCCCCTTCCCTTGAGATATATCTGCAAATATCTCGGAAACGAAGCGAGCTATGGCAAAATGTTAAGAGACCTTTTTTGTAGAGAATTATGTTTCCTACAATTTATGTTCTATGATATTTTTTGATCAGAAGCGTAGTTTTCGAGATATATCGAGATATTTAAAAGTTCCGAAGCCGCACCAACATAATAGGGATACAGAAACACCGTGGCCCCTTTCTTTGAGATAACTCTGCACTGTTGCGAGCTGTAAATGCCACTTCCAGCTTAGCTGTGCAGAAGAAGAACAACAAGAAGAAGAAATATCTCGAAATATGTCCGTCAGGCCCCTTCCCTTGAGATAAATCTGCAAATATCTCGGAAACGAAGCGAGCTATGGCAAAATGTTAAGAGACGTTTTTTGTAGAGAATTATGTTTCCTACAATTTATGTCCTACGATATTTTTTGATCAGAAGCGTAGTTTTCGAGATATATCGAGATATTTAAAAGTTCCGAAGCCGCACCAACATAATAGGGATACAGAAACACCGTGGCCCCTTTCTTTGAGATAACTCTGCACTAGTGCGAGCCGCAAATGCCACTTCCAGCTTAGCTGTGCAGAAGAAGAACAACAAGAAGAAGAAATATCTCGAAATATGTCCGTCAGGCCCCTTCCCTTGAGATAAATCTGCAAATATCTCGGAAACGAAGAGAGCTATGGCCAATTGTTAAGAGACCTTTTTTGTAGAGAATTAAGTTTCCTACTTTTTATGTTCTATGATATTTTTTGATCAGATGCGTAGTTCTCGAGATATATCAAGATATTTAAAAGTTCCGAAGCCGCACCAACATAATAGAGATACAGAAACACCGTGGCCCCTTTCTTTGAGATAACTCTGCACTATTGCGAGCTGTAAATGCCACTTCCAGCTTAGCTGTGCAGAAGAAGAACATCAAGAAGAAGAAATATCTCGAAATATGTCCGTCAGGCCAGTTCCTTTGAGTTGAATCTGCAAATATCTCGGAAACGAAGCGAGCTATGGCAAAATGTTAAGAGACCTTTTTTGTAGAGAATTATGTTTCGTACAATTTATGTTCTATGATATTTTTTGGTCAGAAGCGTAGTTTTCGAGATATATCGAGATATTTAAAAGTTCCAAAGCCGCACCAACATAATAGAGATACAGAAACACCGTGGCCCCTTTCTTTGAGATAACTCTGCACTAGTGCGAGCCGCAAATGCCACTTCCAGCTTAGCTGTGCAGAAGAAGAACAACAAGAAGAAGAAATATCTCGAAATATGTCCGTCAGGCCCCTTCCCTTGAGATATATCTGCAAATATCTCGGAAACGAAGCGAGCTATGGCAAAATGTTGAGAGACCTTTTTTGTAGAGAATTAAGTTTCCTACGTTTTATGTTCTATGATATTTTTTGATCAGATGCGTAGTTCTCGAGATATATCAAGATATTTAAAAGTTCCGAAGCCGCACCAACATAATAGAGATACAGAAACACCGTGGCCCCTTTCTTTGAGATAACTCTGCACTATTGCGAGCTGTAAATGCCACTTCCAGCTTAGCTGTGCAGAAGAAGAACATCAAGAAGAAGAAATATCTCGAAATATGTCCGTCAGGCCCCTTCCCTTGAGATAAATCTGCAAATATCTTGGAAACGAAGAGAGCTATGGCAAAATGTTAAGAGACCTTTTTTGTAGAGAATTAAGTTTCCTACTTTTTATGTTCTATGATATTTTTTGATCTGATGCGTAGTTCTCGAGATATATCAAGATATTTAAAAGTTCCGAAGCCGCACCAACATAATAGAGATACAGAAATACCGTGGCCCCTTTCTTTGAGATAACTCTGCACTATTGCGGGCTGTAAATGCCACTTCCAGCTTAGCTGTGCAGAAGAAGAACAACAAGAAGAAGAAATATCTCGAAATATGTCCGTCAGGCCCCTTCCCTTGAGATATATCTGCAAATATCTCGGAAACGAAGCGAGCTATGGCAAAATGTTAAGAGACCTTTTTTGTAGAGAATTATGTTTCCTACAATTTATGTTCTATGATATTTTTTGATCAGAAGCGTAGTTTTCGAGATATATCGAGATATTTAAAAGTTCCGAAGCCGCACCAACATAATAGAGATACAGAAACACCGTGGCCCCTTTCGTTGAGATAACTCTGCACTAGTGCGAGCCGCAAATGCCACTTCCAGCTTAGCTGTGCAGAAGAAGAACGACAAGAAGAAGAAATATCTCGAAATATGTCCGTCAGGCCCCTTCCCTTGAGATAAATCTGCAAATATCTCGGAAACGAAGCGAGCTATGGCAAAATGTTAAGAGACGTTTTTTGTAGACAATTATGTTTCCTACAATTTATGTTCTATGATATTTTTTGATCAGAAGCGTAGTTTTCGAGATATATCGAGATATTTAAAAGTTCCGAAGCCGCACCAACATAATAGGGATACAGAAACACCGTGGCCCCTTTCTTTGAGATAACTCTGCACTAGTGCGAGCCGCAAATGCCACTTCCAGCTTAGCTGTGCAGAAGAAGAACAACAAGAAGAAGAAATATCTCGAAATATGTCCGTCAGGCCCCTTCCCTTGAGATAAATCTGCAAATATCTCGGATACGAAGCGAGCTATGGCCAATTGTTAAGAGACCTTTTTTGTAGAGAATTAAGTTTCCTACTTTTTATGTTCTATGATATTTTTTGATCAGATGCGTAGTTCTCGAGATATATCGAGATATTTAAAAGTTCCGAAGCCGCACCAACATAATAGGGATACAGAAACACCGTGGCCCCTTTCTTTGAGATAACTCTGCACTAGTGCGAGCCGCAAATGCCACTTCCAGCTTAGCTGTGCAGAAGAAGAACAACAAGAAGAAGAAATATCTCGAAATATGTCCGTCAGGCCCCTTCCCTTGAGATATATCTGCAAATATCTCGGAAACGAAGCTAGCTATGGCAAAATGTTAAGAGACCTTTTTTGTAGAGAATTAAGTTTCCTACTTTTTATGTTCTATGATATTTTTTGATTAGATGCGTAGTTCTCGAGATATATCAAGATATTTAAAAGTTCCGAAGCCGCACCAACATAATAGAGATACAGAAACACCGTGGCCCCTTTCTTTCAGATAACTATGCACTATTGCGAGCTGCAAATGCCACTTCCAGCTTAGCTGTGCAGAAGAACAACAAGAAGAAGCAATATTTCGAAATATGTCCGTCAGGCCCCTTCCCTTGAGATAAATCTGCAAATATCTCGGAAACGAAGAGAGCTATGGCAAAATGTTAAGAGACCTTTTTTGTAGAGAATTAAGTTTCCTACTTTTTATGTTCTATGATATTTTTTGATCTGATGCGTAGTTCTCGAGATATATCAAGATATTTAAAAGTTCCGAAGCCGCACCAACATAATAGAGATACAGAAACACCGTGGCACCTTTCTTTGAGATAACGCTGCACTATTGCGAGCTGTAAATGCCACTTCCAGCTTAGCTGTGCAGAAGAAGAACAACAAGAAGAAGAAATATCTCGAAATATGTCCGTCAGGCCCCTTCCCTTGAGATAAATCTGCAAATATCTCGGAAACGAAGCGAGCTATGGCAAAATGCTGAGAGACCTTTTTTGTAGAGAATTAAGTTTCCTACTATTTATGTTCTATGATATTTTTGGATCAGATGCGTAGTTCTCGAGATATATCAAGATATTTAAAAGTTCCGAAGCCGCACCAACATAATAGAGATACAGAAACACCGTGGCCCCCCCTTTCTTTGAGATAACTCTGCACTAGAGCGAGCCGCAAATGCCACTTCCAGCTTAGCTGTGCAGAAGAAGAACAACAAGAAGAAGAAATATCTCGAAATATGTCCGTCAGGCCACTTCCCTTGAGATAAATCTGCAAATATCTCGGAAACGAAGCGAGCTATGGCAAAATGTTAAGAGACCTTTTTTGTACAGAATTATGTTTCCTACTTTTTATCTTCTATGATATTTTTTGATCAGACGCGTAGTTCTCGAGATATATCAAGATATTTAAAAGTTCCGAAGCCGCACCAACATAATAGAGATACAGAAACACCGTGGCCCCTTTCTTTGAGATATCTCTGCACTATTGCGAGCTGCAAATGCCACTTCCAGCTTAGCTGTGCAGAAGAAGAACAACAAGAAGAAGAAATATCTCGAAATATGTCCGTGAGGCCCCTTCCCTTGAGATAAATCTGCAAATATCTCGGAATCGAAGCGAGCTATGGCAAAATGTTAAGAGACCTTTTTTGTAGAGAATTAAGTTTCCTACTTTTTATGTTCTATGATATTTTTTGATCAGATGCGTAGTTCTCGAGATATATCAAGATATTTAAAAGTTCCGAAGCCGCACCAACATAATAGAGATACAGAAACACCGTGGCCCCTTTCTTTGAGATAACTCTGCACTAGCGCGAGCCGCAAATGCCACTTACAGCTTAGCTGTGCAGAAGAAGAACAACGAGAAGAAGAAATATCTCGAAATATGTCCGTCAGGCCCCTTCCCTTGAGATAAATATGCAAATATCTCGGAAACGAAGCGAGCTATGGCAAAATGTTAAGCGACCTTTTTTGTAGAGAATTAAGTTTCCTACTTTTTATGTTCTATGATATTTTTTGATCAGATGCGTAGTTCTCGAGATATATCAAGATATTTAAAAGTTCCGAAGCCCCACCAACATAATAGAGATACAGAAACACCGTGGCCCCTTTCTTTGAGATAACTCTGCACTATTGCGAGCTGCAAATGCCACTTCCAGCTTAGCTGTGCAGAGGAAGAACAACAAGAAAAAGAAATATCTCCAAATATGTCCGTCAGGCCCCTTCCCTTGAGATAAATCTGCAAATATCTCGGAAACGAAGCGAGCTATGGCAAAATGCTGAGAGACCTTTTTTGTAGAGAATTAAGTTTCCTACTATTTATGTTCTATGATATTTTTGGATCAGATGCGTAGTTCTCGAGATATATCAAGATATTTAAAAGTTCCGAAGCCGCACCAACATAATAGAGATACAGAAACACCGTGGCCCCCCCTTTCTTTGAGATAACTCTGCACTAGAGCGAGCCGCAAATGCCACTTCCAGCTTAGCTGTGCAGAAGAAGAACAACAAGAAGAAGAAATATCTCGAAATATGTCCCTCAGGCCCCTTCCCTTGAGATAAATCTGCAAATATCTCGGAAACGAAGCGAGCTATGGCAAAATGTTAAGCGACCTTTTTTGTAGAGAATTAAGTTTCCTACTTTTTATGTTCTATGATATTTTTTGATCAGATGCGTAGTTCTCGAGATATATCAAGATATTTAAAAGTTCCGAAGCCCCACCAACATAATAGAGATACAGAAACACCGTGGCCCCTTTCTTTGAGATAACTCTGCACTATTGCGAGCTGCAAATGCCACTTCCAGCTTAGCTGTGCAGAGGAAGAACAACAAGAAAAAGAAATATCTCCAAATATGTCCGTCAGGCCCCTTCCCTTGAGATAAATCTGCAAATATCTCGGAAACGAAGAGAGCTATGGCAAAATGTTAAGAGACCTTTTTTGTAGAGAATTAAGTTTCCTACTTTTTATGTTCTATGATATTTTTTGATCTGATGCGTAGTTCTCGAGATATATCAAGATATTTAAAAGTTCCGAAGCCGCACCAACATAATAGAGATACAGAAACACCGTGGCACCTTTCTTTGAGATAACGCTGCACTATTGCGAGCTGTAAATGCCACTTCCAGCTTAGCTGTGCAGAAGAAGAACAACAAGAAGAAGAAATATCTCGAAATATGTCCGTCAGGCCCCTTCCCTTGAGATAAATCTGCAAATATCTCGGAAACGAAGCGAGCTATGGCAAAATGCTGAGAGACCTTTTTTGTAGAGAATTAAGTTTCCTACTATTTATGTTCTATGATATTTTTGGATCAG
The DNA here is from genome assembly GCF_051020975.1 of Osmia lignaria lignaria. Classification (NCBI taxonomy): domain Eukaryota; kingdom Metazoa; phylum Arthropoda; class Insecta; order Hymenoptera; family Megachilidae; genus Osmia; species Osmia lignaria. The sequence continues at coordinate 1,864,722 of NW_027478167.1, read as the reverse complement.
ATGCGTAGTTCTCGAGATATATCAAGATATTTAAAAGTTCCGAAGCCGCACCAACATAATAGAGATACAGAAACACCGTGGCCCCCCCTTTCTTTGAGATAACTCTGCACTAGAGCGAGCCGCAAATGCCACTTCCAGCTTAGCTGTGCAGAAGAAGAACAACAAGAAGAAGAAATATCTCGAAATATGTCCGTCAGGCCACTTCCCTTGAGATAAATCTGCAAATATCTCGGAAACGAAGCGAGCTATGGCAAAATGTTAAGAGACCTTTTTTGTAGAGAATTATGTTTCCTACTTTTTATGTTCTATGATATTTTTTGATCAGACGCGTAGCTCTCGAGATATATCAAGATATTTAAAAGTTCCGAAGCCGCACCAACATAATAGAGATACAGAAACACCGTGGCCCCTTTCTTTGAGATAACTCTGCACTATTGCGAGCTGGAAATGCCACTTCCAGTTTAGCTGTGCAGAAGAAGAACAACAAGAAGAAGGAATATCTCGAAATATGTCCGTCAGGCCCCTGCCCTTGAGATATATCTGCAAATATCTCGGAAACGAAGCGAGCTATGGCAAAATGTTAAGAGACCTTTTTTGTAGAGAATTATGTTTCCTACAATTTATGTTCTACGATATTTTTTGATCAGAAGCGTAGTTTTCGAGATATATCGAGATATTTAAAAGTTCCGAAGCCGCACCAACATAATAGAGATACAGAAACACCGTGGCCCCTTTCTTTGAGATAACTCTGCACTATTGCGACCTGCAAATGCCACTTCCAGCTTAGCTGTGCAGAAGAAGAACAACAAGAAGAAGAAATATCTCGAAATATGTCCCTCAGGCCCCTTCCCTTGAGATAAATCTGCAAATATCTCGGAAACGAAGCGAGCTATGGCAAAATGTTAAGCGACCTTTTTTGTAGAGAATTAAGTTTCCTACTTTTTATGTTCTATGATATTTTTTGATCAGATGCGTAGTTCTCGAGATATATCAAGATATTTAAAAGTTCCGAAGCCCCACCAACATAATAGAGATACAGAAACACCGTGGCCCCTTTCTTTGAGATAACTCTGCACTATTGCGAGCTGCAAATGCCACTTCCAGCTTAGCTGTGCAGAGGAAGAACAACAAGAAAAAGAAATATCTCCAAATATGTCCGTCAGGCCCCTTCCCTTGAGATAAATCTGCAAATATCTCGGAAACGAAGCGAGCTATGGCAAAATGTTAAGAGACCTTTTTTGTAGAGAATTAAGTTTCCTACATTTTATGTTCTATGATATTTTTTGATCAGATGCGTAGTTCTCGAGATATATCGAGATACTTAAAAGTTCCGAAGCCGCACCAACATAATAGAGATACAGAAACAGCGTGGCCCCTTTCTTTGAGATAACTGTGCACTAGTGCGAGCCGCAAATGCCACTTCCAGCTTAGCTGTGCAGAAGAAGAACAAGAAGAAGAAGAAATATCTCGAAATATGTCCGTCAGGCCCCTTCCCTTGAGATAAATCTGCAAATATCTCGGAAACGAAGCGAGCTATGGCAAAATGTTAAGAGACCTTTTTTGTAGAGAATTATGTTTCCCACAATTTATGTTCTACGATATTTTTTGATCAGAAGCGTAGTTTTCGAGATATATCGAGATATTTAAAAGTTCCGAAGCCGCACCAACATAATAGAGATACAGAAACACCGTGGCCCCTTTCTTTGAGATAACTCTGCACTATTGCGACCTGCAAATGCCACTTCCAGCTTAGCTGTGCAGAAGAAGAACAACAAGAAGAAGAAATATCTCGAAATATGTCCCTCAGGCCCCTTCCCTTGAGATAAATCTGCAAATATCTCGGAAACGAAGCGAGCTATGGCAAAATGTTAAGCGACCTTTTTTGTAGAGAATTAAGTTTCCTACTTTTTATGTTCTATGATATTTTTTGATCAGATGCGTAGTTCTCGAGATATATCAAGATATTTAAAAGTTCCGAAGCCCCACCAACATAATAGAGATACAGAAACACCGTGGCCCCTTTCTTTGAGATAACTCTGCACTATTGCGAGCTGCAAATGCCACTTCCAGCTTAGCTGTGCAGAGGAAGAACAACAAGAAAAAGAAATATCTCCAAATATGTCCGTCAGGCCCCTTCCCTTGAGATAAATCTGCAAATATCTCGGAAACGAAGAGAGCTATGGCAAAATGTTAAGAGACCTTTTTTGTAGAGAATTAAGTTTCCTACTTTTTATGTTCTATGATATTTTTTGATCTGATGCGTAGTTCTCGAGATATATCAAGATATTTAAAAGTTCCGAAGCCGCACCAACATAATAGAGATACAGAAACACCGTGGCACCTTCCTTTGAGATAACGCTGCACTATTGCGAGCTGTAAATGCCACTTCCAGCTTAGCTGTGCAGAAGAAGAACAACAAGAAGAAGAAATATCTCGAAATATGTCCGTCAGGCCCCTTCCCTTGAGATAAATCTGCAAATATCTCGGAAACGAAGCGAGCTATGGCAAAATGCTGAGAGACCTTTTTTGTAGAGAATTAAGTTTCCTACTATTTATGTTCTATGATATTTTTGGATCAGATGCGTAGTTCTCGAGATATATCAAGATATTTAAAAGTTCCGAAGCCGCACCAACATAATAGAGATACAGAAACACCGTGGCCCCCCCTTTCTTTGAGATAACTCTGCACTAGAGCGAGCCGCAAATGCCACTTCCAGCTTAGCTGTGCAGAAGAAGAACAACAAGAAGAAGAAATATCTCGAAATATGTCCGTCAGGCCACTTCCCTTGAGATAAATCTGCAAATATCTCGGAAACGAAGCGAGCTATGGCAAAATGTTAAGAGACCTTTTTTGTAGAGAATTATGTTTCCTACTTTTTATGTTCTATGATATTTTTTGATCAGACGCGTAGCTCTCGAGATATATCAAGATATTTAAAAGTTCCGAAGCCGCACCAACATAATAGAGATACAGAAACACCGTGGCCCCTTTCTTTGAGATAACTCTGCACTATTGCGAGCTGGAAATGCCACTTCCAGTTTAGCTGTGCAGAAGAAGAACAACAAGAAGAAGGAATATCTCGAAATATGTCCGTCAGGCCCCTGCCCTTGAGATATATCTGCAAATATCTCGGAAACGAAGCGAGCTATGGCAAAATGTTAAGAGACCTTTTTTGTAGAGAATTATGTTTCCTACAATTTATGTTCTACGATATTTTTTGATCAGAAGCGTAGTTTTCGAGATATATCGAGATATTTAAAAGTTCCGAAGCCGCACCAACATAATAGAGATACAGAAACACCGTGGCCCCTTTCTTTGAGATAACTCTGCACTATTGCGACCTGCAAATGCCACTTCCAGCTTAGCTGTGCAGAAGAAGAACAACAAGAAGAAGAAATATCTCGAAATATGTCCCTCAGGCCCCTTCCCTTGAGATAAATCTGCAAATATCTCGGAAACGAAGCGAGCTATGGCAAAATGTTAAGCGACCTTTTTTGTAGAGAATTAAGTTTCCTACTTTTTATGTTCTATGATATTTTTTGATCAGATGCGTAGTTCTCGAGATATATCAAGATATTTAAAAGTTCCGAAGCCCCACCAACATAATAGAGATACAGAAACACCGTGGCCCCTTTCTTTGAGATAACTCTGCACTATTGCGAGCTGCAAATGCCACTTCCAGCTTAGCTGTGCAGAGGAAGAACAACAAGAAAAAGAAATATCTCCAAATATGTCCGTCAGGCCCCTTCCCTTGAGATAAATCTGCAAATATCTCGGAAACGAAGCGAGCTATGGCAAAATGTTAAGAGACCTTTTTTGTAGAGAATTAAGTTTCCTACATTTTATGTTCTATGATATTTTTTGATCAGATGCGTAGTTCTCGAGATATATCGAGATACTTAAAAGTTCCGAAGCCGCACCAACATAATAGAGATACAGAAACAGCGTGGCCCCTTTCTTTGAGATAACTGTGCACTAGTGCGAGCCGCAAATGCCACTTCCAGCTTAGCTGTGCAGAAGAAGAACAAGAAGAAGAAGAAATATCTCGAAATATGTCCGTCAGGCCCCTTCCCTTGAGATAAATCTGCAAATATCTCGGAAACGAAGCGAGCTATGGCAAAATGTTAAGAGACCTTTTTTGTACAGAATTATGTTTCCTACTTTTTATGTTCTATGATATTTTTTGATCAGACGCGTAGTTCTCGAGATATATCAAGATATTTAAAAGTTCCGAAGCCGCACCAACATAATAGAGATACAGAAACACCGTGGCCCCTTTCTTTGAGATATCTCTGCACTATTGCGAGCTGCAAATGCCACTTCCAGCTTAGCTGTGCAGAAGAAGAACAACAAGAAGAAGAAATATCTCGAAATATGTCCGTGAGGCCCCTTCCCTTGAGATAAATCTGCAAATATCTCGGAATCGAAGCGAGCTATGGCAAAATGTTAAGAGACCTTTTTTGTAGAGAATTAAGTTTCCTACTTTTTATGTTCTATGATATTTTTTGATCAGATGCGTAGTTCTCGAGATATATCAAGATATTTAAAAGTTCCGAAGCCGCACCAACATAATAGAGATACAGAAACACCGTGGCCCCTTTCTTTGAGATAACTCTGCACTAGCGCGAGCCGCAAATGCCACTTACAGCTTAGCTGTGCAGAAGAAGAACAACGAGAAGAAGAAATATCTCGAAATATGTCCGTCAGGCCCCTTCCCTTGAGATAAATATGCAAATATCTCGGAAACGAAGCTAGCTATGGCAAAATGTTAAGAGACCTTTTTTGTAGAGAATTAAGTTTCCTACTTTTTATGTTCTATGATATTTTTTGATTAGATGCGTAGTTCTCGAGATATATCAAGATATTTAAAAGTTCCGAAGCCGCACCAACATAATAGAGATACAGAAACACCGTGGCCCCTTTCTTTGAGATAACGCTGCACTATTGCGAGCTGTAAATGCCACTTCCAGCTTAGCTGTGCAGAAGAAGAACAACAAGAAGAAGAAATATCTCGAAATATGTCCGTCAGGCCCCTTCCCTTGAGATAAATCTGCAAATATCTCGGAAACGAAGCGAGCTATGGCAAAATGTTGAGAGACCTTTTTTGTAGAGAATTAAGTTTCCTACTATTTATGTTCCATGATATTTTTGGATCAGATGCGTAGTTCTCGAGATATATCAAGATATTTAAAAGTTCCGAAGCCGCACCAACATAATAGAGATACAGAAACACCGTGGCCCCTTTCTTTGAGATAACTCTGCACAAGAGCGAGCCGCAAATGCCACTTCCAGCTTAGCTGTGCAGAAGAAGAACAACAAGAAGAAGAAATATCTCGAAATATGTCCGTCAGGCCACTTCCCTTGAGATAAATCTGCAAATATCTCGGAAACGAAGCGAGCTATGGCAAAATGTTAAGAGACCTTTTTTGTACAGAATTATGTTTCCTACTTTTTATGTTCTATGATATTTTTTGATCAGACGCGTAGTTCTCGAGATATATCAAGATATTTAAAAGTTCCGAAGCCGCACCAACATAATAGAGATACAGAAACACCGTGGCCCCTTTCTTTGAGATATCTCTGCACTATTGCGAGCTGCAAATGCCACTTCCAGCTTAGCTGTGCAGAAGAAGAACAACAAGAAGAAGAAATATCTCGAAATATGTCCGTGAGGCCCCTTCCCTTGAGATAAATCTGCAAATATCTCGGAATCGAAGCGAGCTATGGCAAAATGTTAAGAGACCTTTTTTGTAGAGAATTAAGTTTCCTACTTTTTATGTTCTATGATATTTTTTGATCAGATGCGTAGTTCTCGAGATATATCAAGATATTTAAAAGTTCCGAAGCCGCACCAACATAATAGAGATACAGAAACACCGTGGCCCCTTTCTTTGAGATAACTCTGCACTAGCGCGAGCCGCAAATGCCACTTACAGCTTAGCTGTGCAGAAGAAGAACAACGAGAAGAAGAAATATCTCGAAATATGTCCGTCAGGCCCCTTCCCTTGAGATAAATATGCAAATATCTCGGAAACGAAGCGAGCTATGGCAAAATGTTAAGCGACCTTTTTTGTAGAGAATTAAGTTTCCTACTTTTTATGTTCTATGGTATTTTTTGATCAGATGCGTAGTTCTCGAGATATATCAAGATATTTAAAAGTTCCGAAGCCCCACCAACATAATAGAGATACAGAAACACCGTGGCCCCTTTCTTTGAGATAACTCTGCACTATTGCGAGCTGCAAATGCCACTTCCAGCTTAGCTGTGCAGAGGAAGAACAACAAGAAGAAGAAATATCTCGAAATATGTCCGTCAGGCCAGTTCCTTTGAGCTGAATCTGCAAATATCTCGGAAACGAAGCGAGCTATGGCGAAATGTTAAGAGACGTTTTTTGTAGAGAATTCTGTTTCCTACAATTTATGTTCTATGATATTTTTTGATCAGAAGCGTAGTTTTCGAGATATATCGAGATACCTAAAAGTTCCGAAGCCGCACCAACATAATAGAGATACAGAAACACCGTGGCCCCTTTCTTTGAGATAACTCTGCACTAGTGCGAGCCGCAAATGCCACTTCCAGCTTAGCTGTGCAGAAGAAGAACAACAAGAAAAAGAAATATCTCGAAATATGTCCGTTAGGCCCCTTCCCTTGAGATAAATCTGCAAATATCTCGGAAACGAAGCGAGCTATGGCAAAATGTTAAGAGACCTTTTTTGTAGAGAATTAAGTTTCCTACTTTTTATGTTCTATGATATTTTTTGATGAGAAGCGTAGTTTTCGAGATATATCGAGATATTTAAAGGTTCCGAAGCCGCACCAACATAATAGAGATACAGAAACACCGTGGCCCCTTTCTTTGAGATAACTGTGCACTAGTGCGAGCCGCAAATGCCACTTCCAGCTTAGCTGTGCAGAAGAAGAACAACAAGAAGAAGAAATATCTCGAAATATGTCCGTCAGGCCCCTTCCCTTGAGATAAATCTGCAAATATCTCGGAAACGAAGCGAGCTATGGCAAAATGTTGAGAGACCTTTTTTGTAGAGAATTAAGTTTCCTACTATTTATGTTCCATGATATTTTTGGATCAGATGCGTAGTTCTCGAGATATATCAAGATATTTAAAAGTTCCGAAGCCGCACCAACATAATAGAGATACAGAAACACCGTGGCCCCTTTCTTTGAGATAACTCTGCACTAGAGCGAGCCGCAAATGCCACTTCCAGCTTAGCTGTGCAGAAGAAGAACAACAAGAAGAAGAAATATCTCGAAATATGTCCGTCAGGCCACTTCCCTTGAGATAAATCTGCAAATATCTCGGAAACGAAGCGAGCTATGGGAAAATGTTAAGAGACCTTTTTTGTACAGAATTATGTTTCCTACTTTTTATGTTCTATGATATTTTTTGATCAGACGCGTAGTTCTCGAGATATATCAAGATATTTAAAAGTTCCGAAGCCGCACCAACATAATAGAGATACAGAAACACCGTGGCCCCTTTCTTTGAGATATCTCTGCACTATTGCGAGCTGCAAATGCCACTTCCAGCTTAGCTGTGCAGAAGAAGAACAACGAGAAGAAGAAATATCTCGAAATATGTCCGTCAGGCCCCTTCCCTTGAGATAAATATGCAAATATCTCGGAAACGAAGCGAGCTATGGCAAAATGTTAAGCGACCTTTTTTGTAGAGAATTAAGTTTCCTACTTTTTATGTTCTATGGTATTTTTTGATCAGATGCGTAGTTCTCGAGATATATCAAGATATTTAAAAGTTCCGAAGCCCCACCAACATAATAGAGATACAGAAACACCGTGGCCCCTTTCTTTGAGATAACTCTGCACTATTGCGAGCTGCAAATGCCACTTCCAGCTTAGCTGTGCAGAGGAAGAACAACAAGAAGAAGAAATATCTCGAAATATGTCCGTCAGGCCAGTTCCTTTGAGCTGAATCTGCAAATATCTCGGAAACGAAGCGAGCTATGGCAAAATGTTAAGAGACGTTTTTTGTAGAGAATTATGTTTCCTACAATTTATGTTCTATGATATTTTTTGATCAGAAGCGTAGTTTTCGAGATATATCGAGATACCTAAAAGTTCCGAAGCCGCACCAACATAATAGAGATACAGAAACACCGTGGCCCCTTTCTTTGAGATAACTCTGCACTAGTGCGAGCCGCAAATGCCACTTCCAGCTTAGCTGTGCAGAAGAAGAACAACAAGAAGAAGAAATATCTCGAAATATGTCCGTTAGGCCCCTTCCCTTGAGATAAATCTGCAAATATCTCGGAAACGAAGCGAGCTATGGCAAAATGTTAAGAGACCTTTTTTGTAGAGAATTAAGTTTCCTACTTTTTATGTTCTATGATATTTTTTGATCAGAAGCGTAGTTTTCGAGATATATCGAGATATTTAAAGGTTCCGAAGCCGCACCAACATAATAGAGATACAGAAACACCGTGGCCCCTTTCTTTGAGATAACTGTGCACTAGTGCGAGCCGCAAATGCCACTTCCAGCTTAGCTGTGCAGAAGAAGAACAACAAGAAGAAGAAATATCTCGAAATATGTCCGTCAGGCCCCTTCCCTTGAGATAAATCTGCAAATATCTCGGAAACGAAGCGAGCTATGGCAAAATGTTAAGAAACCTTTTTTGTACAGAATTATGTTTCCTACTTTTTATGTTCTATGATATTTTTTGATCAGACGCGTAGTTCTCGAGATATATCAAGATATTTAAAAGTTCCGAAGCCGCACCAACATAATAGAGATACAGAAACACCGTGGCCCCTTTCTTTGAGATATCTCTGCACTATTGCGAGCTGCAAATGCCACTTCCAGCTTAGCTGTGCAGAAGAAGAACAACAAGAATAAGAAATATCTCGAAATATGTCCGTGAGGCCAGTTCCTTTGAGCTGAATCTGCAAATATCTCGGAAACGAAGCGAGCTATGGCAAAATGTTAAGAGACGTTTTTTGTAGAGAATTATGTTTCCTACAATTTATGTTCTCTGATATTTTTTGATCAGAAGCGTAGTTTTCGAGATATATCGAGATACCTAAAAGTTCCGAAGCCGCACCAACATAATAGAGATACAGAAACACCGTGGCCCCTTTCTTTGAGATAACTCTGCACTAGTGCGAGCCGCAAATGCCACTTCCAGCTTAGCTGTGCAGAAGAAGAACAACAAGAAGAAGAAATATCTCGAAATATGTCCGTTAGGCCCCTTTCCTTGAGATAAATCTGCAAATATCTCGGAAACGAAGCGAGCTATGGCAAAATGTTAAGAGACCTTTTTTGTAGAGAATTAAGTTTCCTACTTTTTATGTTCTATGATATTTTTTGATCAGAAGCGTAGTTTTCGAGATATATCGAGATATTTAAAGGTTCCGAAGCCGCACCAACATAATAGAGATACAGAAACACCGTGGCCCCTTTCTTTGAGATAACTGTGCACTAGTGCGAGCCGCAAATGCCACTTCCAGCTTAGCTGTGCAGAAGAAGAACAACAAGAAGAAGAAATATCTCGAAATATGTCCGTCAGGCCCCTTCCCTTGAGATAAATCTGCAAATATCTGGAAACGAAGCGAGCTATGGCAAAATGTTGAGAGACCTTTTTTGTAGAGAATTAAGTTTCCTACTATTTATGTTCCATGATATTTTTGGATCAGATGCGTAGTTCTCGAGATATATCAAGATATTTAAAAGTTCCGAAGCCGCACCAACATAATAGAGATACAGAAACACCGTGGCCCCTTTCTTTGAGATAACTCTGCACTAGAGCGAGCCGCAAATGCCACTTCCAGCTTAGCTGTGCAGAAGAAGAACAACAAGAAGAAGAAATATCTCGAAATATGTCCGTCAGGCCACTTCCCTTGAGATAAATCTGCAAATATCTCGGAAACGAAGCGAGCTATGGCAAAATGTTAAGAGACCTTTTTTGTACAGAATTATGTTTCCTACTTTTTATGTTCTATGATATTTTTTGATCAGACGCGTAGTTCTCGAGATATATCAAGATATTTAAAAGTTCCGAAGCCGCACCAACATAATAGAGATACAGAAACACCGTGGCCCCTTTCTTTGAGATATCTCTGCACTATTGCGAGCTGCAAATGCCACTTCCAGCTTAGCTGTGCAGAAGAAGAACAACAAGAAGAAGAAATATCTCGAAATATGTCCGTGAGGCCCCTTCCCTTGAGATAAATCTGCAAATATCTCGGAATCGAAGCGAGCTATGGCAAAATGTTAAGAGACCTTTTTTGTAGAGAATTAAGTTTCCTACTTTTTATGTTCTATGATATTTTTTGATCAGATGCGTAGTTCTCGAGATATATCAAGATATTTAAAAGTTCCGAAGCCGCACCAACATAATAGAGATACAGAAACACCGTGGCCCCTTTCTTTGAGATAACTCTGCACTAGCGCGAGCCGCAAATGCCACTTACAGCTTAGCTGTGCAGAAGAAGAACAACGAGAAGAAGAAATATCTCGAAATATGTCCGTCAGGCCCCTTCCCTTGAGATAAATATGCAAATATCTCGGAAACGAAGCGAGCTATGGCAAAATGTTAAGCGACCTTTTTTGTAGAGAATTAAGTTTCCTACTTTTTATGTTCTATGGTATTTTTTGATCAGATGCGTAGTTCTCGAGATATATCAAGATATTTAAAAGTTCCGAAGCCCCACCAACATAATAGAGATACAGAAACACCGTGGCCCCTTTCTTTGAGATAACTCTGCACTATTGCGAGCTGCAAATGCCACTTCCAGCTTAGCTGTGCAGAGGAAGAACAACAAGAAGAAGAAATATCTCGAAATATGTCCGTCAGGCCAGTTCCTTTGAGCTGAATCTGCAAATATCTCGGAAACGAAGCGAGCTATGGCAAAATGTTAAGAGACGTTTTTTGTAGAGAATTATGTTTCCTACAATTTATGTTCTATGATATTTTTTGATCAGAAGCGTAGTTTTCGAGATATATCGAGATACCTAAAAGTTCCGAAGCCGCACCAACATAATAGAGATACAGAAACACCGTGGCCCCTTTCTTTGAGATAACTCTGCACTAGTGCGAGCCGCAAATGCCACTTCCAGCTTAGCTGTGCAGAAGAAGAACAACAAGAAGAAGAAATATCTCGAAATATGTCCGTTAGGCCCCTTCCCTTGAGATAAATCTGCAAATATCTCGGAAACGAAGCGAGCTATGGCAAAATGTTAAGAGACTTTTTTTGTAGAGAATTAAGTTTCCCACTTTTTATGTTCTATGATATTTTTTGATCAGAAGCGTAGTTTTCGAGATATATCGAGATATTTAAAGGTTCTGAAGCCGCACCAACATAATAGAGATACAGAAACACCGTGGCCCCTTTCTTTGAGATAACTGTGCACTAGTGCGAGCCGCAAATGCCACTTCCAGCTTAGCTGTGCAGAAGAAGAACAACAAGAAGAAGAAATATCTCGAAATATGTCCGTCAGGCCCCTTCCCTTGAGATAAATCTGCAAATATCTCGGAAACGAAGCGAGCTATGGCAAAATGTTAAGAGACCTTTTTTGTAGAGAATTAAGTTTCCTACTTTTTATGTTCTATGATATTTTTTGATCAGATGCGTAGTTCTCGAGATATATCAAGATATTTAAAGGTTCCGAAGCCGCACCAACATAATAGAGATACAGAAACACCGTGGCCCCTTTCTTTGAGATAACTCTGCACTATTGCGAGCTGTAAATGCCACTTCCAGCTTAGCTGTGCAGGAGAAGAACAACAAGAAGAAGAAATATCTCGAAATATGTCCGTCAGGCCCCTTCCCTTGAGATAAATCTGCAAATATCTCGGAAACGAAGCGAGCTATGGCAAAATGTTAAGAGACCTTTTTTGTACACAATTATGTTTCCTACTTTTTATGTTCTATGATATTTTTTGATCAGATGCGCAGTTCTCGAGATATATCAAGATATTTAAAAGTTCCGAAGCCGCACCAACATAATAGAGATACAGAAACACCGTGGCCCCTTTCTTTGAGATAACTCTGCACTATTGCGAGCTGCAAATGCCACTTCCAGCTTAGCTGTGCAGAAGAAGAACAACAAGAAGAAGAAATATCTGGAAATATGTCCGTCAGGCCCCTTCCCTTGAGATAAATCTGCAAATATCTCGGAAACGAAGCGAGCTATGGCAAAATGTTAAGAGACCTTTTTTGTACAGAATTATGTTTCCTACTTTTTATGTTCTATGATATTTTTTGATCAGACGCGTAGTTCTCGAGATATATCAAGATATTTAAAAGTTCCGAAGCCGCACCAACATAATAGAGATACAGAAACACCGTGGCCCCTTTCTTTGAGATATCTCTGCACTATTGCGAGCTGCAAATGCCACTTCCAGCTTAGCTGTGCAGAAGAAGAACAACAAGAAGAAGAAATATCTCGAAATATGTCCGTGAGGCCCCTTCCCTTGAGATAAATCTGCAAATATCTCGGAATCGAAGCGAGCTATGGCAAAATGTTAAGAGACCTTTTTTGTAGAGAATTAAGTTTCCTACTTTTTATGTTCTATGATATTTTTTGATCAGATGCGTAGTTCTCGAGATATATCAAGATATTTAAAAGTTCCGAAGCCGCACCAACATAATAGAGATACAGAAACACCGTGGCCCCTTTCTTTGAGATAACTCTGCACTAGCGCGAGCCGCAAATGCCACTTACAGCTTAGCTGTGCAGAAGAAGAACAACGAGAAGAAGAAATATCTCGAAATATGTCCGTCAGGCCCCTTCCCTTGAGATAAATATGCAAATATCTCGGAAACGAAGCGAGCTATGGCAAAATGTTAAGCGACCTTTTTTGTAGAGAATTAAGTTTCCTACTTTTTATGTTCTATGGTATTTTTTGATCAGATGCGTAGTTCTCGAGATATATCAAGATATTTAAAAGTTCCGAAGCACCACCAACATAATAGAGATACAGAAACACCGTGGCCCCTTTCTTTGAGATAACTCTGCACTATTGCGAGCTGCAAATGCCACTTCCAGCTTAGCTGTGCAGAGGAAGAACAACAAGAAGAAGAAATATCTCGAAATATGTCCGTCAGGCCAGTTCCTTTGAGCTGAATCTGCAAATATCTCGGAAACGAAGCGAGCTATGGCAAAATGTTAAGAGACGTTTTTTGTAGAGAATTATGTTTCCTACAATTTATGTTCTATGATATTTTTTGATCAGAAGCGTAGTTTTCGAGATATATCGAGATACCTAAAAGTTCCGAAGCCGCACCAACATAATAGAGATACAGAAACACCGTGGCCCCTTTCTTTGAGATAACTCTGCACTAGTGCGAGCCGCAAATGCCACTTCCAGCTTAGCTGTGCAGAAGAAGAACAACAAGAAGAAGAAATATCTCGAAATATGTCCGTTAGGCCCCTTCCCTTGAGATAAATCTGCAAATATCTCGGAAACGACGCGAGCTATGGCAAAATGTTAAGAGACTTTTTTTGTAGAGAATTAAGTTTCCCACTTTTTATGTTCTATGATATTTTTTGATCAGAAGCGTAGTTTTCGAGATATATCGAGATATTTAAAGGTTCCGAAGCCGCACCAACATAATAGAGATACAGAAACACCGTGGCCCCTTTCTTTGAGATAACTGTGCACTAGTGCGAGCCGCAAATGCCACTTCCAGCTTAGCTGTGCAGAAGAAGAACAACAAGAAGAAGAAATATCTCGAAATATGTCCGTCAGGCCCCTTCCCTTGAGATAAATCTGCAAATATCTCGGAAACGAAGCGAGCTATGGCAAAATGTTAAGAGACCTTTTTTGTAGAGAATTAAGTTTCCTACTTTTTATGTTCTATGATATTTTTTGATCAGATGCGTAGTTCTCGAGATATATCAAGATATTTAAAGGTTCCGAAGCCGCACCAACATAATAGAGATACAGAAACACCGTGGCCCCTTTCTTTGAGATAACTCTGCACTATTGCGAGCTGTAAATGCCACTTCCAGCTTAGCTGTGCAGGAGAAGAACAACAAGAAGAAGAAATATCTCGAAATATGTCCGTCAGGCCCCTTCCCTTGAGATAAATCTGCAAATATCTCGGAAACGAAGCGAGCTATGGCAAAATGTTAAGAGACCTTTTTTGTACACAATTATGTTTCCTACTTTTTATGTTCTATGATATTTTTTGATCAGATGCGCAGTTCTCGAGATATATCAAGATATTTAAAAGTTCCGAAGCCGCACCAACATAATAGAGATACAGAAACACCGTGGCCCCTTTCTTTGAGATAACCCTGCACTATTGCGAGCTGCAAATGCCACTTCCAGCTTAGCTGTGCAGAAGAAGAACAACAAGAAGAAGAAATATCTGGAAATATGTCCGTCAGGCCCCTTCCCTTGAGATAAATCTGCAAATATCTCGGAAACCAAGCGAGCTACGGCAAAATGTTAAGAGACCTTTTTTGTAGAAAATTAGGATTCCTACTTTTTATGTTCTATGATATTTTTTGAACAGATGCGTAGTTCTCGAGATATATCAAGATATTTAAAAGTTCCGAAGCCGCACTAACATAATAGAGATACAGAAACACCGTGGCACCTTTCTTTGAGATAACTCTGCACTATTGCGCGCTGCAAATGCCACTTCCAGCTTAGCTGTGCAGAAGAAGAACAACAAGAAGAAGAAATATCTCGAAATATGTCCGTCAGGCCCCTTCCCTTGAGATAAATCTGCAAATATCTCGGAAACGAAGCGAGCTATGGCAAAATGTTAAGAGACCTTTTTTGTAGAGAATTAAGTTTCCTACTTTTTATGTTCTATGATATTTTTCGATCAGAGGCGTAGTTCTCGAGATATATCAAGATATTTAAAAGTTCCGAAGCCGCACCAACATAATAGAGATACAGAAACACGGTGGCCCCTTTCTTTGAGATAACTCTGCAGGATTGCGAGCTGCAAATGCCACTTCCAGCTTAGCTGTGCAGAAGAAGAACAACAAGAATAAGAAATATTTCGAAATATGTCCGTCAGGTCCCTTCCCTTGAGATAAATCTGCAAATATCTCGGAAACGAAGCGAGCTACGGCAAAATGTTAAGCGACCTTTTTTGTAGAAAATTAGGTTTCCTACTTTTTATGTTCTATGATATTTTTTGATCAGATGCGTAGTTCTCGAGATATATCAAGATATTTAAAAGTTCCGAAGCCGCACCAACATAATAGAGATACAGAAACACCGTGGCCCCTTTCTTTGAGATAACTCTGCACTACTGCGAGCTGCAAATGCCACTTCCAGCTTAGCTGTGCAGAAGAAGTACAACAAGAAGAAGAAATATCTCGAAATATGTCCGTCAGGCCCCTTCCCTTGAGATAAATCTGCAAATATCTCGGAAACGAAGCGAGCTATGGCAAAATGTTAAGAGACCTTTTTTGTAGAGAATTAAGTTTCCTACTTTTTATGTTCTATGATATTTTTCGATCAGAGGCGTAGTTCTCGAGATATATCAAGATATTTAAAAGTTCCGAAGCCGCACCAACATAATAGAGATACAGAAACACCGTGGCCCCTTTCTTTGAGATAACTCTGCACTATTGCGAGCTGCAAATGCCACTTCCAGCTTAGCTGTGCAGAAGAAGAACAACAAGAAGAAGAAATATCTGGAAATATATCCGTCAGGCCCCTTCCCTTGAGATAAATCTGCAAATATCTCGGAAACGAAGCGAGCTACGGCAAAATGTTAAGAGACCTTTTTTGTAGAAAATTAGGATTCCTACTTTTTATGTTCTATGATATTTTTTGAACAGATGCGTAGTTCTCGAGATATATCAAGATATTTAAAAGTTCCGAAGCCGCACTAACATAATAGAGATACAGAAACACCGTGGCCCCTTTCTTTGAGATAACTCTGCACTATTGCGCGCTGCAAATGCCACTTCCAGCTTAGCTGTGCAGAAGAAGAACAACAAGAAGAAGAAATATCTCGAAATATGTCCGTCAGGCCCCTTCCCTTGAGATAAATCTGCAAATATCTCGGAAACCAAGCGAGCTATGGCAAAATGTTAAGAGACCTTATTTGTAGAGAATTAAGTTTCCTACTTTTTATGTTCTACGATATTTTTTGATCAGATGCGTAGTTCTCGAGATATATCAAGATATTTAAAAGTTCCGAAGCCGCACCAACATAATAGAGATACAGAAACACCGTGGCCCCTTTCTTTGAGATAACTCTGCACTATTGCGCGCTGCAAATGCCACTTCCAGCTTAGCTGTGCAGAGGAAGAACAACAAGAAGAAGAAGTATCTCGAAATATGTCCGTCAGGCCCGTTCCTTTGAGCTGAATCTGCAAATATCTCGGAAACGAAGCGAGCTATGGCAAAATGTTAAGAGACGTTTTTTGTAGTGAATTATGTTTCCTACTTTTTATGTTCTATGATATTTTTTGATCAGATGCGTAGTTTTCGAGATATATCGAGATATTTAAAAGTTCCGAAGCCGCACCAACATAATAGAGATACAGAAACATCGTGGCCCCTTTCTTTGGGATAACTCTGCACTATTGCGAGTTGGAAATGCCACTTCCAGTTTAGCTGTGCAGAAGAAGAACAACAAGAAGAAGAAATATCTCGAAATATGTCCGTCAGGCCCCTTCCCTTGAGATAAATCTGCAAATATCTCGGAAACGAAGCGAGCTATGGCAAAATGTTAAGAGACCTTTTTTGTAGAGAATTAAGTTTCCTACTTTTTATGTTCTATGATATTTTTTGATCAGATGCGTAGTTCTCGAGATATATCCAGATATTTAAAAGTTCCGAAGCGGCACCAACATAATAGAGATACAGAAACACCGTGGCCCCTTTCTTTGAGGTAACTCTGCACTATTGCGAGCTGCAAATGCCACTTCCAGCTTAGCTGTGCAGAAGAAGAACAACAAGAAGAAGAAATATCTCGAAATATGTCCGTCAGGCCCCTTCCCTTGAGATAAATCTGCAAATATCTCGGAAACGAAGCGAGCTATGGCAAAATGTTAAGAGACCTTTTTTGTAGAGAATTATGTTTCCTACAATTTACGTTCTCTGATATTTTTTGATCAGAAGCGTAGTTTTCGAGATATATCGAGATATTTAAAAGTTCCGAAGCCGCACCAACATAATAGAGATACAGAAACACCGTGGCCCCTTCCTTTGAGATAACTCTGCACTATTGCGACCTGCAAATGCCACTTCCAGCTTAGCTGTGCAGAAGAGGAACAACAAGAAGAAGAAATATCTCGGAATATGTCGTCAGGCCCCTTCCCTTGAGCTAAATCTGCAAATATCTCGGAAACGATGCCAGCTATGGGAAAATGTTAAGAGACCTTTTTTGTAGAGAATTATGTTTCCTACTTTTTATGTTCTATGATATTTTTTGATCAGATGCGTAGTTTTCGAGATATATCGAGATATTTAAAAGTTCCGAAGCCGCACCAACATAATAGAGATACAGAAACATCGTGGCCCCTTTCTTTGGGATAACTCTGCACTATTGCGAGTTGGAAATGCCACTTCCAGTTTAGCTGTGCAGAAGAAGAACAACAAGAAGAAGAAATATCTCGAAATATGTCCGTCAGGCCCCTTCCCTTGAGATAAATCTGCAAATATCTCGGAAACGAAGCGAGCTATGGCAAAATGTTAAGAGACCTTTTTTGTAGAGAATTATGTTTCCTACAATTTATGTTCTATGATATTTTTTGATCAGAAGCGTAGTTTTCGAGATATATCGAGATATTTAAAAGTTCCGAAGCCGCACCAACATAATAGAGATACAGAAACACCGTGGCCCCTTTCTTTCAGATAACTATGCACTATTGCGAGCTGCAAATGCCACTTCCAGCTTAGCTGTGCAGAAGAAGAACAACAAGAAGAAGAAATATCTCGAAATATGTCCGTCAGGCCCCTTACCTTGAGATAAATCTGCAAATATCTCGGAAACGAAGCGAGCTATGGCAAAATGTTAAGAGACCTTTTTTGTAGAGAATTAAGTTTCCTACTTTTTATGTTCTATGATATTTTTTGATCAGATGCGTAGTTCTCGAGATATATCCAGATATTTAAAAGATCCGAAGCGGCACCAACATAATAGAGATACAGAAACACCGTGGCCCCTTTCTTTGAGGTAACTCTGCACTATTGCGAGCTGCAAATGCCACTTCCAGCTTAGCTGTGCAGAAGAAGAACAACAAGAAGAAGAAATATCTCGAAATATGTCCGTCAGGCCCCTTCCCTTGAGATAAATCTGCAAATATCTCGGAAACGAAGCGAGCTATGGCAAAATGTTAAGAGACCTTTTTTGTAGAGAATTATGTTTCATACAATTTACGTTCTCTGATATTTTTTGATCAGAAGCGTAGTTTTCGAGATATATCGAGATATTTAAAAGTTCCGAAGCCGCACCAACATAATAGAGATACAGAAACACCGTGGCCCCTTCCTTTGAGATAACTCTGCACTATTGCGACCTGCAAATGCCACTTCCAGCTTAGCTGTGCAGAAGAGGAACAACAAGAAGAAGAAATATTTCGGAATATGTCGTCAGGCCCCTTCCCTTGAGCTAAATCTGCAAATATCTCGGAAACGATGCCAGCTATGGGAAAATGTTAAGAGACCTTTTTTGTAGAGAATTATGTTTCCTACTTTTTATGTTCTATGATATTTTTTGATCAGATGCGTAGTTTTCGAGATATATCGAGATATTTAAAAGTTCCGAAGCCGCACCAACATAATAGAGATACAGAAACATCGTGGCCCCTTTCTTTGGGATAACTCTGCACTATTGCGAGTTGGAAATGCCACTTCCAGTTTAGCTGTGCAGAAGAAGAACAACAAGAAGAAGAAATATCTCGAAATATGTCCGTCAGGCCCCTTCCCTTGAGATAAATCTGCAAATATCTCGGAAACGAAGCGAGCTATGGCAAAATGTTAAGAGACCTTTTTTGTAGAGAATTAAGTTTCCTACTTTTTATGTTCTATGATATTTTTTGATCAGATGCGTAGTTCTCGAGATATATCCAGATATTTAAAAGTTCCGAAGCGGCACCAACATAATAGAGATACAGAAACACCGTGGCCCCTTTCTTTGAGGTAACTCTGCACTATTGCGAGCTGCAAATGCCACTTCCAGCTTAGCTGTGCAGAAGAAGAACAACAAGAAGAAGAAATATCTCGAAATATGTCCGTCAGGCCCCTTCCCTTGAGATAAATCTGCAAATATCTCGGAAACGAAGCGAGCTATGGCAAAATGTTAAGAGACCTTTTTTGTAGAGAATTATGTTTCCTACAATTTACGTTCTCTGATATTTTTTGATCAGAAGCGTAGTTTTCGAGATATATCGAGATATTTAAAAGTTCCGAAGCCGCACCAACATAATAGAGATACAGAAACACCGTGGCCCCTTCCTTTGAGATAACTCTGCACTATTGCGACCTGCAAATGCCACTTCCAGCTTAGCTGTGCAGAAGAGGAACAACAAGAAGAAGAAATATCTCGGAATATGTCGTCAGGCCCCTTCCCTTGAGCTAAATCTGCAAATATCTCGGAAACGATGCCAGCTATGGGAAAATGTTAAGAGACCTTTTTTGTAGAGAATTATGTTTCCTACTTTTTATGTTCTATGATATTTTTTGATCAGATGCGTAGTTTTCGAGATATATCGAGATATTTAAAAGTTCCGAAGCCGCACCAACATAATAGAGATACAGAAACATCGTGGCCCCTTTCTTTGGGATAACTCTGCACTATTGCGAGTTGGAAATGCCACTTCCAGTTTAGCTGTGCAGAAGAAGAACAACAAGAAGAAGAAATATCTCGAAATATGTCCGTCAGGCCCCTTCCCTTGAGATAAATCTGCAAATATCTCGGAAACGAAGCGAGCTATGGCAAAATGTTAAGAGACCTTTTTTGTAGAGAATTATGTTTCCTACAATTTATGTTCTATGATATTTTTTGATCAGAAGCGTAGTTTTCGAGATATATCGAGATATTTAAAAGTTCCGAAGCCGCACCAACATAATAGAGATACAGAAACACCGTGGCCCCTTTCTTTCAGATAACTATGCACTATTGCGAGCTGCAAATGCCACTTCCAGCTTAGCTGTGCAGAAGAAGAACAACAAGAAGAAGAAATATCTCGAAATATGTCCGTCAGGCCCCTTACCTTGAGATAAATCTGCAAATATCTCGGAAACGAAGCGAGCTATGGCAAAATGTTAAGAGACCTTTTTTGTAGAGAATTAAGTTTCCTACTTTTTATCTTCTATGATGTTTTCTGACCAGATTCGTAGTTCTCGAGATATATCAAGATATTTAAAAGTTCCGAAGCCGCACTAACATAATAGAGATACAGAAACACCGTGGCCCCTTTCTTTGAGATAACTCTGCACTATTGCGCGCTGCAAATGCCACTTCCAGCTTAGCTGTGCAGAAGAAGAACAACAAGAAGAAGAAATATCTCGAAATATGTCCGTCAGGCCCCTTCCCTTGAGATAAATCTGCAAATATCTCGGAAACCAAGCGAGCTATGGCAAAATGTTAAGAGACCTTATTTGTAGAGAATTAAGTTTCCTACTTTTTATGTTCTACGATATTTTTTGATCAGATGCGTAGTTCTCGAGATATATCAAGATATTTAAAAGTTCCGAAGCCGCACCAACATAATAGAGATACAGAAACACCGTGGCCCCTTTCTTTGAGATAACTCTGCACTATTGCGCGCTGCAAATGCCACTTCCAGCTTAGCTGTGCAGAAGAAGAACAACAAGAAGAAGAAATATCTCGAAATATGTCCGTCAGGCCCCTTCCCTTGAGATAAATCTGCAAATATCTCGGAAACGAAGCGAGCTATGGCAAAATGTTAAGAGACCTTTTTTGTAGAGAATTAAGTTTCCTACTTTTTATGTTCTATGATATTTTTTGATCAGATGCGTAGTTCTCGAGATATAGCAAGATATTTAAAAGTTCCGAAGCCGCACCAACATAATAGAGATACAGAAACACCGTGGCCCCTTTCTTTGAGATAACTCTGCACTATTGCGCGCTGCAAATGCCACTTCCAGCTTAGCTGTGCAGAAGAAGAACAACAAGAAGAAGAAATATCTCGAAATATGTCCGTCAGGCCCCTTCCCTTGAGATAAATCTGCAAATATCTCGGAAAGGAAGCGAGCTATGGCAAAATGTTAAGAGACCTTTTTTGTAGAGAATTAAGTTTCCTACTTTTTATGTTCTATGATATTTTTCGATCAGAGGCGTAGTTCTCGAGATATATCAAGATATTTAAAAGTTCCGAAGCCGCACCAACATAATAGAGATACAGAAACACCGTGGCCCCTTTCTTTGAGATAACTCTGCACTATTGCGCGCTGCAAATGCCACTTCCAGCTTAGCTGTGCAGAAGAAGAACAACAAGAAGAAGAAATATCTCGAAATATGTCCGTCAGGCCCCTTCCCTTGAGATAAATCTGCAAATATCTCGGAAACGAAGCGAGCTATGGCAAAATGTTAAGAGACCTTTTTTGTAGAGAATTAAGTTTCCTACTTTTTATGTTCTATGATATTTTTCGATCGGAGGCGTAGTTCTCGAGATATATCAAGATATTTAAAAGTTCCGAAGCCGCACCAACATAATAGAGATACAGAAACACCGTGGCCCCTTTCTTTGAGATAACTCTGCACTATTGCGAGCTGCAAATGCCACTTCCAGCTTAGCTGTGCAGAAGAAGAACAACAAGAAGAAGAAATATCTGGAAATATATCCGTCAGGCCCCTTCCCTTGAGATAAATCTGCAAATATCTCGGAAACGAAGCGAGCTACGGCAAAATGTTAAGAGACCTTTTTTGTAGAAAATTAGGATTCCTACTTTTTATGTTCTATGATATTTTTTGAACAGATGCGTAGTTCTCGAGATATATCAAGATATTTAAAAGTTCCGAAGCCGCACTAACATAATAGAGATACAGAAACACCGTGGCCCCTTTCTTTGAGATAACTCTGCACTATTGCGCGCTGCAAATGCCACTTCCAGCTTAGCTGTGCAGAAGAAGAACAACAAGAAGAAGAAATATCTCGAAATATGTCCGTCAGGCCCCTTCCCTTGAGATAAATCTGCAAATATCTCGGAAACCAAGCGAGCTATGGCAAAATGTTAAGAGACCTTATTTGTAGAGAATTAAGTTTCCTACTTTTTATGTTCTACGATATTTTTTGATCAGATGCGTAGTTCTCGAGATATATCAAGATATTTAAAAGTTCCGAAGCCGCACCAACATAATAGAGATACAGAAACACCGTGGCCCCTTTCTTTGAGATAACTCTGCACTATTGCGCGCTGCAAATGCCACTTCCAGCTTAGCTGTGCAGAAGAAGAACAACAAGAAGAAGAAATATCTCGAAATATGTCCGTCAGGCCCCTTCCCTTGAGATAAATCTGCAAATATCTCGGAAACGAAGCGAGCTATGGCAAAATGTTAAGAGACCTTTTTTGTAGAGAATTAAGTTTCCTACTTTTTATGTTCTATGATATTTTTTGATCAGATGCGTAGTTCTCGAGATATAGCAAGATATTTAAAAGTTCCGAAGCCGCACCAACATAATAGAGATACAGAAACACCGTGGCCCCTTTCTTTGAGATAACTCTGCACTACTGCGAGCTGCAAATGCCACTTCCAGCTTAGCTGTGCAGAAGAAGAACAACAAGAAGAAGAAATATCTCGAAATATGTCCGTCAGGCCCCTTCCCTTGAGATAAATCTGCAAATATCTCGGAAACGAAGCGAGCTATGGCAAAATGTTAAGAGACCTTTTTTGTAGAGAATTAAGTTTCCTACTTTTTATGTTCTATGATATTTTTTGATCAGATGCGTAGTTCTCGAGATATATCCAGATATTTAAAAGATCCGAAGCGGCACCAACATAATAGAGATACAGAAACACCGTGGCCCCTTTCTTTGAGGTAACTCTGCACTATTGCGAGCTGCAAATGCCACTTCCAGCTTAGCTGTGCAGAAGAAGAACAACAAGAAGAAGAAATATCTCGAAATATGTCCGTCAGGCCCCTTCCCTTGAGATAAATCTGCAAATATCTCGGAAACGAAGCGAGCTATGGCAAAATGTTAAGAGACCTTTTTTGTAGAGAATTATGTTTCATACAATTTACGTTCTCTGATATTTTTTGATCAGAAGCGTAGTTTTCGAGATATATCGAGATATTTAAAAGTTCCGAAGCCGCACCAACATAATAGAGATACAGAAACACCGTGGCCCCTTCCTTTGAGATAACTCTGCACTATTGCGACCTGCAAATGCCACTTCCAGCTTAGCTGTGCAGAAGAGGAACAACAAGAAGAAGAAATATCTCGGAATATGTCGTCAGGCCCCTTCCCTTGAGCTAAATCTGCAAATATCTCGGAAACGATGCCAGCTATGGGAAAATGTTAAGAGACCTTTTTTGTAGAGAATTATGTTTCCTACTTTTTATGTTCTATGATATTTTTTGATCAGATGCGTAGTTTTCGAGATATATCGAGATATTTAAAAGTTCCGAAGCCGCACCAACATAATAGAGATACAGAAACATCGTGACCCCTTTCTTTGGGATAACTCTGCACTATTGCGAGTTGGAAATGCCACTTCCAGTTTAGCTGTGCAGAAGAAGAACAACAAGAAGAAGAAATATCTCGAAATATGTCCGTCAGGCCCCTTCCCTTGAGATAAATCTGCAAATATCTCGGAAACGAAGCGAGCTATGGCAAAATGTTAAGAGACCTTTTTTGTAGAGAATTAAGTTTCCTACTTTTTATGTTCTATGATATTTTTTGATCAGATGCGTAGTTCTCGAGATATATCCAGATATTTAAAAGTTCCGAAGCGGCACCAACATAATAGAGATACAGAAACACCGTGGCCCCTTTCTTTGAGGTAACTCTGCACTATTGCGAGCTGCAAATGCCACTTCCAGCTTAGCTGTGCAGAACAAGAACAACAAGAAGAAGAAATATCTCGAAATATGTCCGTCAGGCCCCTTCCCTTGAGATAAATCTGCAAATATCTCGGAAACGAAGCGAGCTATGGCAAAATGTTAAGAGACCTTTTTTGTAGAGAATTATGTTTCCTACAATTTACGTTCTCTGATATTTTTTGATCAGAAGCGTAGTTTTCGAGATATATCGAGATATTTAAAAGTTCCGAAGCCGCACCAACATAATAGAGATACAGAAACACCGTGGCCCCTTCCTTTGAGATAACTCTGCACTATTGCGACCTGCAAATGCCACTTCCAGCTTAGCTGTGCAGAAGAGGAACAACAAGAAGAAGAAATATCTCGGAATATGTCGTCAGGCCCCTTCCCTTGAGCTAAATCTGCAAATATCTCGGAAATGATGCCAGCTATGGGAAAATGTTAAGAGACCTTTTTTGTAGAGAATTATGTTTCCTACTTTTTATGTTCTATGATATTTTTTGATCAGATGCGTAGTTTTCGAGACATATCGAGATATTTAAAAGTTCCGAAGCCGCACCAACATAATAGAGATACAGAAACATCGTGGCCCCTTTCTTTGGGATAACTCTGCACTATTGCGAGTTGGAAATGCCACTTCCAGTTTAGCTGTGCAGAAGAAGAACAACAAGAAGAAGAAATATCTCGAAATATGTCCGTCAGGCCCCTTCCCTTGAGATAAATCTGCAAATACCTCGGAAACCAAGCGAGCTATGGCAAAATGTTAAGAGACCTTTTTTGTAGAGAATTAAGTTTCCTACTTTTTATGTTCTATGATATTTTTCGATCAGACGCGTAGTTCTCGAGATATATCAAGATATTTAAAAGTTCCGAAGCCGCACCAATATAATAGATATACAGAAACACCGTGGCCCCTTTCTTTGAGATAACTCTGCACGATTGCGAGCTGGAAATGCCACTTCCAGTTTAGCTGTGCAGAAGAAGAACAACAAGAAGAAGAAATATCTCGAAATATGTCCATCAGGACCCTTCCCTTGAGATAAATCTGCAAATATCTCGGAAACGAAGCGAGCTATCGCAAAATGCTAAGAGACCTTTTTTGTAGAGAATTATGTTCCCTACAATTTATGTTCTATGATATTTTTTGATCAGATGCGTAGTTCTCGAGATATATCAAGATATTTAAAATTTCCGAAGCCGCACCAACATAATAGAGATACAGAAACACCGTGGCCCCTTTCTTTGAGATAACTCTGCACTATTGCGAGCTGTAAATGCCACTTCCAGCTTAGCTGTGCAGAAGAAGAACAACAAGAAGAAGAAATATCTCGAAATATGTCCGTCAGGCCCCTTCCCTTGAGATATATCTGCAAATATCTCGGAAACAAAGCGAGCTATGGCAAAATGTTAAAAGACCTTTTTTGTAGAGAATTATGTTTCCTACAATTTATGTTCTATGATATTTTTTGATCAGAAGCGTAGTTTTCGAGATATATCGAGATATTTAAAAGTTCCGAAGCCGCACCAACATAATAGAGATACAGAAACACCGTGGCCCCTTTCTTTCAGATAACTATGCACTATTGCGAGCTGCAAATGCCACTTCCAGCTTAGCTGTGCAGAAGAAGAACAACAAGAAGAAGAAATATCTCGAAATATGTCCGTCAGGCCCCTTACCTTGAGATAAATCTGCAAATATCTCGGAAACGATGCCAGCTATGGGAAAATGTTAAGAAACCTTTTTTGTAGAGAATTAAGTTTCCTACTTTTTATCTTGTATGATATTTTTTGATCAGATGCGTAGTTCTCGAGATATATCAAGATATTTAAAAGTTCCGAAGCCGCACCAACATAATAGAGATACAGAAACACCGTGGCCCCTTTCTTTGAGATAACTCTGCACTATTGCGAGCTGTAAATGCCACTTCCAGCTTAGCTGTGCAGAAGAAGAACAACAAGAAGAAGAAATATCTCGAAATATGTCCGTCAGGCCCCTTCCCTTGAGATATATCTGCAAATATCTCGGAAACAAAGCGAGCTATGGCAAAATGTTAAGAGACCTTTTTTGTAGATAATTATGTTTCCTACAATTTATGTTCTATGATATTTTTTGATCAGAAGCGTAGTTTTCGAGATATATCGAGATATTTAAAAGTTCCGAAGCCGCACCAACATAATAGAGATGCAGAAACACCGTGGCCCCTTTCTTTCAGATAACTATGCACTATTGCGAGCTGCAAATGCCACTTCCAGCTTAGCTGTGCAGAAGAAGAACAACAAGAAGAAGAAATATCTCGAAATATGTCCGTCAGGCCCCTTACCTTGAGATAAATCTGCAAATATCTCGGAAACGAAGCGAGCTATGGCAAAATGTTAAGAGACCTTTTTTGTAGAGAATTAAGTTTCCTACTTTTTATCTTCTATGATATTTTCTGACCAGATTCGTAGTTCTCGAGATATATCAAGATATTTAAATGTTCCGAAGCCGCACCAACATAATAGAGATACAGAAACACCGTGGCCCCTCTCTTTGAGATAACTCTGCACAATTGCGAGCTGCAAATGCCACTTCCAGCTTAGCTGTGCAGAAGAAGAACAACAAGAAGAAGAAATATCTCGAAATATGTCCGTCAGGCCCCTTCCCTTGAGATAAATCGGCAAGTATCTCGGAAACGAAGCGAGCTATGGCAAAATGTTAACAGACCTTTTTTGTAGAGAATTATGTTTCCTACAATTTATGTTCTATGATATTTTTTGATCAGATGCGTAGTTCTCGAGAT
The DNA here is from genome assembly GCF_051020975.1 of Osmia lignaria lignaria. Classification (NCBI taxonomy): domain Eukaryota; kingdom Metazoa; phylum Arthropoda; class Insecta; order Hymenoptera; family Megachilidae; genus Osmia; species Osmia lignaria. Next base: position 1,837,978 of record NW_027478167.1, on the reverse strand, counting down.
ATATCAAGATATTTAAAAGTTCCGAAGCCGCACCAACATAATAGAGATACAGAAACACCGTGGCCCCTCTCTTTGAGATAACTCTGCACTATTGCGAGCTGGAAATGCCACTTCCAGTTTAGCTGTGCAGAAGAAGAACAACAAGAAGAAGAAATATCTCGAAATATGTCCATCAGGACCCTTCCCTTGAGATAAATCTGCAAATATCTCGGAAACGAAGCGAGCTATGGCAAAATGTTAAGAGACCTTTTTTGTAGAGAATTATGTTTCCTACAATTTATGTTGTATGATATTTTTTGATCAGAAGCGTAGTTTTCGAGATATATCGAGATATTTAAAAGTTCCGAAGCCGCATCAACATAATAGAGATACAGAAACACCGTGGCCCCTTTCTTTCAGATAACTATGCACTATTGCGAGCTGTAAATGCCACTTCCAGCTTAGCTGTGCAGAAGAAGAACAACAAGAAGAAGAAATATCTCGAAATATGTCCGTCAGGCCCCTTCCCTTGAGATATATCTGCAAATATCTCGGAAACGAAGCGAGCTATGGCAAACTGTTAAGAGACCTTTTTTGTAGAGAATTATGTTTCCTACAATTTATGTTCTATGATATTTTTTGATCAGAAGCGTAGTTTTCGAGATATATCGAGATATTTAAAAGTTCCGAAGCCGCACCAACATAATAGAGATACAGAAACACCGTGGCCCCTTTCTTTGGGATAACTCTGCACTATTGCGAGCTGGAAATGCCACTTCCAGTTTAGCTGTGCAGAAGAAGAACAACAAGAAGAAGAAATATCTCGAAATATGTCCGTCAGGCCCCTTCCCTTGAGATAAATCTGCAAATATCTCGGAAACGAAGAGAGCTATGGCAAAATGATAAGAGGCCTTTTTTGTAGAGAAATAAGTTGCCTACTTTTTATGTTCTATGATATTTTTTGATCAGATGCGTAGTTCTCGAGATATATCAAGATATTTAAAAGTTCCGAAGCCGCACCAACATAATAGAGATACAGAAACACCGTGGCCCCTTTCTTTGAGATAACTCTGCACTATTGCGAGCTGCAAATGCCACTTCCAGCTTAGCTGTGCAGAGGAAGAACAACAAGAAGAAGAAATATCTCGAAATATGTCCGTCAGGCCAGTTCCTTTGAGCTGAATCTGCAAATATCTCGGAAACGAAGCGAGCTATGGCAAAATGTTAAGAGACGTTTTTTGTAGAGAATTACGTTTCCTACAATTTATGTTCTATGATATTTTTTGATCAGAAGCGTAGTTTTCGAGATATATCGAGATATTTAAAAGTTCCGAAGCCGCACCAACATAATAGAGATACAGAAACACCGTGGCCCCTTTCTTTGAGATAACTCTGCACTAGTGCGAGCCGCAAATGCCACTTCCAGCTTAGCTGTGCAGAAGAAGAACAACAAGAAGAAGAAATATCTCGAAATATGTCCGTCAGGCCCCTTCCCTTGAGATAAATCTGCAAATATCTCGGAAACGAAGCGAGCTATTGCAAAATGTTAAGAGACCTTTTTTGTAGAGAATTGAGTTTCCTACTTTTTATGTTCTATGATATTTTTTGATCAGACGCGTAGTTCTCGAGAGATATCAAGATATTTAAAAGTTCCGAAGCCGCACCAACATAATAGAGATACAGAAACACCGTGGCCCCTTTCTTTGAGATAACTCTGCACTATTGCGAGCTGCAAATGCCACTTCCAGCTTAGCTGTGCAGAGGAAGAACAACAAGAAGAAGAAATATCTCGAAATATGTCCGTCAGGCCAGTTCCTTTGAGCTGAATCTGCAAATATCTCGGAAACGAAGCGAGCTATGGCAAAATGTTAAGAGACGTTTTTTGTAGAGAATTATGTTTCCTACAATTTATGTTCTATGATATTTTTTGATCAGAAGCGTAGTTTTCGAGATATATCGAGATATTTAAAAGTTCCGAAGCCGCACCAACATAATAGAGATACAGAAACACCGTGGCCCCTTTCTTTGAGATAACTCTGCACTAGTGCGAGCCGCAAATGCCACTTCCAGCTTAGCTGTGCAGAAGAAGAACAACAAGAAGAAGAAATATCTCGAAATATGTCCGTCAGGCCCCTTCCCTTGAGATATATCTGCAAATATCTCGGGAACGGTGCCAGCTATGGGAAAATGTTAACAGACTTTTTTGTAGAGAATTAAGTTTCCTACTTTTTATGTTCTATAATATTTTTTGATCAGACGCGTAGTTCTCGAGATATATCAAGATATTTAAAAGTTCCGAAGCCGCACCAACATAATAGAGATACAGAAACACCGTGGCCCCTTTCTTTGAGATAACTCTGCACTATTGCGAGCTGCAAATGCCACTTCCAGCTTAGCTGTGCAGAGGAAGAACAACAAGAAGAAGAAATATCTCGAAATATGTCCGTCAGGCCAGTTCCTTTGAGCTGAATCTGCAAATATCTCGGAAACGAAGAGAGCTATGGCAAAATGTTAAGAGACGTTTTTTGTAGAGAATTACGTTTCCTACAATTTATGTTCTATGATATTTTTTGATCAGAAGCGTAGTTTTCGAGATATATCGAGATATTTAAAAGTTCCGAAGCCGCACCAACATAATAGAGATACAGAAACACCGTGGCCCCTTTCTTTGAGATAACTCTGCACTAGTGCGAGCCGCAAATGCCACTTCCAGCTTAGCTGTGCAGAAGAAGAACAACAAGAAGAAGAAATATCTCGAAATATGTCCGTCAGGCCCCTTCCCTTGAGATAAATCTGCAAATATCTCGGAAACGAAGCGAGCTATTGCAAAATGTTAGGAGACCTTTTTTGTAGAGAATTGAGTTTCCTACTTTTTATGTTCTATGATATTTTTTGATCAGACGCGTAGTTCTCGAGAGATATCAAGATATTTAAAAGTTCCGAAGCCGCACCAACATAATAGAGATACAGAAACACCGTGGCCCCTTTCTTTGAGATAACTCTGCACTATTGCGAGCTGCAAATGCCACTTCCAGCTTAGCTGTGCAGAAGAAGAACAACAAGAAGAAGAAATATCTCGAAATATGTCCGTCAGGCCCCTTCCCTTGAGATAAATCTGCAAATATCTCGGAAACGAAGCGAGCTATTGCAAAATGTTAAGAGACCTTTTTTGTAGAGAATTGAGTTTCCTACTTTTTATGTTCTATGATATTTTTTGATCAGATGCGTAGTTCTCGAGATATATCAGGATATTTAAAAGTTAAGAAGCCGCACCAACATAATAGAGATACAGAAACACCGTGGCCCCTCTCTTTGAGATAACTCTGCACTATTGCGAGCTGGAAATGCCACTTCCAGTTGAGCTGTGCAGAAGAAGAACAACAAGAAGAAGAAATATCTCGAAATATGTCCGTTCGGCCCATTCCCTTGAGATAAATCTGCAAATATCTCGGAAACGAAGCGAGCTATGGCAAAATGTTAATAGACTTTTTTGTAGAGAATTAAGTTTCCTACTTTTTATGTTCTATGATATTTTTTGATCAGACGCGTAGTTCTCGAGATATATCAAGATATTTAAAAGTTCCGAAGCCGCACCAACATAATAGAGATACAGAAACACCGTGGCCCCTTTCTTTCAGATAGCTATGCACTATTGCGAGCTGCAAATGCCACTTCCAGCTTAGCTGTGCAGAAGAAGAACAACAAGAAGAAGAAATATCTCGAAATATGTCCGTCAGGCCCCTTACCTTGAGATAAATCTGCAAATATCTCGGAAACGAAGCGAGCTATGGCAAAATGTTAAGAGACCTTTTTTGTAGAGAATTAAGTTTCCTACTTTTTATCTTCTATGATATTTTTTGATCAGACGCGTAGTTCTCGAGATATATCAAGATATTTAAAAGTTCCGAAGCCGCACCAACATAATAGAGATACAGAAACACCGTGGCTCCTTTCTTTGAGATAACTCTGCACTATTGCGACCTGGAAATGCCACTTCCAGTTTAGCTGTGCAGAAGAAGAACAACAAGAAGAAGAAATATCTCGAAATATGTCCGTTAGGCCCCTTCCCTTGAGATACATCTGCAAATATCTCGGAAACGAAGCGAGCTATGGCAAAATGTTAAGAGACCTTTTTTGTAGAGAATTAAGTTTCCTACGTTTTATGTTCTATGATATTTTTTGATCAGATGCGTAGTTCTCGAGATATATCAAGATATTTAAAAGTTCCGAAGCCGCACCAACATAATAGAGATACAGAAACACCGTGGCCCCTTTCTTTGAGATAACTCTGCACTATTGCGAGCTGCAAATGCCACTTCCAGCTTAGCTGTGCAGAAGAAGAACAACAAGAAGAAGAAATATCTCGAAATATGTCCGTCAGGCCCCTTCCCTTGAGATAAATCTGCAAATATCTCGGAAACGAAGAGAGCTATGGCAAAATGTTAAGAGACCTTTTTTGTAGAGAATTAAGTTTCCTACTTTTTATCCTCTATGATATTTTTTGATCAGACGCGTAGTTCTCGAGATATATCAAGATATTTAAAAGTTCCGAAGCCGCACCAACATAATAGAGATACAGAAACACCGTGGCCCCTTTCTTTGAGATAACTCTGCACTATTGCGAGCTGCAAATGCCACTTCCAGCTTAGCTGTGCAGAGGAAGAACAACAAGAAGAAGAAATATCTCGAAATATGACCGTCAGGCCAGTTCCTTTGAGCTGAATCTGCAAATATCTCGGAAACGAAGCGAGCTATGGCAAAATGTTAAGAGACGTTTTTTGTAGAGAATTATGTTTCCTACAATTTATGTTCTATGATATTTTTTGATCAGAAGCGTAGTTTTCGAGATATATCGAGATATTTAAAAGTTCCGAAGCCGCACCAACATAATAGAGATACAGAAACACCGTGGCCCCTTTCTTTGAGATAACTCTGCACTAGTGCGAGCTGCAAATGCCACTTCCAGCTTAGCTGTGCAGAAGAAGAACAACAAGAAGAAGAAATATCACGAAATATGTCCGTTAGGCCCCTTCCCTTGAAATAAATCTGCAAATATCTCGGAAACCAAGCGAGCTATGGCAAAATGTTAAGAGACCTTTTTTGTAGCGAATTAAGTTTCCTACTTTTTATGTTCTATGATATTTTTTGATCAGATGCGTAGTTCTCGAGATATATCAAGATATTTAAAAGTTCCGAAGCCGCACCAACATAATAGAGATACAGAAACACCGTGGCCCCTTTCTTTCAGATAGCTATGCACTATTGCGAGCTGCAAATGCCACTTCCAGCTTAGCTGTGCAGAAGAAGAACAACAAGAAGAAGAAATATCTCGAAATATGTCCGTCAGGCCCCTTACCTTGAGATAAATCTGCAAATATCTCGGAAACGAAGCGAGCTATGGCAAAATGTTAAGAGACCTTATTTGTAGAGAATTAAGTTTCCTACTTTTTATCTTTTATGATATTTTCTGATCAGATGCGTAGTTCTCGAGATATATCAAGATATTTAAAAGTTCCGAAGCCGCACCAACATAATAGAGATACAGAAACACCGTGGCCCCTCTCTTTGAGATAACTCTGCACAATTGCGACCTGGAAATGCCACTTCCAGTTTAGCTGTGCAGAAGAAGAACAACAAGAAGAAGAAATATCTCGAAATATGTCCGTTAGGCCCCTTCCCTTGAGATAAATCTGCAAATATGTCGGAAACGAAGCGAGCTATGGCAAAATGTTAAGAGACCTTTTTTGTAGAGAATTAAGTTTCCTACTTTTTATGTGCTATGATATTTTTTGATCAGGTGCGTAGTTCTCGAGATATATCAAGATATTTAAAAGTTCCGAAGCTGCAACAACATAATAGAGGTGCAGAAACACCGTGGCCTCTTTCTTTGAGATAACTCTGCACTATTGCGAGCTGCAAATGCCACTTCCAGCTTACCTGTGCAGAAGAGGAACAACAAGAAGAAGAAATATCTCGGAATATGTCCGTCAGGCCCCTTCCCTTGAGATAAATCTGCAAATATCTCGGAAACGATGCCAGCTATGGGAAAATGTTAAGAGACCTTTTTTGTAGAGAATTAAGTTTCCGACTTTTTATCTTCTATGATATTTTCTGATCAGATGCGTAGTTCTCGAGATATATCAAGATATTTAAAAGTTCCGAAGCCGCACCAACATAATAGAGATACAGAAACACCGTGGCCCCTTTCTTTGAGATAACTCTGCACTATTGCGAGCTGTAAATGCCACTTCCAGCTTAGCTGTGCAGAAGAAGAACAACAAGAAGAAGAAATATCTCGAAATATGTCCGTCAGGCCCCTTCCCTTGAGATATATCTGCAAATATCTCGGAAACGAAGCGAGCTATGGCAAAATGTTAAGAGACCTTTTTTGTAGAGAATTATGTTTCCTACAATTTATGTTCTATGATATTTTTTGATCAGAAGCGTAGTTTTCGAGATATATCGAGATATTTAAAAGTTCCGAAGCCGCACCAACATAATAGAGATACAGAAACACCGTGGCCCCTTTCTTTCAGATAACTATGCACTATTGCGAGCTGCAAATGCCACTTCCAGCTTAGCTGTGCAGAAGAAGAACAACCAGAAGAAGAAATATCTCGAAATATGTCCGTCAGGCCCCTTACCATGAGATAAATCTGCAAATATCTCGGAAACGAAGCGAGCTATGGCAAAATGTTAAGAGACCTTTTTTGTAGACAATTATGTTTCCTACAATTTATGTTCTATGATATTTTTTGATCAGACGCGTAGTTCTCGAGATATATCAAGATATTTAAAAGTTCCGAAGCCCCACCAACATAATAGAGATACAGAAACACCGTGGCCCCTCTCTTCGAGATAACTCTGCACTATTGCGAGCTGGAAATGCCACTTCCAGCTTAGCTGTGCAGAAGAAGAACAACAAGAAGAAGAAATATCACGAAATATGTCCGTTAGGCCCCTTACCTTGAGATAAATCTGCAAATATCTCGGAAACGAAGCGAGCTATGGCAAAATGTTAAGAGACCTTTTTTGTAGAGAATTATGTTTCCTACTTTTTATGTTCTATGATATTTTTTGATCAGACGCGTAGTTCTCGAGATATATCATGATATTTAAAAGTTCCGAAGCCGCACCAACATAATAGAGATACAGAAACACCGTGGCTCCTCTCTTTGAGATAACTCTGCACTATTGCGACCTGGAAATGCCACTTCCAGTTTAGCTGTGCAGAAGAAGAACAACAAGAAGAAGAAATATCTCGAAATATGACCGTTAGGCCCCTTCCCTTGAGATAAATCTGCAAATATCTCGGAAACGAAGCGAGCTATGGCAAAATGTTAAGAGACCTTTTTTGTAGAGAATTAAGTTTCCTACTTTTTATCTTCTATGATATTTTCTGATCAGATGCGTAGTTCTCGAGATATATCAAGATATTTAAAAGCTCCGAAGCCGCACCAACATAATAGAGATACAGAAACACCGTGGCCCCTTTCTTTGAGATAACTCTGCACTATTGCGAGCTGCAAATGCCACTTTCAGCTTAGCTGTGCAGAAGAAGAACAACAAGAAGAAGAAATATCTCGAAATATGTCCGTCAGGCCCCTTCCCTTGAGATAAATCTGCAAATATCTCGGAAACGAAGAGAGCTACGGCAAAATGTTAAGAGACCTTTTTTGTAGAGAATTAAGTTTCCTACGTTTTATGTTCTATCATATTTTTTGATCAGATGCGTAGTTCTCGAGATATATCAAGATATTTAAAAGTTCCGAAGCCGCACCAACATAATAGGGATACAGAAACACCGTGCCCCTCTCTTTGAGATAACTCTGCACTATTGCGAGCTGCAAATGCCACTTCCAGCTTAGCTGTGCAGAAGAAGAACAACAAGAAGAAGAAATATCTCGAAATATGTCCGTCAGGCCCCTTCCCTTGAGATATATCTGCAAATATCTCGGAGACGAAGCGAGCTATGGCAAAATGTTAAGAGACCTTTTTTGTAGAGAATTATGTTTCCTACTTTTTATGTTCTATGATATTTTTTGATCAGACGCGTAGTTCTCGAGATATATCAAGATATTTAAAAGTTCCGAAGCCGCACCAACATAATAGAGATACAGAAACACCGTGGCCCCTTTCTTTGAGATAACTCTGCACTATTGCGAGCTGTAAATGCCACTTCCAGCTTAGCTGTGCAGAAGAAGAACAACAAGAAGAAGAAATATCTCGAAATATGTCCGTCAGGCCCCTTCCCTTGAGATATATCTGCAAATATCTCGGAGACGAAGCGAACTATGGCAAAATGTTAAGACAGCTTTTTTGTAGAGAATTATGTTTCCTACTTTTTATGTTCTATGATATTTTTTGATCAGACGCGTAGTTCTCGAGATATATCAAGATATTTAAAAGTTCCGAAGCCGCACCAACATAATAGAGATACAGAAACACCGTGGCTCCTTTCTTTGAGATAACTCTGCACTATTGCGAGCTGGAAATGCCACTTCCAGTTTAGCTGTGCAGAAGAAGAACAACAAGAAGAAGAAATATCTCGAAATATGACCGTTAGGCCCCTTCCCTTGAGATAAATCTGCAAATATCTCGGAAACGAAGCGAGCTATGGCAAAATGTTAAGAGACCTTTTTTGTAGAGAATTAAGTTTCCTACGTTTTATGTTCTATGATATTTTTTGATCAGACGCGTAGTTCTCGAGATATATCAAGATATTTAAAAGTTCCGAAGCCGCACCAACATAATAGAGATACAGAAACACCGTGGCTCCTTTCTTTGAGATAACTCTGCACTATTGCGAGCTGGAAATGCCACTTCCAGTTTAGCTGTGCAGAAGAAGAACAACAAGAAGAAGAAATATCTCGAAATATGACCGTTAGGCCCCTTCCCTTGAGATAAATCTGCAAATATCTCGGAAACGAAGCGAGCTATGGCAAAATGTTAAGAGACCTTTTTTGTAGAGAATTAAGTTTCCTACGTTTTATGTTCTATGATATTTTTTGATCAGATGCGTAGTTCTCGAGATATATCAAGATATTTAGAAGTTCCGAAGCCGCACCAACATAATAGGGATACAGAAACACCGTGCCCCTCTCTTTGAGATAACTCTGCACTATTGCGAGCTGCAAATGCCACTTCCAGCTTAGCTGTGCAGAAGAAGAACAACAAGAAGAAGAAATATCTCGAAATATGTCCGCCAGGCCCCTTACCTTGAGATAAATCTGCAAATATCTCGGAAACGAAGCGAGCTATGGCAAAATGTTAAGAGACCTTTTTTGTAGAGAATTAAGTTTCCTACTTTTTATCTTCTATGATATTTTCTGATCAGATGAGTAGTTCTCGAGATATATCAAGATATTTAAAAGTTCCGAAGCCGCACCAACATAATAGAGATACAGAAACACCGTGGCCCCATTCTTTGAGATATCTCTGCACTATTGCGAGCTGCAAATGCCACTTCCAGCTTAGCTGCGCAGAAGAAGAACAACAAGAAGAAGAAATATCTCGAAATATGTCCGTCAGGCCCCTTCCCTTGAGATATATCTGCAAATATCTCGGAAACGAAGCGAGCTATGGCAAAATGTTAAGAGACCTTTTTTGTAGAGAATTATGTTTCCTACAATTTATGTTCTATGATATTTTTTGATCAGAAGCGTAGTTCTCGAGATATATCAAGATATTTAAAAGTTCCGAAGCCGCACCAACATAATAGGGATACAGAAACACCGTGGCCCCGTTCTTTGAGATAACTCTGCACTAGTGCGAGCCGCAAATGCCACTTCCAGCTTAGCTGTGCAGAAGAAGAACAACAAGAAGAAGAAATATCTCGAAATATGTCCGTCAGGCCCCTTCCCTTGAGATAAATATGCAAATATCTCGGAAACGAAGCGAGCTATGGCAAAATGTTAAGCGACCTTTTTTGTAGAGAATTAAGTTTCCTACTTTTTATGTTCTATGATATTTTTTGATCAGATGCGTAGTTCTCGAGATATATCAAGATATTTAAAAGTTCCGAAGCCGCACCAACATAATAGAGATACAGAAACACCGTGGCCCCTTTCTTTGAGATAACTCTGCACTATTGCGAGCTGCAAATGCCACTTTCAGCTTAGCTGTGCAGAAGAAGAACAACAAGAAGAAGAAATATCTCGAAATATGTCCGTCAGGCCCCTTCCCTTGAGATAAATCTGCAAATATCTCGGAAACGAAGAGAGCTATGGCAAAATGTTAAGAGACCTTTTTTGTAGAGAATTAGGTTTCCTACTTTTTATGTACTATGATATTTTTTGATCAGATGCGTAGTTCTCGAGATATATCAAGATATTTAAAAGTTCCGAAGCCGCACCAACATAATAGGGATACAGAAACACCGTGCCCCTCTCTTTGAGATAACTCTGCACTATTGCTAGCTGCAAATGCCACTTCCAGCTTAGCTGTGCAGAAGAAGAACAACAAGAAGAAGAAATATCTCGAAATATGTCCGTCAGGCCCCTTCCCTTGAGATATATCTGCAAATATCTCGGAAACGAAGCGAGCTATGGCAAAATGTTAAGAGACCTTTTTTGTAGAGAATTATGTTTCCTACAATTTATGTTCTATGATATTTTTTGTTCAGAAGCGTAGTTCTGGAGATATATCACGATATTTAAAAGTTCCGAAGCCGCACCAACATAATAGAGATACAGAAACACCGTGGCCCCTTTCTTTGAGATAACTCTGCACTATTGCGAGCTGCAAATTCCACTTTCAGCTTAGCTGTGCAGAAGAAGAACAACAAGAAGAAGAAATATCTCGAAATATGTCCGTCAGGCCCCTTCCCTTGAGATAAATCTGCAAATATCTCGGAAACGAAGAGAGCTATGGCAAAATGTTAAGAGACCTTTTTTGTAGAGAATTAGGTTTCCTACTTTTTATGTTCTATGATATTTTTTGATCAGATGCGTAGTTCTCGAGATATATCAAGATATTTAAAAGTTCCGAAGCCGCACAAACATAATAGAGATACAGAAACACCGTGGCCCCTTTCTTTGAGATAACTCTGCACTATTGCGAGCTGTAAATGCCACTTCCAGCTTAGCTGTTCAGAAGAAGAACAACAAGAAGAAGAAATATCTCGAAATATGTCCGTCAGGCCCCTTCCCTTGAGATATATCTGCAAATATCTCGGAGACGAAGCGAGCTATGGCAAAATGTTAAGAGACCTTTTTTGTAGAGAATTATGTTTCCTACTTTTTATGTTCTATGATATTTTTTGATCAGACGCGTAGTTCTCGAGATATATCAAGATATTTAAAAGTTCCGAAACCGCACCAACATAATAGAGATACAGAAACACCGTGGCTCCATTCTTTGAGATAACTCTGCACTATTGCGACCTGGAAATGCCACTTCCAGTTTAGCTGTGCAGAAGAAGAACAACAAGAAGAAGAAATATCTCGAAATATGACCGTTAGGCCCCTTCCCTTGAGATAAATCTGCAAATATCTCGGAAACGAAGCGAGCTATGGCAAAATGTTAAGAGACCTTTTTTGTAGAGAATTAAGTTTCCTACTTTTTATCTTCTATGATATTTTCTGATCAGATGCGTAGTTCTCGAGATATATCGAGATATTTAAAAGCTCCGAAGCCGCACCAACATAATAGAGATACAGAAACACCGTGGCCCCTTTCATTGAGATAACTCTGCACTAGTGCGAGCCGCAAATGCCACTTCCAGCTTAGCTGTGCAGAAGAAGAACAACAAGAAGAAGAAATATCTCGAAATAGGTCCGTCAGGCCCCTTCCCTTGAGATAAATCTGCAAATATCTCGGAAACGAAGCGAGCTATGGCAAAATGTTAAGAGATCTTTTTTGTAGAGAATTAAGTTTCCTACTTTGTATGTTCTATGATATTTTTTGATCAGACGCGTAGTTCTCGAGATATATCAAGATATTTAAAAGTTCCGAAGCCGCACCAACATAATAGAGATACCGAAACACCGTGGCCCCTTTCTTTGAGATATCTCAGCACTATTGCGAGCTGCAAATGCCACTTCCAGCTTAGCTGCGCAGAAGAAGAACAACAAGAAGAAGAAATATCTCGAAATATGTCCGTCAGGCACCTTCCCTTGAGATAAATCTGCAAATATCTCGGAAACGAAGCGAGCCTAGGCAAAATGTTAAGAGACCTTTTTTGTAGAGAATTAGGTTTCCTACTTTTTATGTTCTATGATATTTTTTGATCAGATGCGTAGTTCTCGAGATATATCAAGATATTTAAAAGTTCCGAAGCCGCACCAACATAATAGAGATACAGAAACACCGTGGCCCCTTTCTTTGAGATAACTCTGCACTAGTGCGAGCCGCAAATGCCACTTCCAGCTTAGCTGTGCAGAAGAAGAACAACAAGAAGAAGAAATATCTCGAAATATGTCCGTCGGGCCACTTCCCTTGAGATAAATCTGCAAATATCTCGGAAACGAAGCGAGCTATGGCAAAATGTTAAGAGACGTTTTTTGTAGAGAATTATGTTTCCTACAATTTATGTTCTATGATATTTTTTGATCAGAAGCGTAGTTTTCGAGATATATCGAGATATTTAAAAGTTCCGAAGCCGCACCAACATAATAGAGATACAGAAACACCGTGGCCCCTTTCTTTGAGATAACTCTGCACTAGTGCGAGCCGCAAATGCCACTTCCAGCTTAGCTGTGCAGAAGAAGAGCAACAAGAAGAAGAAATATCTCGAAATATGTCCGACAGGCCCCTTCCCTTGAGATAAATCTGCAAATATCTCGGAAACGAAGCGAGCTATGGCGAAATGTTAGGAGACCTTTTTTGTAGAGAATTAAGTTTCCTACTTTTTATCTTCTATGATATTTTTTGATCAGATGCGTAGTTCTCGAGATAGATCAAGATACTTAAAAGTTCCGAAGCCGCACCAACATAATAGAGATACAGAAACACCGTGGCCCCTCTCTTTGAGATAACTCTGCACCATTGCGAGCTGCAAATGCCACTTCCAGCTTAGCTGTGCAGAAGAAGAACAACAAGAAGAAGAAATATCTCGAAATATGTCCGTCAGGCCCCTTCCCTTGAGATAAATCTGCAAATATCTCGGAAACGAAGCGAGCTATGGCAAAATGTTTAGAGACCTTTCTTGTAGAGAATTAAGTTTCCTACTTTTTATGTAGTATGATATTTCTTGATCAGATGCGTAGTTCTCGAGATATATCAAGATATTTAAAAGTTCCGAAGCCGCACCAACATAATAGAGATACAGAAACACCGTGGCCCCTTTCTTTGAGATAACTCTGCACTATTGCGCGCTGCAAATGCCACTTCCAGCTTAGCTGTGCAGAAGAAGAACAACAAGAAGAAGAAATATCTCGAAATATGTCCGTCAGGCCCCTTCCCTTGAGATAAATCTGCAAATATCTCGGAAACGAAGCGAGCTATGGCAAAATGTTAAGAGACCTTTTTTGTAGAGAATTATGTTTCCTACAATTTATGTTCTATGATATTTTTTGATCAGAAGCGTAGTTTTCGAGATATATCGAGATATTTAAAAGTTCCGAAGCCGCACCAACATAATAGAGATACAGAAACACCGTGGCCCCTTTCTTTGAGATAACTGTGCACCAGTGCGAGCCGCAAATGCCACTTCCAGCTTAGCTGTGCAGAAGAAGAACAACAAGAAGAAGAAATATCTCGAAATATGTCCGTCAGGCCCCTTCCCTTGAGATATATCTGCAAATATCTCGGAAACGAAGCGAGCTATGGCAAAATGTTAAGAGACTGTTTTTGTAGAGAATTATGTTTCCTACTTTTTATGTTCTATGATATTTTTTGATCAGACGCGTAGTTCTCGAGATATATCAAGATATTTAAAAGTTCCGAAGCCGCACCAACATAATAGAGATACAGAAACACCGTGGCCCCTTTCTTTGAGATAACTCTGCACTATTGCGAGCTGCAAATGCCACTTCCAGCTTAGCTGTGCAGAAGAAGAACAACAAGAAGAAGAAATATCTCGAAATATGTCCGTCAGGCCCCTTCCCTTGAGATAAATCTGCAAATATCTCGGAAACGAAGAGAGCTATGGCAAAATGTTAAGAGACCTTTTTTGTAGAGAATTAAGTTTCCTACAATTTGTGTTCTATGATATTTTTTGATCAGATGCGTAGTTCTCGAGATATACCAAGATATTTAAAAGTTCCGAAGCCGCACCAACATAATAGAGATACAGAAACACCGTGGCCCCTTTCTTTGAGATAACTCTGCACTATTGCGAGCTGCAAATGCCACTTCCAGCTTAGCTGTGCAGAGGAAGAACAACAAGAAGAAGGAATATCTCGAAATATGTCCGTCAGACCCCTTCCCTTGAGATGAATCTGCAAATATCTCGGAAACGAAGCGAGCTATGGCAAAATGTTAAGAGACCTTTTTTGTAGAGAATAATATTTCCTACAATTTACGTTCTATGATATTTTTTGATCAGAAGCGTAGTTTTCGAGATATATCGAGATATTTAAAAGTTCCGAAGCCGCACCAACATAATAGAGATACAGAAACACCGTGGCCCCTTTCTTTGAGACAACTGTGCACCAGTGCGAGCCGCAAATGCCACTTCCAGCTTAGCTGTGCAGAAGAAGAACAACAAGAAGAAGAAATATCTCGAAATATGTCCGTCAGGCCCCTTCCCTTGAGATATATCTGCAAATATCTCGGAAACGAAGCGAGCTATGGCAAAATGTTAAGAGACCGTTTTTGTAGAGAATTATGTTTCCTACTTTTTATGTTCTATGATATTTTTTGATCAGACGCGTAGTTCTCGAGATATATCAAGATATTTAAAAGTTCCGAAGCCGCACCAACATAATAGAGATACAGAAACACCGTGGCCCCTTTCTTTGAGATAACTCTGCACTATTGCGAGCTGCAAATGCCACTTCCAGCTTAGCTGTGCAGAAGAAGAACAACAAGAAGAAGAAATATCTCGAAATATGTCCGTCAGGCCCCTTCCCTTGAGATAAATCTGCAAATATCTCGGAAACGAAGAGAGCTATGGCAAAATGTTAAGAGACCTTTTTTGTAGAGAATTAAGTTTCCTACTTTTCATGTTCTATGATATTTTTTGATCAGATGCGTAGTTCTCGAGATATATCAAGATATTTAAAAGTTCCGAAGCCGCACCAACATAATAGAGATACAGAAACACCGTGGCCCCTTTCTTTGAGATAACTCTGCACTATTGCGAGCTGTAAATGCCACTTCCAGCTTAGCTGTGCAGAAGAAGAACAACAAGAAGAAGAAATATCTCGAAATATGTCCGTCAGGCCCCTTCCCTTGACATATATCTGCAAATATCTCGGAAACGAAGCGAGCTATGGCAAAATGTTAAGAGACGTTTTTTGTAGAGAATTATGTTTCCTACAATTTATGTTGTATGATATTTTTTGATCAGAAGCGTAGTTTTCGAGATATATCGAGATATTTAAAAGTTCCGAAGCCGCACCAACATAATAGGGATACAGAAACACCGTGGCCCCTTTCTTTGAGATAACTCTGCACTAGTGCGAGCCGCAAATGCCACTTCCAGCTTAGCTGTGCAGAAGAAGAACAACAAGAAGAAGAAATATCTCGAAATATGTCCGTCAGGCCACTTCCCTTGAGATAAATCTGCAAATATCTCGGAAACGAAGCGAGCTATGGCAAAATGTTAAGAGACGTTTTTTGTAGAGAATTATGTTTCCTACAATTTATGTTCTATGATATTTTTTGATCAGAAGCGTAGTTTTCGAGATATATCGAGATATTTAAAAGTTCCGAAGCCGCACCAACATAATAGAGATACAGAAACACCGTGGCCCCTTTCTTTGAGATAACTCTGCACTAGTGCGAGCCGCAAATGCCACTTCCAGCTTAGCTGTGCAGAAGAAGAGCAACAAGAAGAAGAAATATCTCGAAATATGTCCGACAGGCCCCTTCCCTTGAGATAAATCTGCAAATATCTCGGAAACGAAGCGAGCTATGGCGAAATGTTAAGAGACCTTTTTTGTAGAGAATTAAGTTTCCTACTTTTTACCTTCTATGATATTTTTTGATCAGATGCGTAGTTCTCGAGATAGATCAAGATACTTAAAAGTTCCGAAGCCGCACCAACATAATAGAGATACAGAAACACCGTGGCCCCTCTCTTTGACATAACTCTGCACTATTGCGAGCTGCAAATGCCACTTCCAGCTTAGCTGTGCAGAAGAAGAACAACAAGAAGAAGAAATATCTCGAAATATGTCCGTCAGGCCCCTTCCCTTGAGATAAATCTGCAAATATCTCGGAAACGAAGCGAGCTATGGCAAAATGTTTAGAGACCTTTCTTGTAGAGAATTAAGTTTCCTACTTTTTATGTGGTATGATATTTTTTGATCAGATGCGTAGTTCTCGAGATATATCAAGATATTTAAAAGTTCCGAAGCCGCACCAACATAATAGAGATACAGAAACACCGTGGCCCCTTTCTTTGAGATAACTCTGCACTATTGCGCGCTGCAAATGCCACTTCCAGCTTAGCTGTGCAGAAGAAGAACAACAAGAAGAAGAAATATCTCGAAATATGTCCGTCAGGCCCCTTCCCTTGAGATAAATCTGCAAATATCTCGGAAACGAAGCGAGCTATGGCAAGATGTTAAGAGACCTTTTTTGTAGAGAATTATGTTTCCTACAATTTATCTTCTATGATATTTTTTGATCAGAAGCGTAGTTTTCGAGATATATCGAGATATTTAAAAGTTCCGAAGCCGCACCAACATAATAGAGATACAGAAACATCGTGGCCCCTTTCTTTGGGATAACTCTGCACTATTGCGAGCTGCAAATGCCACTTCGAGCTTAGCTGTGCAGAAGAAGAACAACAAGAAGAAGAAATATCTCGAAATATGTCCGTCAGACCCCTTCCCTTGAGATGAATCTGCAAATAGCTCGGAAACGAAGCGAACTATGGCAAAATGTTAAGAGACCTTTTTTGTAGAGAATCAAGTTTCCTACTTTTTATGTTCGATGATATTTTTTGATCAGATGCGTAGTTCTCGAGATATATCAAGATATTTAACAAAGCGAGCTATGGCAAAATGTTAAGAGACCTTTTTTGTAGAGAATTATGTTTCCTACAATTTATGTTCTATGATATTTTTTGATCAGAAGCGTAATTTTCGAGATATATCGAGATATTTAAAAGTTCCGAAGCCGCACCAACATAATAGAGATACAGAAACACCGTGGCCCCTTTCTTTGGGATAACTCTGCACTATTGCGAGCTGCAAATGCCACTTCCAGCTTAGCTGTGCAGAAGAAGAACAACAAGAAGAAGAAATATCTCGAAATATGTCCGTCAGGCCACTTCCCTTGAGATAAATCTGCAAATATCTCGGACACGAAGCGAGCTATGGCAAAATGTTAAGAGACCTTTTTTGTAGAGAATTAAGTTTCCTACTTTTTATGTTCGATGATATTTTTTGATCAGATGCGTAGTTCTCGAGATATATCAAGATATTTAAAAGTTCCGAAGCTGCACCAACATAATAGAGGTACAGAAACACCGTGGCCTCTTTCTTTGAGATAACTCTGCACTATTGCGAGCTGCAAATGCCACTTCGAGCTTAGCTGTGCAGAAGGAGAAATATCTCGAAATATGTCCGTCAGGCCCCTTCCCTTGAGATAAATCTGCAAATATCTCGGAAACGAAGCGAGCTATGGCAAAATGTTAAGAGACCTTTTTTGTAGAGAATTAAGTTTCCTACTTTTTATGTTCTATGATATTTTTTGATCAGATGCATAGTTCTCGAGACATATCAAGATATTTAAAAGTTCCGAAGCCGCACCAACATAATAGAGATACAGAAACACCGTGGCCCCTTTCTTTGAGATAACTCTGCACTATTGCGAGCTGCAAATGCCACTTCCAGCTTAGCTGTGCAGAGGAAGAACAACAAGAAGAAGAAATATCTCGAAATATGTCCGTCAGGCCAGTTCCTTTGAGCTGAATCTGCAAATATCTCGGAAACGAAGCGATCTATGGCAAAATGTTAAGAGACGTTTTTTGTAGAGAATTATGTTTCCTACAATTTATGTTCTATGATATTTTTTGATCAGAAGCGTAGTTTTCGAGATATATCGAGATATTTAAAAGTTCCGAAGCCGCACCAACATAATAGGGATACAGAAACACCGTGGCCCCTTTCTTTGAGATAACTCTGCACTATTGCGAGCTGTAAATGCCACTTCCAGCTTAGCTGTGCAGAAGAAGAACAACAAGAAGAAGAAATATCTCGAAATATGTCCGTCAGGGCCCTTCCCTTGAGATAAATCTGCAAATATCTCGGAAACGAAGCGAGCTATGGCAAAATGTTAAGAGCCCTTTTTTGTAGAGAATTAAGTTTCCTACTTTTTATGTTCTATGATATTTTTTGATCAGAAGCGTAGTTTTCGAGATATATCGAGATATTTAAAAGTTCCGAAGCCGCACCAACATAATAGAGATACACAAACACCGTAGCCCCTTTCTTTGAGATAACTCTGCACTAGTGCGAGCTGCAAATGCCACTTCCAGCTTAGCTGTGCAGAAGAAGAACAACAAGAAGAAGAAATATCTCGAAATATGTCCGTCAGGCCCCTTCCCTTGAGATAAATCTGCAAATATCTCGGAAACGAAGCGAGCTATGGCAAAATGTTAAGAGACCTTTTTTGTAGAGAATTAAGTTTTCTACTTTTTATGTTCTATGATATTTTTTGATCAGATGCGTAGTTCTCGAGATATATCAAGATATTTAAAAGTTCCGAAGCCGCACCAACATAATAGAGATACAGAAACACCGTGGCCCCTTTCTTTGAGATAACTCTGCACTATTGCGAGCTGCAAATGCCACTTCCAGCTTAGCTGTGCAGAGGAAGAACAACAAGAAGAAGAAGTATCTCGAAATATGTCCGTCAAGCCCGTTCCTTTGAGCTGAATCTGCAAATATCTCGGAAACGAAGCGAGCTATGGCAAAATATTAAGATACGTTTTTTGTAGAGAATTATGTGTCCTACAATTTATGCTCTATGATATTTTTTGATCAGAAGCGTAGTTTTCGAGATATATCGAGATATTTAAAAGTTCCGAAGCCGCACCAACATAATAGAGATACAGAAACACCGTGGCCCCTTTCTTTGAGATAACTCTGCACTAGTGCGAGCCGCAAATGCCACTTCCAGCTTAGCTGTGCAGAAGAAGAACAACAAGAAGAAGAAATATCTCGAAATATGTCCGTCAGGCCCCTTCCCTTGAGATAAATCTGCAAATATCTCGGAAAGGAAGCGAGCTATGGCAAAATGTTAAGAGACCTTTTTTGTAGAGAATTGTGGTTCCTACAATTTATGTTCTATGATATTTTTTGATCAGAAGCGTAGTTCTCGAGATATATCGAGATATTTAAAAGTTCCGAAGCCGCACCAACATAATAGAGATACAGAAACACCGTGGCCCCTTTCTTTGAGATAAATCTGCACTAGTGAGAGCCGCAAATGCCACTTCCAGCTTAGCTGTGCAGAAGAAGAACAACAAGAAGAAGAAATATCTCGAAATATGTCCGTCAGGCCCCTTCCCTTGAGATAAATATGCAAATATCTCGGAAACGAAGCGAGCTATGGCAAAATGTTAAGAGACCTTTTTTGTAGAGAATTAAGTTTCCTACTTTTTATGTTCTATGATATTTTTTGATCAGATGCGTAGTTCTCGAGATATATCAAGATATTTAAAAGTTCCGAAGCCGCACCAACATAATAGAGATACAG